>NC_072850.1:1902590-2219689 GCF_013085055.1 Fusarium oxysporum Fo47
TATCCATTCATCTCACCAATAAGACCGGAGCTCTCCGCTGCTGGCAAGAACGTTGTCATCACTGGTGGAGGCACCGGAATTGGTCAAGCTACTGGTATCGCCTTTGCACAAGCTGGCGCCAAATCCATCGCAATTGTCGGCCGAAGGCTTGAATGTCTTGAAACTTCAGTAAAGGCTATTCAGACTGCCAACCCCTCGACCCAGGTTCTGTTTGAAACTGGAGATGTCACTAAGTTTGAGTCCATAAGCACCGCGCTCAAGAACATCGTTGATAAACTTGGCAAAATCGACATTTTTATCGCCAACGCTGGCATGTTACCAAAGGCCGGCCCAGTCTACGGCTACGATGAAGCTCAACTCCGCCAAGGTCTTGAGATCAATGTCATTGGCGCTTTCAATTCTCTTCAAGCATTCGTACCCCTCGCAGCTCCCGGTGCAAATGTCATCTACACCGGGTCTGGCATAGGTCATTGGGCTCCAATGGCTGAGGTACCTGGTGTGTTCAGCTACGCTGCAGCCAAGGCAGCCGCGTTGAAGATGGTTGACTACTTCGCGTTTGAGAACCCGAATATCCATGTCGTGAGTATTCAGCCTGGTATCATTGCGACGGGAATAAATCCCGATGTCAGTGTCGGGTTTGATACAGGTTAGTTCAGTTGTTCTACTGGAGATTCGCTACCGAAGCTTACAGAATTACAGTGGAATTGCCAGCTCACTTTATGGTATGGCTTGCTTCGGAGGAAGCTAAGTTCTTGAAGGGCAAGTTTGTCTGGGCGAATTGGGATGCACAAGAGCTTTTGAGCAGAGCAGAAGAGATCAGTTCATCTATGCTCTTGAGAGTGACTTTAAATGGCGTTTTCATGTAAAGCTGACTGGGACATATGATAAAACTTCTGCTCGAAGTGGTAGTGGATTAATTCTAGATTCATGAATGGAAGGCCTCAGTTCTAGAAATAAAAGCTACATACGGTTTATACTATCATGTAAATCCATTCAGAATGTTATTTTCTCATGCTCGCTGCCTTCCGTTGAAGGTATTCTTCAATAACATGATATTGTTTTACTCACAGTCAATTCAGAGCTCTGATTCTTTCTTTGGCATTTAAGTTAACACTCGACACCGCCCGCCTATTGTCGGCACGGTAGTTCCAGTGAGCGTCAAGCTTTCTTACTAAAGATGCCGGGCCGATTTAGGGTATTTGGAGGCACTTTCATGCATGTATGAGTAGAACGTAAGACAGCTCAATACCTTTACACTATTTCTCACGAACGTGATCTAGCAAGGATCTCGTTACAGAAATTGGAGCGGCATAGTTTTCTTCTGCAAAACGAATACCAATAGATGATCAAGTAATACAACTTAGGACCTAACTAATCCACCTATGAGCTAATGAAAGACTACGGATGTTCCCCCTGCAAGCAGTTCACTACAGCTCCACAAATACAACTACTTTGACCTTTACTTCTGACGACCGAAAGAAAATGAGGGGAACCAACCACCTGAGCTGCCTGCTTTGCTTCTGGGCGCCGGACGCTTAGGTTTGAGATCCACTGTCACGGATCTGTGCTCAGTCGGGTTGACGGTCCCCTCAGGAAGAATTGATGCCAATGCGTTCTTGGATCGTGGAAGGCTCTGGAGGTTCTTGATGATTTGGTCGATCTCCTTCTCATCGGGTGCCACGCTACCGCCCGCCTTGATGGCTGCCTCTATCTGATTCTTCTGGCTCTCGTAAGCCTTCTTCAGATCCTCGTACTCGACTTGATTTACTACGGCGCTTGCGTTCTTGGCTTGCTGAATCATGTAGTCAAGATAGGCAATGGTCGTGTCGTTGAAAGCAACCATCGCGCTCTTGTTCAGGTAGACGCCAAACTTGGCAAGAGCCTGTTTGATCTGAGCATCTTCTGCTCGCAACTGCTTCACTTCATCCTCGAGAGTTGTCTTAAGAAGCTCTGCCGCCGCTTTCTGGTCGTTGTTCTTCAGCATCTTCTCGATAGCAGCAGCATTCTCAATCTGCACTTGTTTGCTAACCAGTTCGTAGGAAATGTGAAGATGTAGCTTCCAAGCGTGGCCACATTTAGTGCAGTCCGTGCCTTTGAAGTTGAACGCGATACACTCGGCTAGTGCTGGGTAACCTTGAATCTCCTGCGGCGCAACGACATAACAAGAGTCATGGCAGACGGTTTTGTAGACGGTGAACTTCTTGCCACTAGTGGGGTCATCCGGGTCATCTTTGAGCTCGAGACACCGGAAGTCGCCGCAAACTGTCCGCGGCTGGCTAAGAACACGCTTCTCGAGTGCTGATTTGGTAATGGTCAGATTCTGTGAGAGCTTAGTGTTGTCCGCCTTGAATGCGTCGATCTCAACAAGCTTGGCGGCAAACTTCTTTTCGTTATCCTGCAAGTTCTTTGAGAACTCAAGCATCGGCTTTGTCATACCCGTAATGAATGCACGTGTGCGGTTGAGACTCAACGTCATCTTAACTTCGTGAGTAGGAAGCACAAATGTCCTCTCGACAAGGCGTCGCGCTTCCTCGGATGACTTCTCCCAGCTCGCAACAAAGCTGTCCTTGCCAGGCATTTCCTTTGCGAGCTGCTTATACGCTGCCAGATAGCGGAAGCTCTCCGAGTCAAAGAAATACAGGGTCGAGAGGCCCAGTTGGATATTGGTGTTCCGTTTCTTCAGCAACGCTTCAAGAGGCTCACGAGTATCTCCAAGCATGTAGTTGGTGCTTCTCGAGTTGGTAAAGCCGAAAACAATATTCTTGTTTGTATCTTTATGGAGGTGCGAGAGCAGCTCGGTGAGACAGAAGTCGAATGTTGCGGTAAGGCGCGCGCTGTTCGGTTTCATAAGAAACAGGATCGTGTTTAGTTTATCAACTGACTCCAAAGTTTCCAGGATATCTTTGACGTTCTTCTGATCCTGATCAATGCCGCGTGTATCACCAATACCTGGGGTATCGATTAAGCGGATGATCTTGCCATCCACAATGAATTCATATGTCACCGTGTTTTGCGTGGCTGAAATACCTCCCTTGGACTCCTTTTCAACGTCGCTCTCCTTTCCGACTCTGACTGTGTGACGTTCATACTCCCTGCCAACGAGCTCTTCGTAGGAGAACGAGCAGGGAATAGCGTACTTCAAGTCGGGCGCACGCATCGCTTCGTCAAGCGAGTCGTACATGATATAGTTGATGAATGAGTTGATGAAAGTTGACTTCCCGACGCCTGTCTCACCAAGAATCAAGATGTTATACTGAGCAGTGGGCTTGCAGCCTTGGAGAGAAGCAAAGAGTGCGCTATTACTTTGAGCTGCAATAAACTCAGGACCGTGCGTAGTGTTCTGACAATTGAACACAGCGTCCGTATACTTGTAACCTCCACAGCCGCAGTAGAGCTTAGAGTCCTTGGGATAGAAATATACGGTATCCTTGCAAACAGGGCAAGTCCAGGAAACCTGTTCCTTTGAAGTGCAAGTTTTGCTCGGACATATAAGCATGACATTCATTCTCTTGGAGAGAGCCACAGTAGGGAGGGAAGAATCTATCAGATCCTCGTTCCTACACTTCAAAAGACTCTTGTCTGAAAGTTCTTCGGCATCCCCAACGAAGTCCGCAATGCTGACATGCCCTTCTTCCCACAGCTCGATATAGGGCTTCTCAACAAGTCGTTGTTGTTCTCCAAGGTCATGATCAATGATAATGACGTGGCCTTTTGCGTCAAGATCGTGCAGCAAGCCGAATAACTTGTCTGAATTTGCTTGCCAATCTGGGCTCTTCATGGCAGCCGCACTGAAATGAAGAACGTAGGCTCTCGCAGAATCGTCCTGTACCATAGGCATGAACTGTTCAGGATCATCAGGCAGGTAACGAGCACCTTGCAGTTTGGCCTGATCCGCGAAAGACATCTTGTCGGAATAAAGAGACGTGATGGAAATTAATCTTGCGGGGCTCTGCACCGACTCTGCAAATCTGGAGATTGCATCATCGATATCCGATGGCGAGCCATCACCACCGCGAACCCTCTGGATTCGGGGAGAAAGCCTCTCTTTCAGCGCTGACCTGGCCTCTTCTGCGACCTTAATCTGATCTTGAGCAAGCTGGACATGTTTGGTCGGAACACAGAAAGAGTGGCTTAGCAGCTTATCGAGGTAGTCTCGAAGTGATTGTTGAGCTTTCTCAAAAGCCTCGAAATGTCCACGAACCTGCTTCAAGCTCTCCTCATTCAGAGGCTCGTAAATAGTATTCGCAGCTGCTTCTAGCTCGAGAAGTTTGGTAACCTCTTGTATCGGAACTAACTCGTAAAAAAGAGCCTTGCCTTTGCCAGCTGCGACTTTCTTCAAAGCCTCGGGCAGCTTGTGGATGTACTGGCAGACCTCATCATGATTGGTTGGGAGCGCGCCCCCAGCAGGCACATCAAGATTGAGGTTGAACTCAAAAGCAGCCGCGCTGTCAGTGAGCTCTCCAGCTGCAGCTGGTGGTCTGCCACTGTGTGCGTCGCTGAAGGTAGCAAGGATATTCTCAAGGGCAACGACAGATGGGCTGGCCTCGCCAACACTCTCTGTAGTTTCAGTGGTATCGCCTTTGCTGCGTACAGTAACGATGCTTCTAGCACCCCACTGTACGCCGCAGATCACATGAGTTGCCTCATCTGACTGGAAAGCGTCGGCGTCAATAACTCCCCTCAGCTCTTCGCTGTCCAAAGACAGCCGTTGGTGCTTGGTAAGGGTCGTGCAGATAGCAGACGCTTGCAAAATTCGGCTGATGGTAGGGGAAAGCGCGAGGTATTTGCCACTGCCACTCACAGACACAAGGTCCGTAAGATAGCTGACACCGAGTTCACCGGAGAGGCCCAGCTTTGAAAGCCGTTCCTCCAGAGAGTCGTTCTTGGTGAACTCCCATTTGGTTGACATGTTGTTTGTGATCTCCAGGGCGTCCCCCGGAATTCCTTCAGAGAAAATGGACTGGCCAAGAAATCTGTCCTTGCGAGCATCATACAATGCGCCCAAGTTGGCTGATTGGCCCAAGGCGGTACGTAAATGATAGTGGCTAGCCATCTTTCACAAAAGTATGAAATGATAAAGATTTGAAACTGGTACTGTAAGACTTCAAAGATTTGGATTTGCAATAGGTTGACCTGAGAAAACCTTTGAGAGGTACGAAGCTGTACTAATAGTCCCTACTCCGACAAAAGGACTGTCGTTCGGGGCTACTCAGTCCATTTCCGTCAAGTCCCCAAGACCTGAGAATCCTGTCGAGATGATGGGGAATGCGGCCGCCGATACACCACCTTCAGCAACGCCCTGTAGTGAGATGGATCAGTCTGTGGCCGAACCATCACGTACACCCTCAAGTCGGTGCATTAATTCCATCAAGGGTGTGAACCGGACCAAGCACGATCCGTGTCTACTATTGCCAATAGGACTCGCTGAAAAAGGGATTCATTACCAGTCGAGGCCGATCGAGGCCAGTTGTCAATGCCGTTCTCAGACGATCTTCACAATCCGAGCCAGCTGAACAGCCGATCCTGGCCAGGGATCAACACTTCGGAATCACAATGGAGGTTACGAATGTGATAAGTTTTGCATATGGGCAATACTCATGCTAGGCAAAGGCAGTCCCAAAGAGGGTCCCGCTTGGTGTTCGCGTTGGCGTCTTGGTCTGAGACCTACCCCCCTGTGAGCATCAATAGCAGGGGGTCCATGACGGAAGCGATCAAGAGGCGTCTCTACAAGTTGGGGGTATGATTAAGGAAACGGTAGCCCGCTTGATTTGTTCCAGTATGCGCGTGGCATGATTTACTGAAAGTGGCGGGCTGAAAGTCCCTGTCACACATCAGAACAGGAAGAGAGACTCTCGTGATAGTGCGTGCCACAGGACGGTACCCAAGCATGTGAATACGTCATGTTGCCTTCTATCACATCTAATGAAAGAAACTATGGTCGCTAAGGATGTCTCAACAGATGTAGGCGTCTATCGCTACGACACCACTGGAACGCCATCGCTTAGTAAAGCGGATGAAAGATGATTGTAGACTGCTTCCCATGTTGACCGCGTGGCAATGGACAACCTTTCTGCTCACCGATGAGCTCACGTTTTCCGCCATCATCATGAAGCATAGAAGAGAAGACGTTGCATTGCTATTAACGATAGACTAGTGACACGAATCCATGTTGAATGGACTTTTACGATCTGTTCAAATGAAAGTGAGCCAGTGGATACTAGTAGACAATGAATATCTGCAAAGAAAAAGCCAGGTTATTTCTGGTTGTTTGGCTTCCCCGCCTCCCTTGGCTTAACGTCCTTCCCCTTATCATTCTGAGTCTTCACCTGTTCCTTCGGCTTAGGCTGTTCTGGCTTGAGGTCATTGCCCCAAATGACACCGAGCCGCCAAATACCATCTTTCTCAGTACCGAATGGCCCATTGACACTCTGTCCCCAGAAGCCTTTGATGTATCCATTCTCCATCACTGGATCGTAGTCCGTGCTAGTCAGGTTCCGGAACTTCCTGGGACCTCTCATGGCAATCTTACGAGGCAACTCATCCTTGGGAATGGCCGCCTGCGCAATAATACTCTGACCACGGTTGGTATACAGCTTAATAGACGTGATACGTGGCTCAGCAGCCGGGGTTGTGTCGAGTTTGTCTCCCTTCTTGGGCTCCGGCTTTTGATCAGGCTCACCCTTTGCCATCAGCTCACCCGTCTCGATTGAGCCGGCAATGATACGCTCCTCTGAGCCAAGATTCTCCAGTCCGAAGTACTCTGTGCCTTGCGCGTGGCTGGTTCCGTGCATGCACTGCAGACCATTGTCATACTGTATCTGAAGACAGACGACAAGGCCCGTGTTCACACCAACACGAACCGCTGAAATGCAAGAGGAGAATTTCAGAAAGTCGATGTTATTGAACGCCTGCCCGGTCTTTGATGAGCCGACCGGGCACATGAGTCGGAAATACCTGCTCACATCCGGGCGGTCCCTGGTGATGTTAGTGACAGCGAGCCGCTCCGCATCAGCGAGCTCATCGAAGGCTGGGCAGAGGGGGGGATATGCCATTCTCTTGCTGGGAGCAATCAAGTCCTCTCTAAGAGGAGTCGAAGGCTCCTCTTCAAGGGCTCTCATGGCCTTTTCACGCTGTCAGTACGTCGCGGTGGTTAAGCAATAAGATAAGGGGACCCATACCGGGATGCGGCTTTTGAAAGCCCGAGGTGGTTGGAACGGTTCCTCTCGACCCTCATCTGCGGCCAGTGAAGGGTCACGTGTAATACTGTCGACCTGACCAGCGTTTTAGTATCAAAATAGTAGTATGCGGTGTGAAGTTCCCTCCAATAGACTCACCTCATTAACGATGCGGATCATCTGGAATCGAGCGGCTCTTCGCGCTCTGTCAAGACCAGCCAAAGACATAGGAAATGGCTCCTCGTTGTCCGAGTCCTTCAACTTAGCCTTGACTAAAGCGCTTGAAGATCCTCCGGTGCTTTGATTAGCGACCTGATGGTTACCGTTGGGATCAATGTGGAACACTTTGATTCCATTCTCAATATCGAAGATATCTGCCGCATTTTAGACCGCATTATTGTTTCGCGTTGCCCTGTAGTAACGAACCTGATGACAGTTTCTTTAGCATCTATTGAGGTGAATTAGCATCGGTACAACCTCGCTTTGGCAACCTAACTTACAGTTTTGTAGTCCATGTATGTATCCATCAGCATGTTTGTGTAAAGCTGAGCATTTTGATACTGCATGCGAGTGAACCTAGCAGGTTTAAGCTTCACAAAGCTTCTAAGTCTTTCGTACTTAGTCAAAATAGCACTGTTGCCATTAGTATTCGTCCTACGATGCTCTGAAAAGACTCACTAGGTACGCTGAGGGGTCACAGCCACGAGATCAGGAAACCTCGCGGCAGCGCTCATCAGAGATTCAATGTCCCAGGGCTCGTCGACTAGGTTTATCAGTTATTTATACTGAGCTCCAGCGTCTGCAAGTTTCATGAACTTACTAGGCTTGATGAAGCCACCTCCAGACCAGCTGACCTGAACGGTCGTTTCTGTATTGTTGCTGATGTTTGCCTTGGCGATATCGATAGCCGCCTCTGCACTAACCTCGGCAGCGCCTACGGTCAATGCCACTTTGGCCCTGATGATTGGTGAGTTTGCGCTGTTTCAAGAGCCTGGAAGTGCGGAACTTACTCAGCCTTGATTTTTGTCATCTGTTCCTTGTTGAGGACCTTCATACTGACAAGCGCGTTAAACTCGCCTCCTTCGACGAAGCCTGTACCGGCGCGAATGGTTAGCTTGTGATTGATGGGGGAGTTGCAAACATGCAAACTTTGGGTCTAGACTTACCGGAGATAAAGCTGTCTCCAAAGACCTCTAGAAAGTTGCTAGAGTCTACTGAGCGCAGCGGCTGATAGATCAACGCATCCTTCATGTTAATAGTCTGATTGATGACCTTAACACTAATGTAGAAGTTCGGATCACTTTCATGGAACTTATCGGTGTTTATAAATGCACCACGACCAGAGCCACCGATAGCCCCATATCGGATAGACAGGGCACCAGAGATATTCATGTCATCTGTAATGTCGCTGTAGAAGAATTTAATCAGCTCGGTACTGCATCGCAGACTGTCTTCTGTGAACTTACCTGAGCTTCTCAACAAAGCGAGAGGAATATGTCACAATCTACTTCTTGTTAGCCATGGAGAGAGGGTTGGTTAGGAGGTGATCATACGTACCTGGGATGGACCTCTTGCGCCAGAGGGCTTATACTCATACTCCCTGGTAGTCTTGATGCCAAGGTTCTGTCCAGCTCTCTTGCCTTTCGCCAGTTCAGGTTTCGCCAGCCAGGCGTCGCGCTCGGCCTTAGTATAAGGAGTGAGGCTGGCAGCGTCCTTGGCTCGTTTGTTGGCCTCAGCTTTTCGCGCTCGCTGTTCTGCAGCATTGTACCGCTTTTGCTCCTGCATCTCAGCCTTTTCACGAACTGGTCGTCTCATAACCTCGTCTTCTTTGTCTTTTTTGTCCTTGGCGACTTTACCCTCTTCAACTTTGGCCTCATCTGGAGCAAGCTCTGGACTCTCCGCTTCCCCGTCGTTTGCGGGGGGAGTGTCATTGCCCGCAACATCAGAGCCAGCACCGGTCTCCACGTCAGTTTCGGGCGCGGCCTCAGTCAGAACCTCTTCTTTGGGATCTTCCGGATCAACAGCCTCTCCCTCAGCCTCAGCAACACCATTGTCTGGCTCTGGCTCGTCCACGGCATCGTCAACACTGGGTTGAGGAGCAGGCTCAATTGCCTTCGGCTCCTCCTCGTCATATTGCGCTGTGATTGGAGTCTCATCCACAGCAGCGGGAGTTTTGAGAGCGACATAGGCTGACGGACCTATCATCGCGGCTCGGAGATCAGTCATCGTGGTCCCATCATTGGTAATAGGGTTCTCTGGACGACCTGGATCGATGATGACGGCATCATCGACACAAATCTCCTGGGTATAGGAGTTGAATCTTTTTTCACAATGTTAGTAATACTTTGGTAAGCAATCTTCAATGTCGTGCTTTACCCTTGACCTAGATGTATCCTCGTTAGCTCTCTGCCGTCTGACAGGTGGAAATACAACTAACCCAAACGCATAGCGTTGTTGTATGGTGCAATAAGGAGACTCATGTTTGACGATTGATCAAAGAGTTTCAGTAAAGTATCAGATTGTACTTGGAGAGTAGATTGATCAAGAAAGTAGGTAAGAACGACTTGGATAGTTGTGTTTGCGTCTTACAAGATATGAGGATGAGTGAGGCCAAATGTAAATACTGTTCAACGACCAGAGATAGTCTGATGACCCATGGCATGTTGATTGACCTTCATTCCAGGGCTATTTGATCAAGACCCTCTATGAAAACAATGCTGTTCGGGTCAAGGCTTGCAACTGTCGAAGTGGCACCTACTCAGCTGCCTTCCGAGCGCCACATCCTCTGCATTGCGGTTGATGTTGGCGACGACCAAGTGGGTTCCGTGTGATTCATTGTCATTTGATTGCTCCGGGAGAGGAATTCATCGATTCTCAACTGCTTGTGACTAAATCTTGGCCAAAAAGAGGATCGATGGAGCTCTGTCAAAATTACGCAAAGCGGTGACTGAGAATGTGACATGGCCATTTTGGGACTAGAGGCCAGTCAATCGCAGCTCGCCACTTACTGGTAAAATTCGTTTCGCCTTTACATTTAGACTTGACCTTGTTTTTTTTAAAGTAGCCAAATATGGTCGAGTGCTTGTGGAAACATTTACTTCGAAGCGGAAACACGCCCCGACCCGGACTCCATCCATATCACGATAGCGAGGTGGTGTCAATAGTATAGCGGATAGCGGTTCATCTGATTTCATTAACTTCACACCAAAACTCTAATCTTTCAAGGATGCAAGCCATGACCATGGCGATCTCGTGGATGGATACATCGTGCGACGAGTCACCAATACATGCATCACAGAGACAGACCAGGTCGATGCATTTGGACTTCCCAACTCTTCCTCGACAAGTTGATCCAACGACGAGGTCAAGGGCTTAGTGTGTTCTTTCGGACTGTTTTATGGATAATTGTGAGAACGTACTGACCTCGCAACTTAACATTCTCTTTCACCTGGAACTAATAACTTCCAGTGTAGACTCGCAATTCTTTGTGACGGTATCATCGATACACGCAATGAAACGAATTCAAGAGGCTCCAGTCAGCCTTTCGCAGAGCACTGACTTCAGTCTTCCATTGACACTACCATGGGGGCCACTGGAATCACCTGTTATGCCGGGCACAACCTTTTTTTCGAGGTTGTCGTCTTCCGCAGATCCATGGTCTAAGAGGTCGCCCTTCCTCAAGAAGTCTTTAGACGACATCACGCTTCAATATGACAACGGCGACGGCGGAACCGCGACATATCAATCATCTGAGACTACAATGAGCTCTACATCATCGGAACACCTGAGTCTGGCTTTTGGCATAACTGTCGGAAACCAGTGGCTCAACGTAAGCGTTACAGGTGGCTACGATAAAGACACTCTTGAGAATAGCGACGGTACGTCTGTTTGATCACTTGTGTTCTACCCGTACTCATTGTTCCATGCAGGTCGGAAGTTCTCAATGCGAGCCTCGTTTCGGTGCGGCAGTGTAATGCTACTGGAGAAACCTCGCCTATCCAAGGAGGCTCGAATTCTTCTCAAGTACGGAGGTGGTATCGAGGAGTTCAAGAAACGGTACGGAGACTATTACGTTGCAGGATATCGACTAGGTGGCGATGCGGGAGTGCTTGTGAGTGAGTCCAGATCATCGAAGGCAGTTAACGAGCGACTTTCTGTCACCCCGAGTGCCAAGCTCTTGTTCATAACTGTCAGCAAGACCTACGAAAAGTTCTTCTCCAGTGCGAGCAAAGAAAGCTGTTATCGAATTCACGGCTTCGATACCCTCGAGAATCAGAGTATCCCGGCTGAAGCTCCCATCTCAGTTTATTCTGAGTCCGGAATTGCGGACCTGCTAACTAAGGCTGCTGTATTGGAGAAGCACTGTCTCAAGCTAGCGGAACGAGCTTATAGACAGATTGAAGCCACAGGCCTGAGGTCTGGTCAAGAAGTTGAGGCCCAGATACTCGTGGAACTTCTGAGATCCAATCTTGTGGTTGAGATTTGCTTATTGCCCATCTGCCGATTGCGCGAAGTCATTGAATGGTCAATTTCCAAGGATATTATTTAGATAGCCCGTACCATGATTGGAATCGCTGCATTACCTGTTTAAATGCCTCTTCTGCCCTTCAATGAATGCCAAGTAAAACAGCTTTTTTCAGGGCCAATCTCCTCCTCGGTGATCTGGTTGCAATCTTGGTTCTCTGTTCATTGATGCTAGTGAGCCCACTCATAACCAAATTCGGCTAGTTGACAGACGATGGCATATTTTGTGACTTCTGCCCGGCGATTCAGCCCAGGTCCGCCAACTTAACTGAAGCTTTGGCCAAGTCCACAAACCTAGTTAGCCTAAGACCGAGCCACAGCTGCCAAGCCCCTACATCATGCACTTGTTATCACATCCAGTCACTGAATGGGAGTCTGTTTATCCCCGCCTGGAAAGGCAAGCGTATCTCATCAGTAATGTGATGAATGGATGTTCTTATTCGATCAGGAAAGAAGTACTTATTGTGGCTGGCTGCGCTTGCATTAATAGTACTGTAATGTGAAACGACGTATTCATATTAAGATGAGTTGTGGCTAGCTGTGCAAACTTAAACCAGCCTTACACTGACAACATTAACCGAGGATCTTCAGTCAATAACTTAGTGATGTCAACCAATCAATCTTCAACAGTCCTTCCTCACAACAATACAGGAATGATATGATGTGACGGCTGGGGGGCGAACGGTAAGGCAATGCACTCTGCCGCGGATCTAGGTCATCTAGATCAACGCTTTCCCGAGCTTGAAACGTCACTATACCCCACACCGGCATGAATTATCGTCGTACGACAATTCCATCCGGCCTGGCATGTAGAGTACACGTGTAAGACACTACCACCAATGTTGATCAACGTCGGCATGGTTCAGTAGAATTACTCACTCCTCGCGCCCAGGCCGTAACCCTAGCTTCCTATCCGTCAACGTATTCAAAGGGGTGGTCAACGTACAGAAGATCCCTACCCCTGGACTGCCTCTTAGTCGACTCAATAACTCTTTGCCACTGACCGCATCAAGCATAGAGCTCAAGTCAAATGCTTAAGGACTCCCTGTATATGCAAGTCTAAATAGAGTCGTTCGGCTACGTTAATGCCCCGATGTCGAAAATAACTACTGGGTTGTCAATGATGGAGGCTGGGTCCGCTCTCGCGCAACCTTCATGGTTTTCACCCTTTGGTCCAGTCTTTCGTCTATCCGATAAGCTCCCGTAGGGATATCTGGCAGGTGTGAGGTATCGGTATAATCAGCCTGCTACCGAGGGTTACGGAACTGTGCGGCTTTGGAAATCGTTCACGCAATCTAGTGAAGTCCATAGTTCTATACCTAGCTCCGTTTGTGTGCACAAAGCATCAATAACTTCAAGCTCAGTATATCTGTGGCTAGTAAAGAAAAGTAAAGAAAAGTATCCACAGGATCAGAAGCTTGAACTTTGGCATTTAAGCTTGGTCAAAACAGTCATGGCTTCCATTTCAGGCCGTAGCTGGGCACAAGACAGACTTCGCTACTGCTTGTCATTGATCAGCCACTCATCACATGAATCATATGTACTTCCTCTGTCTGTCTCTGTTCCACTGGCTGTTCCAGTCGGTTTCATTTCCATCTTCAGCTGCGATTTGTACTGCCTTGTTTGTCGTCCAACACCGGTTTCTTCCTGAGATGACGCAGATCTCAACGTGCAGAGGGTAGGGGATCATCACTGCATATCATAACGCACAATTACTCAATACACGCCCAACTGGAGCCTTTTCGACTAATGCGTATGTCGTGCCTCTGGTCCACCGTCAATGGTTCATCTCACTCCCCGGGCTTGAAGGCTTCATCACGATTACAGGGTTGCCTCTTCCTATGGCCAACACCCTGAGAGAGATACGGTACTCTGCCCTCAGCCAGCCACGATGCAAGGTTTGCCAAATCTCATAAAGTTAACTCTCGTTGATAGATGAAAAACAATGTTTGTTGAATTATACTTCATGCGTCTAGAACCATCTAACAGCAGCTACCAAATGTACGAATCAGAAAAGATTCCTTGCCTGCATAAGCGCTCCATATCAGCCAGCCACAAAAGTGATCACCCCATCAATTTCAAGAAATGAGTTTGAGATTATCATGGATATGTGATATACAGCATTGGCTGAGTTAAGATGAAGATCATGCATTTGCAGCGTACTCCTGTCACATGGCTGGGTAATCCGGTAGCAACAATAATAGTTGTTTTCTGAAAACGCTAATAGAGCGACTCCTTGATCCAGACCATGAGGGCTCCCTTCTAACCTACTTCTCGTATGTTCGACTTGCTGACATGTCGGAAAGAGACAGGCCCGGAATTCCTGTCGTTGTGCTAGCTCACTCACTAACCTGAGTCTGCTGAATGTATTGCATCTGTGATAACAATTCCTGCGATCACACGGCTCGTATGTGATATGACGTGCTCTGCACGGCCTTTGTTCTGTACTTACAGATCGAAGTATGCATGCGGGCGCTTAGCATGGTGGAGTTCAAGACCTGGCACTAGCCTTGTCCAAGGAGAGCCTGATAGCTTGCCGGCTATAAGAAGGGGCCTGGCACATTCAATGAAATATTTCTCACTTCAAACTTCATCTGGCTCTCTGTATCACTCTTTATCAATAAAAACTGTTTTCAACATATCTTCCAGCCCAAGATTCCAGCCAGTAATGTATGTCTTTCCTTTCTGACAATACGCATCCACTGACTCTGGTTTTCGTTTACAAGCCATCGATCAACATGGCCAATGCAACTTTCGCTATCGCCGACAAGGGAGTTTGGGAGATTACGGGCTACGGACCGTATCTCTCATCACCTTGGACCACCGGTGACGCAGTCATTGCAGGCGCTAACATCAAAGTCTCGTTCCTGCCTTCTAACACCTTGAAGACTACCCCAGATATTCGCTTGATTCAGTTCAAGAATCCCCTGATCAAGAATGATGACAGTAATGTCAAATGGTGGGTAGACCGTCGTGGTGATAACGAGAGCCCTTTCTTCGGTTGGACCAAGGACGGTCCTACTGGCAAGTTGGCCGCGAAGAAGGGAACCATGGGTGCCTTGGAGAGCTACTGGGGAAAGTCCTCTGTTCAACGTGGATCCAAACCAGCAAGCAACTCGAACAAGGGCCCTATTCCAGCCTACATCATCGATTGCCCTCGTGAGCCGATCAAACCCGAGGTTGGATCTTCTGAGACGGCCAGGTTCACCGTCTTCGCCTACGACTTCTCCAACAGCATCTGGCTTTCCGGAATAGAGTGGGGATACACTTTGATCGGACCAGGCACGAACGGTGAAAGCCCCCAAGTGAAGACCACCAAGTTGCAAGTCAGCTCCAAGGGACCCCCAACCCCTAAGTTTGATTATGATCCTGCCGTTAACACTTGGAATTCGACCCACACTGTCAAGGCGCCCGCCATTCCGTGATTCGATGGACGATACCTTTCTTCGGGAGGAAGGAGTAGTACAGAAGAAGTTGGATTTGAAGATACAGGGTTAATCTTGTCAACGATAGTATGTTAGCTAGCGCATACAAGCAACCTGATATAACGTCTATTTCTCCTCTCTTGACTTGATCTTGTTGCCCGTGTTCATAGTTCAGGCCCCTATATTGCGAGCTGCCTCCGCCAGTGCCAAAAGCAACAATGCCCAGCTAGCTAGGCTGCACACGCAACTGAGCGATACGCAGCAGTTAAGTCACTTCGAACCTCACATCTTACGACTCCCATCTTCTAGGTCAGAGTCGGCATTGTCGTAGGCTGAGTGTACCAATTGGCTACACTCATATTGTAACTGTAGTGTTAGGATCTATTAGATTCCAGCCCTCACTTGACAGGGTCAAACGATAAGTGGCGGTTGACAAGGCTGAGCCTGCAGTCGCAATCCCTGCAATGCTAGCGATGATGGAGAATGGACTTATAGACATTACTTGCTTCGGCAAGGCTGTTCAAAATAGATGGAAAAGACAGATAACAACAGTGAGCAAATTATAATGCATGCTGAAGAGTAATCAATGGCCATGATAAACATAACCCACTGCAGAGCCAACCCTGCTCGTGAAACACGCAGCCAGATTTCTTCATGGGCTTTGCGATATTTTTCATCTGGAACTTGCTTTATGATCTTCTTATTGACAAATGATAAAACAAGATGCAAAGGGATCAGTTCAACGATGTACATCAAATTTCCCTACATTCATCCACGAAAAGTCGGAATCTCCGTTATATCAAGCCCAGTCCTCGGAGCTCATCTCAACACAGCTGAATGTGTTGCCCATGGGCCCGCTTTAAGCACTGTTGCTCTCCTGTTTTGCCTTAGCATCCGCCATCTCCTTCAGATGCCGTCGTTTCCTAGCTTCCCAAAGTGGGTATACCGAAAGACAAGAAGCGAATAGGATGATCAACCCGTTCCATATCTGCGCACCAAGAAATGCACGGTTGCGCTGGCCACCATAGGCCTCATCAGCTGCCAGCGCAATCGGAGGCGCGATCAGTGCTCCAAAGCCAGCCGCACCATAAACAATTCCCATTCGAGTACCGATGACAGCTAGTGAGGGACATAGATATGGGATGATGAAGGCTGGCAAGGTTGTGACTGCTCCAGAGAAGAAGCCGTAGAGGATGAGGAAGATAGTGAAGCCGCCCAGGTTGTGCACCGCGATCCAACACAATGCAAGCATACCGGATACCACGATATTGAACATGAGGATAGACTCTGCTCCCAACATCTTCTTGTCCACTATCGCTGCCGGTATAATCCGGCCTAAAGCTTGGGCGGCGTTGAGAACAGATAACATGTAATAGGCAAGGTCTTCGGAGACTGGATGGTCGAGACCCAGTAGACCGAAGGAGGGAGTCAGAATGTATGGCACGAGGAATCCCAACCACAGAAAGAAGGATGCTAATGTGAAGGTACTAAAAGCTTTATCCTTGATGATCGACTTGTCGAAGAGTTGTCGCGTCGGTTTCTTGATAGCTTGGACACTTGGCTTGATCAAGATCGCAGCGAGGGTCAAGGTGAAGAGGGCAATGAAGCCGATGGCTCGACAGGCCCAGCCGAAGCCGCCATTGTCCAACAACCTACGGACAACAATGGGATAAATGATGCCACCGAAAGAACCTCCTGCTGTCGCACAACCAAGCGCCAGAACGCGGCGCGTCGTGAACTAAAGAGGGATCATGGCAACGCTAGGGATGTACAACAGCCCAGTACATATTCCCCCAAGTACACCCCAAGTCAGCATAACCTGATAATATTGCGTCGACAAGCTAAGCATCATCAGTGAAAAGGTGAGCATGAGACTCGACGCGACGAGGATGGGATAGAAGTATCCTTGGTCGAAGAGCGGACCTGAGATGACACCGATGATGAGGATCAAGGAGACTTGAAGTGTACCGATACATGATATCGCAGACGAAGAGTGTTGCCGAAGAATAGTCGTTTCGTCATATGTTTGGAAAACACCGAAGCTATTGGCTAGACCGAAGTTGTTGAGGTTGATAAGAAAAGAGCCAAGGACTTGAAGCCATGCTGTTATCCCGCCATCTGGAGGAGGCTGGCTTGTCGTAGATGGTTTCCAGTATCGAAAGAGTCCTTTTTCAGGCTCTTTTTCCTTTGTCGCAGTTGAATTATCAGAAGACATGTTTGCCAAGGATGCCAAGAATCTCTCCAGGTCATGCTTCTTAGGTTCACGAGCCAGCCTTTATACTACGTCTCTCTAGAGGTCAAAGCCCCTGTCTGACGCTGCCTTGCCGCAGATCAAACCAGGGTGAGGTCTTGATACTCCATTTTGAGATAAGTGACAGCGGCAAATGATACGGTTTGCTGTTTTAGGCTTTGCCTTGTGAGACAATGTCGATCATCGTCATGCCTTGATCTGTTGAATTGCCTAATCGAGAAAGCTTGTCTCAGTGGAGACAATGATTGGTTGTTGGGAAGTTGGAATCCGTTTTCAGGGCACTGACATCATTGCTGTGTGGGGCAGCTGAAGTCTTGGTTGGGTTTGTCAGCTGTTGCAAAGTGGTAGAGAAAGGGAGATGCTTCACGTTCTTATAACAACCGAACTGGCTTGGGGCCAAGATCAATACTGTATACTAGGAGTCTGAGGTTTTTCGGATGCGCTTTTGCCGACGATTTTGTGGCCAGAATGTGGCGGTTATAATCATCAACTTGTCAATCTAACATTTGCATATGGGATTGCCTCCCTCATACTCCACTGACGCTCAACAGGTTATTGATAGCCTTGGTTTGAGCTTACATAAAGCATCAAACACTTCTTGTTCAAATAAACGAACAACGTCCTCGATACTCTTCAACAGACCTAGAGCCCAGATCATGATGGCGCGAGTTGTTGGCGACCGCAATGTTTGTTGCTTACCCTGTACCTATCGAATCGACCAAAGAATAAGTCTGTCTCGGCGTCCATGATTCTCGACGGAATAAAATTTTGTCATTCTTAATTAACTGGTCACCTCTATAGCTATCAATTACGAAGTCATGCACGAAGCTCGAGTAAACCTCCAAACGGACAAGGAATCTCGCAATACAAACCAACTTAACCATCACAATGGCCAGACATTCGACACTGGGGAAGCTTAAATAGAAGCATAGCTCGACCATTACTCATTCATGAACCTCGCTTACACGTCTTGGTAGAATTCTTTCCCACATCACGGCGTCCACAGGGTGAACTCGGAGTATTCTCGCACGAGCAGATGTAACGCCGAGAAGCAGACAGTAATTAATTACAATCCATTGGTTAGAATTATCGGTCTGTCCCTTCAATCTCGCTCTTGCAGCAGGGAACCTTTGGGTTTGCGGGCGGTTTGTACTCCACTATCCACTTTCCATGTGCCGGATATCCGTGTTGATCTTTTGCTGACCACGCGAAGAAGCGTGAAAGGTCACGATGATTTGGGGTAGAGGCATTTAACAGGAGCTGTATTACCTTCCATGTTGAAAATGTTCAATACAAGATCTATGATATTTTAAGCATATTATCATTTTCCACAGCCTCCTTCTCTATAAACAGATGCAATGGCAAGTCCCGAGTTGCTTCTCGAAGCCATCATGGAAACCTCCACGTCCTCACAGTAAGATGCGGGGAAACACTAGCAGTCACAACAAGCCCCTCATTGGACGGGCAAGTTCATCGGGCAACTAAAATAGGTATCTCCGCGGTGGTGCCGTTGGAATGAGGAGAAATAAAGTGGCGAATTCCCCGCAATCGGCACGAAATATCCGTATGGAGGGTGCGGAGAGTACCACTAGACCGTGGAGAAGCCTCCGTATTTCCCCGCTGGCTGTAGAGACGATCCCCAATATTTCTTAACCATAAATACAATGCTTCTTTCTCATTGACGAGTTTTGATGTTCTGTACCTTTGTGTCGAGTAGGATATCGTTGAGAATACCGCCAAGATGAAGTTCACGCTTGGAAACAGAGCCGCTATGGCGGATACGCCTAGCGAGGTTATGAACTGGCGTTTATACTGGAGTACCTTTGTATTCGGTTCGTAATCTCACCGCAGTCACTCATTCGACAGTTGCTAACTTCTTTGAAAGGTGTTTTAGGTGCCAGTCGTGGACTTGACGAAGGCCTCGTCGGAGGCATGGTCACGCTAAAAAGCTTCCAAGAAGAATTCGGTCTCGATCACGGATCAGAAGAACATCAAGCCCAAGTCGAGTCCAATATCACCAGCATGGTTCAAATCGGTTCCATCGCCGGTTCTCTCCTTGCATTCTTCCTCTGCGATAAGATCGGTCGTGTTCGGTCGCTCCAGTTCCTTTGCTTGCTTTGGCTTGTCGGGTTCATCATTGTTGTTACCAGCCATGGAAGCGTGGGACAGGTCCTGGCTGGACGCTTTATTGCCGGCCTGGGTATTGGCATGACTGTCGTTGTTGGTCCGACATACCTTGCTGAGACGGCGCCACGAGCTGTGCGTGGTATGCTCACCAATATCTTTGCTGGCTCTGTTTACCTCGGTGTCATGGTTGCGTACTTCAGCAACTGGGGCGCTTCAATCAACATGCCTGACTCATCTCGTTACCAATGGGTTGCCCCCCAAACATGCCACATTGGCTTCTCAGGGCATGTATACTTCCCTCACTATTAAGTTCATCGACTAACCTTTGACAGACTACTTCTGATCCTTTCGTTCACCGTCCCCGAGACCCCTCGCTGGCTCACCATGAAGGGCCGAAATGAAGAGAGTACCAAAGCTCTCTGCAAACTTCGACAACTTCCAGAAGACCATCCTTTCGTTCAAGCCGAGTTGTACGGCATCCGCGAGCAACTCGAGCGTGAGCAAGAGGCAATCCTCGGTGTCTCCCGCTGGGGTAAGATTCGAGAGCTTCTTACAATCCCTGCCAACCGATACCGCTTTATGCTCGGTTTCATGGCCCAGCTCCTTGGTCAATGGTCAGGAGCTAGCGCTATCACTATCTATGCCGCTGAGTTCTTTGGTGTCCTCGGAAAGTCTGGCCAGTCTGAGAAGCTCTTCGCTACTTGCATTCTCGGTGTTGTCAAGCTGGTCTCTGCCTATGCATGCGCTTTCTTCCTGGTCGACTTCATCGGCCGACGTCGATCGCTATATGCTGGCATTACTCTTCAGACTATCTCAGTCTTGTACATCGCCATCTTCCTCGCCATCGTTGGTACCAAGACACTCGAAGATGGAACCTTGACCAGCACCCAGAAGCATGCTGGTGTTGGTGCAATCGCAATGCTGTACATCTCAGGTGTTGGCTGGACCATGGGATGGAACTCGTTCCAATACCTCGTCAACGCTGAGATCTGGCCCCTCCGCCTTCGTGCCCTGGGTAGTTCCATCACCATGTGTCTCCACTTTGCGAATCAGTACGGTAACACCAAGGCTGTTCCACTCATGCTGCTTCACATGACAAGCAGTGGATTCTTCTTCTTCTGCGCTGCTGTTTGTATCCTTGGTCTCATCTGGGTCTGGGCATTTGTTCCCGAGATGGCTGGACGATCACTTGAGAGTACTGATGAACTGTTCTCTCTGCCTTGGTACAAGATTGGTCGCTATGGAAACAAGCTGGCGCCTGATAATGAAGCCATCCTGGCGAGGGATGAGAAGGCTGAGATGAAGCGAGAGGTGGAGGTGAGCCAGCTAGAACAGGCCTAGAGAGACTTGTCTAGCAAACAAGTTACAACTTCTTCCAAATCCGTGACAAGGTAGTAACTTTCAAAATAAACAATTCTAGTTTTATACGAAAGCGGCAAAGACTGCTTCGCCTCTCATCATCCTTCTCAACCCCGCAAGCCTGATACAGTAATCAAGAGTCGACTCTTCCCGCCGACGGCCATAAGAGCCTTTCAGTATTGTCGAGTACTGCCTTTTGCCACTCCATGGCCTTATAACGCACTCGCCATTAAAAGCATGGTCTCTCAGCTTCTTCTGGTCTTGAAACCTTCCAACCAGTAGCCACCGAGTGATTTCCGGATAAGGCAGACTACTTTTTACTCCACTGACCATGTCCCCATTCTCATCAGTGTATTCCAGACAGGCGCCTCGTCGGACAAGCAACTTGACCAGTTCAAAATTCCCGATAGAAATGGCACACATAAGTGGTGTTCCAAACCATGAGCCCACCCTATTCACGTCCGCTCCAAGGTCTACCAAGAGACTGGTCGTATTCGCATCGAATCTGCATACCGCTAAACAAAGCGGTGACCCTTGGTATCTGCTCCTCATGTTTAACAGAACACCCGCATCCTGGGGTGGTAAAGACTTATATAAACGCTTGATCTGGCTCGTTGTGCAGAATGTGATGGCGCCGTTGAGAATGCTGTCTGGATTTGGTGGATGAGCAGGTAAAGGTCCATCGAGCCACCGGGAATGAGATAGATAGTCGACATATTTGCCTTGAAGCAAAGGGAAAGCAAGCATAGGTATTCCGTCATCGCTCTCATAGTGGATATTAAGCCCTTTTGACAGAAGGTACTTGAAAGTCGCCAGTGATGAACTTCCCTGCGCTGCCCTACAAAGCAAATTCGACCCCTCTATGCTCCTATACTGTAGCGAAGATGGCCGCTCTTCTGCCAGGATTTTTACTGTGTCCAAATGGCCCATGAAAACAGCCAATGACATAGCAGTGTTACCATACATGTTCCTAGTTTCAACAAAGGCATTGTGTCGTAATAGCTCTCTCACAACAAGGACATGGTTATTGCCGGCGGCGATGATCAAAGGTGTATCGTGACGCTGATCAAAAGCATGCACATTAGCGCCCTGATGTATCAAGAACTTTACCATCTCGGCATTTCCAACTGATGCAGCAGCTTGCAGTGGTGTTCTATTTAAAAATCCGACCGGATTGTGGCAATTGATAAGAGCTGATTTGAACTGTTCAGCTGTATCACCGTCAAGGGTAGAATCAAGCCCACCATTCCATGCGTTGCTGGCTATGTTACTACACTTTGATCATACCTGAACAGGCTCGACTTACTAATATTCGTTGATATTCTCTCTGAACTGACTCATTATGAGCTTCAGGACATTCAAGTTGTTTTTGCCAATAGTCTGGCAAATGGCGCCCACAAGTTGTAGGTGCGTGATTGATCGCGACTTCAAAGCAGTTGATAGCAATTTCTCAATAAAGGATGATGAATCCATGGCAATGACGGCATGAGAGAATAGGTTCAGTGTTGTGTGGCGTTTGCAGAAACAGCTGTTTGTGCTTGCACCCTCGTCGAGTAGCCAATTGACGATTACGGGTTTCTGAGCTCTTATAGCGGTGAAGATAGGTGGACAGGAGTGACAACTTGGCAAAGGCTGGTTAATCAAACACCCTTGACTGACAGCAATTTTGCACTGCTCAAGATTGCCATTCATAATGGAATCTTCAAATACTCGTCTTCGCGCAAGCTTTAGTCCTTCATTGGATGTCAAATCCTTTATCATATCTCCTGTGGCTGCAACCTGGCCTCGGGGAAGGGGAGAGCCTGACGCTAGTAACAACGAGGCAAGCTCGTTGAAACCAGTCTCCAGCGCATAATCGACTGCAAGCTTCCCTTCATGATCTTGAGCAGAGAGATTTATCCCCTGATCTAACAACATCAGACAGCAAGCCATAGACCCCCTCATCGCTGCATAGTGAAGCACAGTTCTTCCGTAGGGAGTGCTGATATTGATATCAAAGAAGTGATTGTCGAAGAAGTATGATAGGAAATCCGGTAAGTCAGCTGAAAAGTGTAGTAAACTGACTTCGTGGTCAAGTATCTGTTTCCTTGTCTTTGCCTCGTCCGTGCTTGTCCATGTGGCACATGGAGCAAGCTGCCATTGGGAAGTACTAGAAGACTTTTCGACTATCCACTTGAGTATATCAAGCTGGCGGTTGGTGATGGCCCATTGGGGGATTCCCCAGCCATGAGAGTCAACAGCAAAGGGGTCGTGTCCAATATCCGATAGGCACTTTACCAGTGATAAGTCGTTTTGTTTTGCAGCCTCAATGATCAAGGGTGTTGCAGGGGCGATAGTTGAGTGAACTAGTCCCTTTTCGTCTAGTGCTTTGATCAGGGATGTCTTATCTAGGCTTGAGCCTTTGACAACCAGCTCGAGTGGGCTTTGGCCAGTCAGGCCAACAGCGTTGATACTTTGAGAAGTAACATTCTCCAGAATGGCCTTGAATGTTTCGATATTTGCTTCCCCACACGCTGTCTCAAATAGTGACGTTGGGCTGCTTGACATATCCTCAGGGACCCGTCGATGAAGGTCAACACCGAGATCAATGAGCTTAACTATAACTTCTGGACTGGCCCTCGACATAGCTAAGTTGAAGAAAAGGTAGCTATCGTCGACAGCCTGAAGCGAAATATTAAATTTTGAAGAGTCCATGACTTGAGATAAAAGAGCGAGAATCGATGTTGAGCAGAAATGATATCTTGTCCAATACTTCAGGGATCCGAATAGTGGAACTAAGCCAGATATCTTCCTTGTACTCTCATACGAAGAAAGAACGCCGTGATTGAAGAGTGTTGCCAGATCTCTAGAGAAATAATAATAGCATTCACCGGGGACGAAGATATCAACTTTGCAGCAGATCTCCTCCACCCCCAGGCCAGCACAAACAAGTTGCCAGGCGTGCTTCACTTCCCCAGCGTTTGAAAACTCATGGTCCTTTGGGATGAGAATCTTCAGCATTTCGGGATCCAAGGGTATCGTCTTGTCCAAATTTTCAGGAACGTTGTGGGCGAGCCAGCGCTCGAAGAACAGTTGGAATGGGAACTTCCCTGCACTGTCAGCGCAAAAGGGATCGTAGAATTCGGTTAAACATCGAGCAAACTCTGGAGTGCATGTAGCATACAGGTGGTGCATAGGCGTTGATTCTGAGCTGGAAATCTCGAAGTCTGCAATTCTCTTATCTCGCAATGCAGTCAAAAGCTCTAAGGAACCAGTGATTGCTACATCCTGCATTGTTGGGCTCTTTGACACGTAGTAATTGGCCTCGCCTGGTAGGATCTCCAATAGCGCCAGCGCTGGCTTGATATGACCTTTGTAAAGGGCAGCAGAGAAGGGTGTTCGACCATCCTTGTCTAAAGTGGCGAGATTCTCCGAGACGTTTCCATCTTCTTTCTGAAGTAAGGTTATGACCTCTTCGTGTCCATTATAGCAGGCCGCGTGCCACGAGGTCTGGCCATTTTCGTCTTTAGATCCGGGATTCACTCCTCGAGAAAGAAGAACTGAGGCTACATCTGCACTGTTTGACTCACAACTGATGTGCAGACAATTCTGTCCAGCAGTACTACAGACATTTGGATCAATGCCAGACTCAAGAAGCATCTCGATTATCTTGCCCTTGTTGGCCGATGTGCTTCTTGTTGCGGCGCTCAGCAGCTCGAAATCGGTCGGCTTAACAATAGCGCTGCCATAACGTGGATCTGAGATGAGTGTCGACAGTTCTTCGACCAGTCCAAATCTGGAAGCAATCTCAAGTGCTTGCCGGTACTCCAGGTCGCTATAATTGTAAGACGTAGAACTGGGAGCCATGCTCGGCAACTTGAGCCCACGTCCACGAGAGAAAGAGAGCGCAGTCGATGCCAGCGGTTGCCACTGAGGACAAGCTTCTTCCCCAACAGCTAACTTAAGAATAGCCTTGAGCACCAAGTCATCAGATTCACCTTTCCACTCGAAATTTGAAAAGGCCGTGACTGCATCCTCCGGTACGGCAGACGTTGGACGGATGAATTGAAGAAGATAATGGCTGTCCAATGAATCAATGGCATAAGCCATGCAGCTATGGCCCATGATGGGAAATGCAGTATCAGCGCCGTTATCCAGTAGAACATTAATTGTGCGAATCATACAGTCGATAACCTGAGGATCTTTCATCTTTCCACCGAGAAACCCTTCATCTTTCAGAGCGATAGTCATGGCCAATGGGGTAGAGTTATCTCGCACAACATTTACGTCAACGCCACTGTCAATAAGGAACTGACACAACTTGGGGCTTAGTATTAACACCGCGAAGTGAAGGGGGCCGTTGGAAAGTTGATGCATAGTCGACAGTTCGTTCTGTCCCCCAGACAGCACTGTATGAGCCCATGCTCTAAAGTTGCCGGTCTTGTGGATATCGAAGAGGCGCTTGAGAAGTTCCAGAACGGGTTCTTCTTCCATGACCTTTAAGTGCATGGGATAGGTACTTGTGCTTCCTTGTACTCCGAGAGGCGTATACGTGGCGAACTTGTAGAACGGGTGCTTTTGATTCCTCTCTTTAGCGTAGGCTTCCTCGACTGTATCAATGATAGTCGGCACCCGATCGAAGTGCGGAAGCAACAGATAGCCAATTGAAGCTTGCACGAATGATTGATAAGCAGTGACTTCAGAGTACTGAAAATCACCAACTTCAGTCCGTTCCAAGTATTCCAAGACGGTAAAGTGGGCAAACTCAAAGTAATTACCATCCAGAGACTTGCGTAGCAGGCAGCCACAGTTACGGGAGATGATTTCTGGTTCGATAATATCGTCGGCTTCAAAGACATCCATACCCTCCTGAAATGAGACTGCTTCGCATAAGCTGGCGATATTCATCTTCGGTGATCCTAGTGCTGTCCACTGGAGAGCTCTTCGAATGCAGTCTTGTGTTTGAGGTGGGCATTGCATGACTCTCTGAAGAACTCGATCATATGTCTCGTTCAGGGTTGGGGGCAGTTCGCTGAGAGCCTTTCTTCGGGCTTTATTATTGGGAAGATTGCAAATATGATCAATCTGACAAGCGACCCATCGAAACCTAGGAAACGACTAATCAGCTCCCCGGACTTCTGAATTCATGAAAGCGACTCACATTCCTTGAGCTCCGTGAACCAAAGCATGGAGTATATCCTTGTAGAGATCGGGATTCGTTCTTTCGATGTTTTTCAGGACTTTACGCCTACTGACTTCTGCAAGCGTGTAGTCTTTCAGGTCTTTCACATGAGCTGAGACCTCAATGTGTTCAAACTCCTCAGAAAGTTGCTCGCGGATCTCCTCCTCTTTGCGGCTGAACAATGCAGAGCTGATGGTCTCAGATCCTTCCACTACAGCCCTCAGTGACCGGGTCATACGAGCTACCTGATCGCCGCATTCGTCTATCCCATCGACTACAATAAAGACTTTTTCATAGATTTCGGATATGCATCCAACAAGTTCAACAAGATCGTCCAGCCTTGGCTGTGTGGGGAGCTTGTCATCCGGATGGAGCATGTCGAAGTATTCTTCGAGCAGATCAAAGGCTTCTTCACCTTGGAGACCAAGCTGGACTGCAAGGGCTGCCAGAATGTTTTCAGGCAGGCAAGAGTCTGGGTTCTTATAGTCGCAGAACGCAAAGCAGACTGCTGTAAGATCGTCACTCTGCTCAAGAACAGTCTCAATGACAAGTCCACACAGAACAGTCTTTCCGCTGCCTGGAAAGAGGTTAGTAGACCTACAACCTGATGAAGCATTGTAACTTACCTGGAATTCCGCTAAGCCACAATTTCGAGTTTGATCCATTCTTCCACTTTTCAAACGTAGAATCGTCGCTAGTAAGCCAAGACCCAGTAGCTTCATGTCGCAGCTCGCGGCTAACATCGAGATAGTCCTGAGGATTCACGCGTAGAAAGAAGTTCATGACCTCTTTGCGTCTCTTGTTAAGCTCAACTCGAGTCTCAAAACTGATCCTCCTTTCGATCATGTTATGGATTTCATCCTGCTTAGCCAGACTCTTCATCAAAGCGTCCATACTGTCTGCGGAGAGTGCCAAGTGAAGATTGGCGCGATGATTCGCGAGATCAGCCACCAAATCTTTCGTTTCCTGTAGTGAGAATGGCCATTTTAATCTTCGAACAAAACGTCTCGCTGACTTGCCACCATCAAAGTCAGACAGTGCTTTGTGAAGCTTGCTATTGATCTCCTTCAACGTCTTCTCACACGACTCAAGATGCTGTGGTTTGAGCGCCGAATTCGAGTCTCGGTCTTCCAATGCCGAAGCCAACAATCTCAGGTTTTCAAAAATTCCAGCGAGATCTCTTGTCTGGCTGGCAAGTTCTTGGGCTTTTGACGGAGCATCTTTGGCTTCCTTGCAGAACTTGGTCACTTGTTTAAAGACAGACCCTGTAAGTTGCACAAGACCAGCGATACTAGCGGCTAAACCAACGGCCTCAGCCATCTTTGAGCCGTGACGTGTAAGATAACCGCGGAAATAGTGATCGTGAATAATATTTGAGGGGTATTTGAAAAATAAGCTGCAGTCAGCTGTTTCTTGAACAGATGGATCAGAGTGGCGAAGCTGGTGATTAGATAATCCAATCATATCATGTCTACCATTTCACCCCACAGATCTGACAGCTTGACAGGGATCATGACCAAGTGCAGCAGAGGAGAGAGTGATTGAAGGTCTGAAGATACCTCGCTCTTGAGAACCACCTGGCGAGAGTTGAGCATCATCAGGTCATTTGACGGAGACAAAAGATGACATTGATGAAGCCATCCCTATCTAATGTGCTCGTAAAAACGAGGCTTCTAGTCCGATATTACGAGGACAAATCGTAATCTGTACTTCACAAACCAACTAGTTAAGCATTTATTAACAATTCGTGACCCCAGCATCAACGGTTGTTAATTCGTGTCGGTTAGAGTCAATATCTCTTACGGGGTGTCCAATCGCGTCGAAGCAAGAGCAATCATCTTCCACTTCCTCTGTACACAACGGGGACGGTTCCCAAAGCAGGAGCTATTGCCAACCAAGCAATGACCTTCCGATAGATACATAACAACTGCGACTGTTTGATTGTCATTTCTAACCTGAACATCATCACCATCATCAGCCCTCTCAGTATCAGGGTCATCATCAGGGTCATCACCAGCATCAACCCTCTTGCTCAAACGCTACAAGCTTTATCAGTTATTTTTATTCTCACTTCGCCTGTACACCCCTCCCACCCACTGCCGCAATGCGCTGTCTTCACCTTCTGGCACTTTGTGGTATGAACCCCACCGAACAATTCTGCAGACCCGTCTCTGACCACCTGCTCCTCAGGCTTTCCATTAGCTTTATCTTGCCCTTCGGATCCTCGTATCAAAGCCGACATACGTGCTGATACCAACCGCGACGGACAAGTCGACCTCGACGGCTTTTCGGACACGAATGGCAAGACGCGATGGACTGAAAAGTCCGGTGCCATTTTCCTCCCCAACATTGGCGATACGGGTCGACGCTGCTCCAAGCACGCTCTCACGGTTCATGCTCTCACTTATCAGGCGGCCAGCAACGAGGAGCTTGACGAGTGCAACAAGGAGCTTGACGATTGCAACGATGCTTCTGACAACACCCAGAGATCCCCCGAATATCTTGCACCCCTCAAGACCGTCCCCATCACAACCCTCTTCGAAAACGCAAACGGTACCGTTACAGTTCCCGATGCGACACAGCGAAAGTTCGTACGTATCTTCCAGAAGCAGGGCAAGGACTGGGTTTACATCGACAACAACCATACTTTCTCTCAACAGGAGCTGCAAGCTGGTCTTGACCTTGGCATTGATGCTCGTGATACCAGACGTCCCGACGTTTGGGATGGACGTGTCACTGTTCGCTTCACCGTTCAAGTCGGAGATACCAAGTCATCTGACACGATCATGTTACGTGTTGCACCCGTGCTCACGCACCATCATCTCCAAAAGGTCGAACAAGTCCTCGCCAGCCAGGACAACGACAACCCTTATCTTGTCTACTTCACCAACATCCTCGCCTCAATTGTCAAGGCTGCTGGCTTGAAGAAAGATCTGTACCTATTCAACGAAAGAAGTGGCAAATGGGTCCAAGACTTTGTTGAGCCAGGCTACGCAAGCATGCCTGGTCCGAATGGAACAGTATCTATCCGGATCATGATTCGGTGTCCCGGCGATGAGCGAGAGGGTGGTAGACAACTCTTTCTGTATTTCCGAAAGGCTGGAGTTGGTGCAGTCCAGCATCTCGGTAAAAACGCCTCTAATATCGATGCCGGTGGCAACATCGAAGCCATTCCTCCCTACACCTTCAAGGGCAAGAGCTGGCCAGCTGGGCGTCTCGTCCATGGCAAGGATGACACCGAAAAGCACCATATTCTTTCTTACCTTGAAGCTCAAGAGACACAGAAGCCCCTTCTGCTCGATACTGCCTGGCTCTCAGTCGGTCATGTCGATGAGTTCCTCCAGTTCATTCCCACTAAGAACAAGCGAGGTTGGGTTGCAGTCATCAGTGATCCTCGATTAGCTATCAAGCTTCTTGAAGACGAGCAAAAGGCCGGGCATGGATCGCTCCCCGCCATTTCACGCAAGGACGATATTGACTACGAGATACCTACCATCACCCAATTATTGGGCAGTATGGGGTTTATGAAGCTGAACAAAGAGTGCGCTCAGCGAATCGACGGCAACATCAAGATTCTGAGGCGGGAAATTGGACTTGCTGATGAGGACATCATTCGCATTCCAGCTTTGTTCAATAGAGAAGACTCCTCTGAAGGTGATGGCTCGAAACTCGAAGTCGGGGCATTCTACCCTACTATCATAAACAACCTCGTTCTTACTAGTTATAACACTTGCGTTGCACCTAACCCATGGGGTCCAGTTGTCGAGGGTAAGGATGTCCTTGCTAAGGTAATTAGCGACACGTATGCCAAGGTTGGGATGAAGATCAAGTTTATCGATGACTGGGATAGTCATCATGAGGATCAAGGGGGAGTTCATTGTGGCACCAACTCAATTCGAGACATGTCTGCCCGGTGGTGGTGATTACGTTGCGTTACGGAATCAAATGGACCTTTGGTAATCCGCCTTTGTTGTAAATAGTATTTTATTCTTATGCCACATTATTAGCTCCTTTTATACCTCCTGGCCCTCGAGTAATTCTATACTCTTGTGATCTACAATCGCCGCGCAGTGTCGTTCCACCATGGCATCGACAATTTCGCGGCTCTGCATCAGCGGTCCAGCAAGCGCCCACGCAAATCCGTGAAAGATCTATCGTCGATACTCTTCCAAAACATCCTCAATCCCACGTTTCGGGCCGCCCGTGTGCTTCAGGGCGCTGAGGTAAGACTGCAAGAGGTCTTTCTCATGAGCGCGGCGATCTCGAATTAACATTGAGCCGCCGATGAAGGTAAGCAACATCATGCAAGGCTGAAGCAGCGTGACTGGCCTGCCAGTCAAGGAAGCCAGGTTCTCCAGTGGGTGATATGAACGTGTTTCCAATGTGTGCATCACCATGAACGATGCACTTCATTTTGGAGTCTGATGCCCAAAGAGCCTTGAAAGCCGCCGTCATGCGCTCCCGATCCTCCATAAGCTTAGGAACTGGAGGTCTCGCACCTGGAGCAAATCGTTTGTCCCATTCTTCTGGCGCCAACAATCCCACGACTGCATCTCTGATTGAAACAGTTTCGCTCACAGAGGGAATCCCTTCACCTGTATCCCCCCAGGTGCTGGCATGGAGGGTAGCTAACTGCTCGACACTCATCCTCGCCCTCTCAACTGGCCATGTCTCAAGGGGGCTACCAAATGTGTAGCCCTGAGCTTTGAGATCGTTCATTACAACAATGCCCTGTCCATTCACAGTATCTGTGCCAGCATACGATACCGGTGGAAGAGGGATCTTGAGCCTTGGGGCAAGGTAGTAGTAGAACTCAGCTTCAAGCCGGTAGATGGCGTAGAGGAAAGGCAGAGACTCTCGATTGTCGGGATTGAAACCGCCTTTGACGCAAACATTACTGGCGCTGTCATCGGTATCATTCTCGAACATTAATTTGATTCAGATTTCGGATGCCGTTCCATGGATCGTCTCGATGACTTCAACATTTTGGACATGCTTGTTGAGAATCCAAGTGAACCAGTGCTTCGTAAGCTCATCGACCGTGAGCGGCAACGGCTCGTTCGATTATATGATGCCGTTCACTTTGTCTGCACTTGAAGGCATGATGATTGTAATTTGCAATCCGCAACAAGGCCGGCTTCACTGCATTGAAGAGTGGGGTTGCTTACCTGTCTGGACACATAAGCATTGCAAAAGTCCTTCGACATCCTTGGCCATCAATGCATATCTGACACGTTAGTAATAGGCTAGGATTACATTTGGCAGCGCTCTGCTGATTTTTGCGGGGATTGGGTCACCCGATAACTCTGGGATGCAAAGTTTCGACATTCTCAAGAGTCCACTGACGGTGAATGATACCTTATGGGTATGTGAAGATGAGGAAGTCTATTATGGGCATGGTAATATTCCCAATCTCCTGGCTTCGAATGTGACCTCTTGTCATTCCTGATCACTATGCATGAGTATCTCATAACGTATGCTCGATCCCAAAGGGGAATTCAATCAAGTTCAAGGTCGGTTTCGGCATCACAAGGAATAAACAACGTAGACCAGTCGCATTAGTGATCCACGGCAGCTTATCCCGGAAACCGTCGGTGAATGAGTCACCGAGCCACGACAAATGGGGAAGGCTTGTTGGGTGCGGGGAAAACGACTGACCTAATACAGCCTGACCAGCAAAATTGCAGTGAATCTGAACCTCCAACACCATTTATAACCTGCGCTAACTCGTGCCTCGCCTCGCGTTGTCTCTCTCTATATACACTGCAGAAAGGCGTCAATAGAATATACGGCCATTTTCCCTTCTCATATCTCATCATGACACCAACAATTGAAGAACTACTAAAGGAATACGACTTTGATCCTTCCCTCATCGACAGGATTGCATTTCGCAAACACAAACAACCTATCGCCATTGTTGAACCCGATCCAAAATGGCCAGAGCATTTCGCCCGTGCAAAAGCGCGCATCGAATCCGCCATCGGCGATACAGCAGTGTCCATCAACCACGTTGGCTCTACCAGCATCCCAGGTCTGCCAGCAAAAGCTGTAATCGACATTGACCTAACCGTCAAAGACATCAACGACGAAGCGTCCTACGCAAATGCACTTGAGAATGCTGGCTTCCATTTTCTTGTAAGAGAACCCGAGTGGCATGGACACCGCTTCTTCTGCGACTACGAACCCGTGCCGACGAATCTGCATGTTTGGGGTCCTGGATGCCCCGAGGTGGTGAGACACAAGATCTTTGCAGATTGGCTGAGGAAGAATGAGGACGATAGGAAAGCTTATGAGAATATCAAGAGGGAGGCTGCGAAGGCGAGTGCTGAGAACGGGGAGGATGTTATGGAGTATAATAATAGGAAGCAGAACGTCATTCGTGAGATTCTGCAGAGGGCGTTTAAGGATTTGGGATACCTGTAGCGCATGCCAGCATCTTGCTCTGGGACTAATGATGGATTGCAGGCGAGAAAGCAATTGAATATTAGGCGAGATCAAAAAGGTTACAAGAGCTGATTTGGTGATCCCTCCAAAAGGAATTCAAGAGTTTGGCAGTACCACTTTGCAAACGCTTGAAGATACTACCAGCGAGTTGTCATGAACTCATTATCTTAAGATCGAGCTCAAGTTGAAGCATGCTGGACGGATGTTGCCGTGAAGTTCTTGTGATACCTTCCAATTCGAGCCTAGGTTTCAGCTAGCTTCAGCTTGGTCCACGACCTCAAAAGGACAATGGCCGACTTGCTGCCTGATAGCTCCAACTGGAAGTTCACGTTTCATGAAACACTTTTCATATATGTAACAGATTCCCTGAGCCGACTTGAACTCACCCAGCAGCATTTCTCAACTATTCATAATGTCTGCTTCACTGATGCAGACCTGTCCATGCCACGCTCCAGGCGGCGATCCCGCAGAAATTACAACTCTGCACCAAGCAGCTTTTCACCAAAACAACCAACGACTAGAAGAGCTCCTACAAGACAATGCTGATGTATCGGCAACGCAAACACCTCGCGACTTCACACCGCTTCACTATGCTGTTCAATTCGGCGACGAAAAGAGCGTGCAGCTACTCATTGACGCTGGCTCAAACGTCTCTGCAAAAAGCTATGATGGCGTCACGCCTTTACACAACACGTCTGCCGGTGGCAATGTGAGGATCACCGAAATGCTTTTGAAGGCGGGAGCGAATGTTGAGAGCCGCAATATCGATGAAGAAACGCCTCTCCATGTCGTGTCATTATTTGGGGAGACACAAATCGCAGAGCTCCTCATAGACGCTGGGGCGGATGTCTCGGCAAAGGACTGCTATGGAAACACGGCTTTGCATATTGCTGCATCCCACGAGCATATCGGGATTGTTAAAGCTCTTCTTGACGCCGGCGCTGACGTTAACGCCGTAAATAACAATGGGGATCCGGTGCTGCATCATGCAATTAGCGACGGACCAGAATGCGTCAAGTTTCTTATCGATCATGGAGCATATATCCACCTCAAAGGCGAAGGCGGTGATACACTTCTGCATCGCGCTGCGCAGAGCTCATCTGAACTAGTGCGAGACTTGGTCAAAGGGGGGATTGACCTTGAGGCAACCAACGACGAAGGAGCAACAGCTCTCCATTGTGCTGCAGCATGGGGAGAAACTGCATCAATGCAGATTATAATCGAGAGCGGAGCAAATTTCAACGCGGCCAACAATGATGGCGAGACGGTTCTGCATATTGTAGCGGGGAACCCTTCTCTCAGAAGCGGACGCGATTCGGGTACGAAGGCAAAGCTTTTGATCGATGCGGGAGCAGACATTCATGCGAAAGCAAAGTCTTCAGAGACACCTTTAGATTAAGCGGTTGATTGTGAGGGCAAGGCTGTTGAGAAGGTACTGCGCGAGATGGGGGCGGCGTAAGAAGTAGAAAAGTTCAGATCAACCAGATCTCACCAGTTCTCGAGGTCTCGATGTATTTTGAGTGAATTGTGAGTATCTGAATATGGAATCGCTTGAACATATCATTCTCATTAAAGTGTTCTACCCATCGCTTCTTATGTCTCATGTCCGATCAACAAGAGCCCAAGTATGGTCAGCAATCTTCCTTCTCTCCTCCTCACTCCACTCTTTTTTCCCTCCAATCACCTTTCCATGGTTATCGATGCAAGCCCAGGACATATCCCTTGATTGCAACTCATCCGCAGCTTTGTAAAGTCCATCAAGTTGTCTTTCAGCACACTGCTCAGGCTGCAGACCAACCAATCTCGAAGCAATCTTTGACACCGCTCGGAAATACCAAGCTGAGTTCTTCGGTGTTGCTGTGTTTACAACTCCAGGATAGCCGTGCGCGAAGAACTGTTTGGAACCTTGGTTTTGAAGCGCGTGATATTGTATCATTGTGTCATTCATGCAGATGCAGTGGTTTGCCGCGTGAGCGAGGCTGAAGGTTTCTTTGAGGTCGAGATCATCCCAGTTCAGCTTCTCAGGACTACCGTTGAGTCCGTCCAGAACGAGAAGAACTTTCGCATTATGGCTAAGAATGGGGCTGAGTTCTCTAATCAAGAGCTGACGACCGTAGTAGTGCAACGCCATCTTCCTGTCAATCCCCTCAGGTGTTTCCGTCCGTCCAGCGAATGACATGATTCCCTGCGTCATCACGAGAAGGTCAAGAGGAGTGTTCTGGCTATTGCTTCGAAACTCTTGCGCAAATTCTTTCAAAGCGTGCATGGACGTTGCGTCAACGGAGCGGAAGGAGACTTTCTCAGCTGGCATGACCTGCGGCTTTGTCCGGCCGAGGATAGTGATTGATGAGAACTGGTAATTGGAAGATGTTGCTAGACGTTTGGCTATTGCGTAGCCAATGCCGCTGGTGCCGCCGACTACCAGAGCGTTGGAGCCGGATATGACTTTGTTCATGATGAAGATGAGATGAGGAGATGGCCTGTCAGATAAAGTGCGGGGGGGCGGCGAACGTGATATAATACTTTATGGTATGATAGACTAGTCAAAATTTACAAAAAAGAGCAAATCAACATTATTTATACGGAAAAGGTGTGATAGATGATAAGAGTTGATACTGTGCCGCTTTCATGCAAGCGGATCACTAGTGCTTATGTTGTCGCATAATCGTCTGCAAAAGGAGATTTTCCATGCTTGTCTCACATTACATGTTATCCCGAATCCGAGTCCGAAAATAATTAAAGGTCCCCGTCTACATTGTACCACTGAGTAGTCTATCTCGTTAAAGAACCTATAATCTCTTCTATACGACCAAACGCGAATTCATCCATCACCTCCATCCATATTCTATCCTGAACACTTTTGCCCTCTTCAGTGTAGTAGTATGAGCCGAATCTAGGATCTGTTAGCGACTGTAGGAAAATGCGTTGCCTAAGTACTTACGGGCAGATCTTCCAGTCCATGATATACGACCCATGTGATTCCTCTCGCTTGACAATCGCTGCATCAACGTAGGCTGAGGCAGCTTGCTCCTGTGTACGACCGACTACCCTAGTTCCCATGGCCATAACGATCTTCATGAGACCAGAGCTTTTATCCATCAGTCCTGTGCCCTTGGTCAAGCCTGGGTCAACAAGGTTAATGACAACATTGCTTGGGTCAACGTGTTGAGATAGTCTGTCGATGAAGAGTTGACCGAGGAGCTTGGACTTGGCATAGTGCCCCATGCCATCAAAGTTGGCTTCTAAATCGAGAGCAGATATGATATGGTCTGCTTTGGCTTCGGGCAATTCGCAGTGCATGGCCGTTCCAGAGCTGACAATTGTGAGTCGGCTTGGCTTCGGGGCTGGAGCCTTGCTCGTGAGTACCGGCAAGAGAAGAACAGAAAGGTACATGGTAGACAAGAAGTTAACCTGCATAGTCTCCTCATGGCCCGTGGCCTTATTCAGGTTAAAGGTTGTACCGCCCATACCAGCGTTGAGAAAGACAAAGTCTATCCTTGGCAGAGTCTCACAACGCTTTGAAAAGTCTTCAATCGAGCTATAACTTGCCATATCAAGCTTCCAGACATCAATCTGAGGACTGCTAGAAGGTAACGTGCGACGGAGTTGCTCAGCAGCAGCGCTGCCCTTCTCTTCAGAACGAACGGCGATGATGAGATGGCTCAACTTATGTTGAAGGAGGAGTTTGGTACATGCGAAACCAATGCCATTATTTGCTCCAGTGATAATGGCTGTTCGGCCGGCGAGGTCGAGATCCTTGGGTGGATACTCTGGTTTGGTGCAAAGTTGGGATTGAATGAAAAGTTGGCCAGGGGATAGGGTAAGCGCAGGCATCTGTGAAGATGCACTTTGGAAGGGATGTAACTGATTAGCCATGGTGAACATTCAGAAGGTTTCTTTATGAAGGAAGAAGCTTAAAGTAGAGCAATCATGAATTTTTATGATATCCATCTCAGCAGACACAGCTTTCCCTTTATAAGTAGCCCTTTGGTTTAAATGTTTAGATGGAGTCCGCGTTTCCCGTATACCCATTTTGTCATGATCGACGTGCCACATAACCCAGCTCGGATAACGATGTGGCCTTCGCATCTAGAACGTGCTTTACTAATGCGCGTTATCAGACTTTTGCTTTAGCTTCTGTGTCTTGTGGTAATGCCTCACATACTCCTCCGAAGTTTTCGGATCGACCTGGATAAACAACCAGATTGCTGTCCCAACGCGGTTAGTACAGAAGATAAGATCTGCGTTAGCTCGAAGCATTCTAAAATCCGAATTGAGTGGAGGCGGGTTAACAGTTCCCGATAATCATGCTAAGCCCAATTGAGGTATCAGTCTGGTCAAGGTGGTGGAGTCCAGCTGATTAATGCAAGCCTGGGTCCATCGTGAAGGATTGAGGCTTAGCGGATGCGAGATTTGGGCCAGATTGAGACCCTTTTTCGGAACGGTCAGCATCACTCACTCATCATCGGCAATCATCTGATCCAATGGCAGCCACTGAGTTTATGTTTCTGACCGTTGATGGCCATGGGCGCCCACTCGAACCCGGTAGTCGAGTCTCGATTCGGAGTCGGTGCATGAAGGGCGTCAATGTTCGCCAAGGCTCGCGCCGATCCAGAAGAAAGGCGCGTAAGGCATCCGAGACAGTCGCCGCAACTAAAAGTCTCGGGAAGAGTACCGAACTCCTAGAGATTACGTCTTCTTATCAATTAACAAGTTGCGGGCCCCTTGTAAAGTCACTACAGGTCCGAACTGATGAGCTTGGCTTTGACTCATCTCGCTTGCCATCTACTGTACTGCGATTAGGTATGTATTGTAGATCCGCATCACAGAGTCGGTCGTCAGTACTAACGGGAGATTGTAGTCGTCAAGTACAATGCCTTGCTCGATGCGGCATATCCTCTTGAGATATACCTCGAGAACACAGACGTCCAAGGACACAGAGTGACCGACGACTTGGCCTTACTGAACGAGAACAAGACTCTGCTAGAGTCGATATTCCTGGCTACATATGCCGTGGATGATTTATGTTCTGGAACCAAGCTATCACTTCGATCGCAGCGATTACTCTGCACCATCCTCTCGTCTTTGAACAGCAGTCTTCGCAATGCTTCAGCGCAACAATCCTACTCCACCATACTTACCATATTGATTCTGCTCTTTGCAGCTGAGTCGTTTCGAGATTTCGATGCTGTTTCAACACACCTTGACGGACTGACGAGGTTGTTGGAATTGCGTGAGACAAAGCCGGTGCCGTTGGACTCTAAACTATTGTTCAAGATCCAGCAGGTCGATCTTAGGATGTCGTTGGCGACGGGTCGGCCACTGTACTTTCCTTTCGACTATTCATACTGCCAACAACCTGCCAGTGTCGTTTGCCTGTCAAGTATTTTGCCCTGGTTGATGGTGCATCCCGCGTTGATGAGTTGCTATCAGACATTGCAAGCTTTGTCAAATCATGCGAACCGATATCGATCGTCAAAGTCGAAAAGGATTCTCAATTGGTTGGACTTCCAGTCTCAGGTTAGCACGAGTCAAACTCTGTTGATCGGTCTGGGAGCCGGTCATCTCCCTGTCGTATCCGAAGCTCTGCGACTTGGCATGCTTGCCTTTTTATCCACACTCTCGCGTAGTCCGGTGCGGAAATCTCATCTACCACTATTTACCTTACAGCTTGAGGAGTGCTATTTGACTATGAAACAAGAACAAAATTCCTACATGCCATTGCTTCTTTGGCTGATGTTGATGGGGTATATCTCTACTATCGAAACATCGAGCTCGATATCATCTTCAGTATGGAGATCTTCTGTTGAACCAGATCTCTCTTGGGAAACTGCGCGAAAAATGGTTGGTGAAATGCCATGGATTGGGATGATACATGATGAGCCCGGAGAACTAAACTTTAGGCACCTACAAGCTCGAAAGGGCGATATAGGATCTCAATATTAAAAAATACACATAAACCTCAGATCTAACGCAATCCCATCCCTGTGGATCCAGGGTTTTCCTGATTGCCGATAAATGGAGGCTGTGGACTAATAGTGATTACAGTCATGCCTGGACTGAGAATGTCTGATAATAGCGATTTAGTCCTAGGTATACGCAAATATTTAACAGACCTTAACATAGTATAAAGCATGATGAGCTTTTCACCTCTGAGAAATGAGTGTACCTAAGTCTCAGTGTTCCAGACTTGATATATACCTGACCCATTACCTAATAGGTACACGCTCCCCAGTAACCTGTGTAGGTTGTCGATCACTGGACCTGAAGTAACAGCCATCTCGATGAGCTGATTGATTGTACTGTCCCGATCTCGGCATGATATCGCTCCAGCTCGCAAGACATTCCCAGCAGAACTCATGGCGACATAGCGTACCTGTCATTGAAGTCAGAACAAATCAAGTGGGACTTCTGGCGATGTAACTCACAAGTCATGTGAAAGCAACCTGGGCCTTTCTGTGTATTGACTCCGCATGAAGGGCACTGCTTGGTGTTGGCATTTACCCAGTCTCGAGTTTCACGGAACCGAGGGTCTCCATTCTCCTCCATGCTATCAAACTCTTCGCAGGTCAAATCATTATGCCATTTCATTTGGTGCTCAAAGCACATCTCGTAGCCACATTCCTCGCATGAGACGTGGTTACTCTCGATTAGGTCATGTATCTGACCATAGGAACAGTTTTCAGCAAGACACCATCGAAAAGAAGGCAACTTGCTTAAAGCCTTTAGTTTCAAGTATTCATCGTATCTTTAAGCGTATTAGAATCTCGTTTTGCTGATAAATACTAGAAAAAGTACTTACTTCGAAAATGTCTCTTGTCGCGCATATAGTTTCACCTCGTCGTATTCAAGTCGCCGACCGCAATCGGAAGAAGGGCAAGTAAGTAGATGGCATCCAGCTCTTCCATGTTGATCAAGCTGGGCTTCAATGTAGTTCTCTAAGCACTCCGTGCAGAAGCCAACAGTATGAGAGCACCTCTGTTCAAGCTTGAGAGGGAAAGGAAGAACCTTCCACTTCCAGTCCCCATCGTAATCACTGCAAATGGTATCCCATTTGCTCAAGGCTTCGCCAATTAGATCATAGACAGGTTCAGTGCAGATAGAACATTCAACCGGAGACTGTTCTCGTTGCAGAAGCTGTGTGAAGATGGGGACACGCAATACCTCGTCAGTGCCATTCAGCTCGAGGAGCTGAACGAGGCTGGAGTTCACGTCGTGTGGTACACCCTCTTCCAGAGTATGTAGTTCTGAGATCGCAAGATCAAACAGTGGTTTCATGATACCATTCGAAGTAAGGTGTTGATGTAGGCGCTTGGCTACTTGACGTGCTTCTAAAGTTGGCTGCGGATCAAGGCTGGTTAGTACTGACACAAGATGCTGTGCTGTATCATATCTATTTGGGGAAGGTTAACAATTTGAAGCCAGGTCACTCTGTATATGCCTACATTCTCAGTTTTTCGTCTGCATCCTGGACTTTCGTGAGTCTAAGTAGTCTCTGTAAAGTCCCACGATCCTGGATAGCGATATCAGCCGAACAGGCACCGCACGGACATGGTATCAGAACTGTTAACCCCGACATTTCCCACCAAGTTTCAGGTAGTCCCTGTATAGACTTGAGAACAGATTCAAGATAGCAGACCAAGCAGACAGAAGTCCTACAGGTGATAGGCCGTCGGAGACTTGTGGAAAATTCGTCGACTAAAGGGTATGAAATATTGGGCGTGGCTTGTTCGAACCTCATCTTGCGACAAACTGAGCAACGGCGCAATGATATTGAATCCAGATCTTGCTCGTCAAACCAATCTTGAAAGGAATGAAACAGCCTTCGAGCCTCATCAGCACTGAGGATACTGTCCAAAGGACTCTTTAAATCAGACGCAGCATTCTCAATTTTGGAATTAGGTAATCCCTCCTCTTGGATTGCATTGTAATTCTCGTATATAGACTCTGATCTAGATAGTAGTTTGCTGATGATGATGCCTCTTTGGGTTGTCTCAAGCATTCCTGGCGGACGCCCGGCAATCTGCGCTCGCAGCTTGTCAACTTCATCTGCCATTGCCCTTTTTTCGTTAAGACTTGTTTGTATATCAATATTCATTTTGCAGATTTTCTGTAGCAGGGATATTGATTCTTCAATCTTTGTCGACATCTGAACCTTTAGGGCCTTGTTTTCGTCTAAAAGATCGTTTATCGTGCCTTGCAGGTCTTCGATTTGCTGATGCATTTGATTGAAATTGTTGGCAAGAATATCAGTTATGCACTCTGCAGATATACTTGGTTCCGAGAGTTCATCATTGCACCCAAACCAAGAAAGCTCCGAGAGCCTCGGGATGTGCTTGGCAATGGCATGGATAGAATGCGGCAGCTGAGTTTGACTAGCCTGAATGTCTGATTGAATTTTTTGGAAGGATGACATATTTAAGATGACGAAAAGTGATTTGCAGGATGCAGAAGGCTGGGAGTTTTGGTGGTAGGAATGGTAAGAGGGTCAAAATGAGTGGAATCCACGGGAAGAGCCCCCTTCTTATCGTCAAGAGGAGACCAACGTCACAAGTGAAGGCCTCTTCCAAATGTGCTGATGGTCAAGTCCTACGTCTCATGTATGTGGCAATATTCTGGCCACTGCAGCCGGATAAACCTGACTGGATGACAGAGAGGTCGGCCTCCTGCATGCATAGCGGGCCCTTGAAAAAGTAGATTGTCAAGACATGGCGGAGCTTGTTGGTTCAGTTTGAGGATGCATTTCAAACCCCGCATTAGATAACACTTATTATAGCGCTCATCTTACATTTCCATGGATGGATTAGACTGATGAACCTTTGTGTAACCGATAGCTGTCACCTTCCTGCTTGGTCGTTGACATCTATTTATTTCACGATGCCAGCCCACTACCTGACCTTCTCTTTATTAAGGGACATGCCTGCAAGTCTGTAATCTTTCACATAGATACGAATACATCAGTCAAATCAACCAATAGGCCCCGATTCGTGTTACTACAGATGCGGACTTGGCTACGCAACTCGGCCGAGGTGCATTGCCTGGATCGCGTGATCGCGCCACCATCCTGCATTCGCACTGCCAACACACAATTGACTCAGGAGGCCTGCCAAACGCTGAGGCCCAACATGCAACTCGTAAACAAATAACTCATGTCGCCTCCAACTTCTCCTCTTTCATTTTACTCAGCACTTCTTTTCAAACATTTCTACAATGGTCAAAGTCAAAGTCAACAAGAATAGTAAGCTATGCTGTAAAGTATGCTCTGCTCCTTTCGAAACCCATTCCCAATTGGCGAAACATTGTTTAGATGCAGACCATGATGGCAATCAGTGTTGTGAGCACTGCATCAGATGGTTTTGCAGCACAGAAGCCTTGTCCCAGCATAACGAAGCAAAACATGGGAAGTTACCGGCGGTTGTGCCATCTCAAAACCAAGTGTTAACCGTCTCAACGCCTCAACCTCCACACCAATTTCACTTCCAAGACCAAAACTACAAAAGATTACCACTACTAGATATGGCAATTATATACGACAGTCTCATTCTCAAATACCATTCTTCTGAGCGCCTTAGAAAGGAGGGCTATGTCTTGGGGAAGGAAACTCGTGAGAACGCTAGACAGGCCGCTATCACGAAGCAAACCATTATGGCTTCTTACCCGAGCTCTCTCGAGCCCAAAAGAAAGGCAATCGCTCTAGATTGCGAAATGGCAGGAGTCGTAAATAGTAAGAGTGAAATCATATCCATCTGCGCGATCGACTTTTTCACTGGCGAAGTTTTGATCAATTCTCTTGTCAAACCTCATGAGCCCATCATTGACTGGCGTACCAACATCCATGGTATAAGGCCGGCGACACTCGCTATAGCTGCATCCCAAGGACAAATTCTCTATGGTTGGGAAGCAGCGCGAGAAGAGCTACTCAAGCATATCAACACAGAGACAGCAATGGTTGGACAATCTCTCCAGCAAGATTTAAATAGGCTACGAGTATCACATGAAAAGATTTTCGATACTGCTATTCTTACAGCAGAAGCGGTGTTTGGAACAGGTACTCCCTTTGGTCGTCGATGGAGTCTTCAATCCCTCTGTGCAGATTTGTTGAAATTGCGTATTCGACAGGGTTCCAACACTCACGATGCTTTGGAAGACGCTATGGCGGCACGAGAGGTTGCGTTGTGGTGCATATGTTACCCTGACAAGTTAAAGCAATGGGCAAAGAGGGCACGCAAGAAGCACATGGCTGAAAAAGCGAAACTAGCGGAGCGCAGGCGAAATAAAAGGAGGAACATGTATTACTCAGCGCCTGTTCCCGACGACGAGTATGAGGATTGTGGGTATTATCATGATTATGGTGAGAACGAGGATGATGAGATCCTTCGATGGGAGGATGTGATAGAGTGGGAAATGTGGCCAAAGTCTCCTCCCTCTTCTGATTAGCATTGCGAGATAAGCATCTTTGCTCTATTTTCTACTGCTGTCTTCTTTTTTAGTTTAAAAGGCTTGATTTAGTTCTTCGGTAGTTGTGGTTATATGCGATGATGTTTGCCAACGAAGGTAAAGACAACGGCCTAGGGCTTACTTAGTAGGGTTGGTATACATCTAAACTGTATATCCTTTTCTATACTACGAATTTGCCCCTTCGCCCTAACCCATTGGCCTTGGTTAAAAAGATCTGTGCTATAACCCTGCTGTCCCATCTCAACAGTATAGTTCCATGCTATCTCCCTATCTATATTACAGAGATCAACAGGTAGCTTTTTATTACAATAAACGAAGTATAGACCGTCCTCCATTAGGGTTATATTTAAAGAACTATAATAAAGAATAGTTGAGTCTTATAAATCCAGAGATCTTAGGCTTATATCTTATTTTACTAATACCTAGAGTATACCCATAGAGCATTAGGATGAGGTACTAACTAGAAATACTAGGATTAACCCTTTATAGAATTAAAATTAATACAATTTATATAACTAGAAAGAAGATTTAATAATTCTTAATTACCTTAGTTTATAAAAAAGATAAAAGCACTAAGATATACATGTACTAATAATATACTCGCCGTGGTGTATAAGATAATACCTTAAATTCATCCTATAAGCACAAAGTAGTAAAGGAAACTCTGGTTAAAAAATAAGATTCGAAAGATTTTATGTGTATTGCCCAAAATAATCACTTTTCCTTATGGTATAGGTTTTGTTATTAATCCCTATAGTAAAGATTCCTCTCCAGTTTCAAAAGTCCATGTCACATGGCTTGGCATCGATGCAGGAGTCGACAAACAAACAGGATTTGAACTAGAATAGTGTCTGTCCATAATTGGTCCTGCAATTAAATTTGCCCTCGGCTGAAAGACTCTTGAGAGAATTGTCTTGGCCATATGTTATCATGTGTTTAAAATCTTGGGTATCAAAGCCCAAAGATCTGAAGTGCCCTTTCGGGTTGCATTTTTCTCTCAGCGTGACCCTACTTTTCATCTGGTCATCCACTAACGGCGACTAAACGCATCAACAGCTGACAAGACTCTATTTGGGCACACCGCCATGGACTTGACTTGGCCAAGTACAGATATTACTTTGCGGTCCTTCCAATCGCGCCCGTTTAGTTGCATGAGAAAAACAAGTACTATATCATGGAAGCATGGAGTTCCTTGTTGTGAATCACAGGCAAATTACCACGAACTGAAGATAAACACCAATCGCTGTGAGAGTCCTGCCTAATCAGGCAAAGTAGGCATGAAACGGCGGCCCGAGCCTCGAGAATTGCCACCATATTCTGTTTAGGTCGGTATTACTCGCAGGGCAGGAGTTCTAATGATACCAGGGGTCGGCCGACTACTAGCCAAAGAATTTTCAGCTCCGTGGAGCAGCTTCTCGATTCAGTGAAGGCCGCTGATGTAAGCGCTTGTAATCGGGTAAATGAAACAAAGCTGCACGCAAGATGGATATCACGTCCTAAGCTGACAATCCAGACGCTAGGTATTGGTTAACAGCTTGGTCCTTTTGCGAAAATGTGCATTCTCGTATTATATAAATATGCGGTGTTTTCGCCAAGAGATATCACAACCCAACCATCCAGCCTCATCACCATCACCATGAAGATCACCGCTTTTCTCACTGCCATCCTCGTTGGCGCTGCCTCGGCCGCCGACACACTCTACCTCGTAAACTCCTGGAAAGGCAATGAGATCTCCAGCGGAATGGCATACTATGCCGACGGACATGATGCAACCGGCGGAACCGGAGGCTCTCGTCCCGATGACTACGTCGATGTCACCCACGGAAGCCACATCATTTGGGAAGGTCAAGCCGTAAAGGGTAAGTTGTTCCTTCTACCCTTCACAAGCAAGAAGTTGACTGGAACCCCAGGTACCTTTGGCACTGGCGTATCCTTCACGTCAAACATCTTCGCGGACGCGGCTAGCAAGCATGATAATGCCTGGGCTGGCACGGGCACCAACGGGTACCATACGTATAACTGCTGGAAGCGCACTGGGCCTGTCGGTAAGCCTGTTGTGCTGTACACCGTGGATGGTTGGACTGTTGAGACCGTCTACTACTGCCGGCCTTTTAATTAGTGGTTGGGATACCTATGTACCATAGTGACTGTATATACTCTGGCCATACACCCCGCCTGGCTATTGGCTCAGGCAATGCACGCATAATTACTACTTCTTGAATCTAGAACAGTTGAGTCGGCAATTGAATTTGATATATATCAATCGTCACAGTCGCTGTCCCTTTGGATCTGTTTTGTTCTTTCGGACGTGGAGTGTCCTTGTGCATAGTCAGGAATCAGGAATTCTATCTGTAACAATTGACCTACTATTACTCTTTGCCCTAAAAGCCTAAGCTTAAGCATAAAGTGCTGAACTAAAACCACGAACCTTCACTGTTACCCCCTCGTGTGCTTCGGTGAGAATGAAATCTGGGCCACCGCCTGCGTCAAGTCGTCCTGTGGTTCAGCCGGTCGGTTCTTCGTTCTCCAAGCAATGAAACCATCTGGTCGAACCAAAGAAGCGCCGCTGGCCTCCAAACCAAACAATGTATCGAAGTCCCCCTCATTCTTCTCAGCAACACTGCTTCCAATATGCACAAACGTGATCTTTACGTCGGTCGCTTTAGATGCCTCTGCGACAAGCTGGCGCCAGTTCTTGTCCTTTGAGATAACGACCCAGGATGTACCGAAAAAGTCTAGCGTTGAATCTTGATCTCCCTGCAAAGCGACATGAGGTGCTCGAGTACCTGGTTGTCCGTTCCACTCATCTGGTCTCTTCACGGGAACAGATCCACCAGGACCACCGATGATACCCTTTGAGTTGTAGAAATAGCCGAACTCAATCGCGGCATCATCCATGACCTCGACATCCTTTCCAGGCCATTCCTTGTCGACGACGTATCGCTTGTAGTCCTCCCTTGCAAAGATCTGGTCATGCCGGACATCTGCGACAGGTCGTCTCTCAACGTCATACGTATCAAGAAGCTCTGGCGATGATTCGCCGCGAAGCACTGATGCGAGCTTCCATGCAAGGTTATGTGCATCGGCTATGCCGGTGTTTGCTCCGTAACCACCACGGTTTGGAGGGAGGGCATGAGCTGCATCGCCAGCAAGGAAGATACGACCAGAAGAGAACTTATCCGCAATGAGACCACCGATGTCCCATTTACCAGTAGTAATGAGTTTAATGCCCTCATCGCGGAGATCCTGTACACCAGAAGCCTTGCGGATCATGTCGCGCTGGGTCGCGTCATCTAGAACAGCTTCAGGGTCGTCGACCTCTTGATTCCAAGCTAGCATCCATCGCCCGCCACCATAAGTGGTCATGAAAGCCTCTAAACCATCTTCGCCACCTTCAATCTGGAATTGACTGTAACCGTGGTCGAGGAAATGTTGAAGAGGCTCGCATCTGAACATGATGCTCTGGAGCTTGCGAAGAAGACCAACGCCATGACGTTGGATACCGAGACTTTCCCGAATACGGCTGCGGTTGCCATCGCATGCGACCATGTAACTTGCCTTGACATGGATTTCTTCACCGCCACTTCCAGTAGCATTGACTGTAACACCTGCACCATCTTGACTCCAGCCCGTAACAGTAAAGCCCAGTCTAAGATCCGCACCAAGCTCCCTCGCGCGATCTCTCAAAACAGGTTCAATGACATCTTGAGCGATAGCAACACCTTCAGTAGGAGAATACTCCGAAAACGAAACAGGCGGTCCACCTTTGGGTTTCTGCGTCCAGCCTTGCTCCTTCGTCCACCTGCCGGCAAGACTCTCAACAACGATACGCCGGGGTGGACCGCCTGACCATTGAATGCCTTTGAGTTTCGACTCCACGCCAACGGTACGGAAGAGTTCAACTGTTCGGGCAGTGTAGCCAATGGCACGAGGGTGAAGGGAGCTACTAGGGTGACGCTCAATGAGAATTGTGGGGATGTTGAGATGGGAGAGGAAGAGGGCTGTTGAGAGGCCGACGAGGCTACCGCCGACGATGATGACTGAAGTTTCTTGTGTAGTTGCCATGTCGTCTGAACAAAAGATAAAATTGTAGATAGAATGAGCGTTATTTTGATGGTGAGAAGGGAACATATATAGTCCCGATCAACAGTGCTGATCAAGGCCCGAAAAGTCAAGCTTCGGGTCCGACGTTGACATCGGGCTAGGGACGGGACGGCGCAGTTGGTTCGGGACCGGTGCCCCACTTCTCGGGATCTAGACAGTCCGGCTTCGGGTGATCCAGATTTCCACCAAAAACCCTTTGAGAATGAATGCTCAGTTTATGCTTATTCTAAAACTACACTTCGTACTGTCTACCGATTTCAGCCTCTTCTTTAAAGAGTGGCTCTATGTTCAAACTTGCTGATGCACCGGTGATGGAGTCTTGCGATCGACCGTGAGCATTATCTGAATGCAGCTCATAGTAAGCATGCTTCGTCAGCTCCATCTCGTCTGCATTTGATGCAAGAACACCATCTGTTAAATGTCGTGAGTTCTGACGAGACTTATTTCCCCACATGCCGGTCCCGTTCGATACAGGTTTTGAGGGATCGGTATTCCCAGTTGAACTCAGTTGCTTTAAGCCGAGCTTCTTCCAGAAAAGTTTGATCAGCGGACGCATGGTTGGGAGGCAGCAACAAATCACAGCGCTGATCAGTCAGTATTGGTTTCACAGCTGTTTCAGAGGAAAATACATACCTGTAGACTTCCATGCCGGTCCAGATCATCAGATCGACACTACCCCAAGTTGGATCGGTCAGATCAACGGTGATGACCTTGGTGAGGCGGATGATGGTGACGAAACAAGCACTTCGTTTATGAGCATGACAATCGCTATTTGGGGGAGAGGTACTCACAAACTACCAAAGACCAACATGATTGCGATCAAGATCTTATGGTATAGGGGTACCTTCAAAGCCCAGATATACGGCAGAGGAATAATCATCAGACCAACGTCAGTGATGATACCACCAATGGCGACTCCAACATAGAATTTGGAAAGATCGATGCAATTCTGGTTCGTGCCATCCCAGAAACTCGAGATAGGTCAGCATGTTCGAATCGAGGGAACGTACTACGCCACGTCAGCATTGGCCGCGGAGCTTTTTGGTGGTGAGCCTTGCCGTTGAGATGGTCCATGCAATGATAAAGGCGACAAATCCGTGGAGAAAATATCTCATGCTTGATACACCGAAAATATGGTAGAAGAACGTCACAGGGGATAATCTCGCACAGGCCAAAGCCGTCGTGTACATGACCTCATTTGCAACGATGGCCTTGAAGAAGTTTTCGATGTTCTTCGGATCGTCCCGCATCACCCAAGCAAGATGCCTCCCCAGGCCGAATCGAAGCCATAGCATACTTGTGATGAATACCCCAACAGTATTGAACTATAAGAAATGTCAGACACGTCAACTTCGGAGAGCTGAGTGGCTTACCGCTGCGAAATACGCAAGCCAATCGTCCCAAGACAGCGTCTTCTTCGTCAACCTCGATGAAAAGAACCGACACGGCACAATAATCATCATCAGAGCGAAAAAGGCAATGTGCGTCGCATAAACCTCATTCTGCCGACTCTCATTGAGAAAAGACTCCTCGTAGGTAACATTACCTCCATCGACAGCCATGTTGCTAGCTCATACGAAGAGGAAACCATTGAAAAGGGACTAACAGCTAGAAGGCCCTTGGAGTAGATATGGCATAGCCAGTTTGATGATCATCGGGGGTATTCCCCAATTCAATTGGGTATCAAGATTGGCATGAGTCGGTCGGAAGCTAGAGTATTGTGGGGTGCATGACTCAGTCGCGAGGTTGATGTCGGTATACTATTTGTGGAAAGACCCTGAGATTGCATGAGTCTCGGTATCTCTGTCAGAGCGCGGTTTCGTGGGAGCCAGGTTAATTATTGGCATGCATACGAAAGAGGACTCGATCTACTGATTCTTGAACGAGTAACTATAAATCTGCGTTGCGCCACCAACACATCATCTGTGCGGTTGCATTGTCACTCACCCTTTTTGCTTTTTATCATGTCTCCAACTATCTTGGCTGTACCGGGTGCATGGCATACCGTCGAGTCATTTGAGCCCATAAAGAAAATCTTCACGCAAAAGGGATACCAATTCGTCAGCCAAAATGCACCAGGATTGCATGATGCAAACGCCACTTGTCAAGACGATGCTGAATCACTACGGACGAAACTCCTACACCCGCTTATTGAGGATGGCAAGGATATCGTGGTGTTGATGCATTCTTACGGCGGAATGTATGGTTCACAGGCTGTTCGAGGCTTAAGCAAGAAAGAGCGGGAACAAGCGGGTAAAAAAGGTGGTGTAATCGCCCTGATCTACGTCTCGGCTGTAACACCCGTTGAAGGGAAAACAACCCTGGACATGATGGGCACAGACGCAAAGAATCTTCCTCCGTGGGTTGAATACAACGTACGTGATTCAACATCCCCGCCCTGTGTCGCAGGGCAACCCCACAGACTAACAAACTCTAATCATCACAGGAGACAACGGGCTGGGTCAAATTCACAAGGGCAAAAGAAACAATGTATCACGACATCTCCGACACAGAAGCAGAGTATTATATGTCATTGCTAAAAGACCAAGCGTTGAATAGTATGAACACGCCGATTTCTTATTCTCCGCTTACAGATGAGAATTTTAAGGGAAAGGCAGGTTATGTTATCTGCGGGGCTGATCGTGTTGTGCCCCCGGCGGGACAGGAGATGTATGCGGCTGTAGGGGAGATCGACAGGAAAGTGACAGTTGAGAAGGCGAGCCATGCTTTTTTTGTTACTGCGGCTGAGGAGACTGTTGATGCGGTTCTTCAGCTGGTGGAGAGCTGAAGTTTCCATCCCTGTCTTGCAGTTTGGGGGTTAGAATTAGAGTCTCAGATTAATCACGGGTATTTGAACTTTTGAGGATGTTGCGAAGCTGTAATTGAAGCGTTCGTAAGACGGCTGTCAAGTTCGCGACATGACGAATAACGTCCTTGTCTGTGCATTTTTGACGTCGGCTTTCTTCTTGGTGGTAATTGGTTTCGGTACGACGGTTTCCAATGCCGGGCCGACAGTTGCGAAACGATAAGATAAGGTGTCGGTAACCTCAACTTAGATAACCGAAGAAGAATTGTTTCTTCCCACCAATGTAGTTGAGTAACTTAAAATCTCCAAGAGGCCTCAACTTCGTTCTTTCTGAAAGGATATCTTGCAAATTGTGAAATCACTTCTTTTCTGGCTCCTTCCCCAGCTCATGAGCCTTATCAGACCACGAAATAAGAAACTTCTGGAGTGTACTCAGGCCAGGCATTAAGATATTATCCTTCCTCTTTCCATCCTCGTAAGCCATATAAAACGGGATACCTGGAACATCAAGCTTTTCAGCAACATCGGATACTTCGTCGATGTCGAGTTTGGTGAGGGCGAAGTATTCCGGGTTGTAAGGGATTTGGTTGGAGAGCCTCTCGTAGATAGGGCTCATGGCCTTGCAGGGACAAGCCCATGAAGCATTTGCATTGATGATGACGACTTTGTACTTCTTAAGGAATTTTTCATAGTCATCTTGGCTTTTGATCTCAGTGACAGGCGTGGTGGGGTTTGGCTTGGCGGGATTGAATGACAATAGAGATAAATAGTTGGGGATATTTGACAGCAGCATCGGGGACGAGAAACTTGGAGATTATAACTAGTTTCAGCAACCATTGATACGAAACATGTGAAGACGAAATACTTTGTTGTCCAATCGGATGCTAAAGCGCTGAATCTTCGAGAACCATTATGACCCTTCAACTGGAATGTTGTCATGCGTACTAACTTATGCTAGCCTATCAGCATGGCGTTACCATGTAGCTGGTAAAGTATGTGAACTATAAATGGCACTATTGACGAAGGGGCTTCAAAGTGGTGTGAGTTTTGGGATCTAGGTCCCAGACTTCACAGCGGTAGATCGTGGGGTTGGTTCAACATCATACAGTCAAACAAAGTCTAACTATAGAGTGGCTTCAATAGGGGAGGCAAGTGCCTGGGGGCTTGGGGATGCAGAGAGTTGCTCCGATTTTGCTCTGTGACACTATTGCCTCTGTTTCCTTTTATTGTTTCTCTAGTTTCTTCCAGAAATCCCCTATGAGGCTAGCAACATCCTCAGCCTGATCCCTCACAACACTATGCACAGCCTTTGGAACAACAAAAACATTCTCAAATCCATGCTCATTCAGCTGATCCTTGCTGCACAAGCTATCCAGCTCGCCAAGCACAGCGAGTGATGGAATTCCCGTCTTCGCCGCCTCATCAAAGTGAGCATGCGAGCCCATTACACCGCCGTCTCTGAAAATCGCAACGACAGAAGCTGTATGTCCCGGGTGCTCGCGCATCTGCCATTCGCGTACTGCCTCTGCGACGACCTCACCCTTGGCGACCCTTTGTTTCCAATCTGCTGGCACAACAAGGTCACCGCCTTCGAGAATGTTCAACACGCACTTCTTTGCAGCATATTCGTCGTCTCCTTGAAGACAGGCTTGCTCATCAGGCGTGAACATGGATAGTTGTAAGAGGCCTGCGGGCGCGACGAGAGTGAAGCTCTTGACACGTGAGGGCCTGGAGGCAACGTAGCTGACAGTAGTGGCTCCGCCAAAGGAAAAGCCTACGAGATGAGCAGACGGCCAGCTCAGATGATCCAGTAGATCGTCAATCAGCTGGTGGAATAGAGATGGTTCGTGCGGAACAACAGGTGTATCGCTCAGTCCGTGGCCCCAGAGATCGATCAGAACCATATGCGCAGCCGGGAACGATTTCTCAAGATCGCGGGCAAGGGGCAGCATGCCTAGCGCTGGGGTCTGAACACCATGGATGAACAGCACTTTATCAATTTTGGTGGTATCATCCTTGGGTGACGAAGGCTTGATCTCGTAATAAGCAGCCTTGCCGCGGGGAGTCTGAAGGAATTGAGCAGCTGGCAGTAGCGCTCCGAATGTTTCAACGAAAGCGGCCTCTGTCGGCCCCGGAACTGGCGGCTGAGGCTTGTAACGCGCCCCTGGGCGCGGGAGAACAAATTCTTGTGACATTATCAATGCTTTTCTGATGATACGTGGTGAGAGACCAAGGTGCTTGGTGATGCGGGTTTTATGAGGCCCGTCAAGCCCAAGTGGAGCTTTGATAAGCGACCACGGCGGTCTAGAACACTGAGCTTACCATGATCCTTCTGAGATCCTTTGATACCACCTGTCTCGATAGAGTAAATAAGCAACTGGATTACCCTTAATCACAAGGAAATGCGTCATGTATAGTATAGGTTTGTCACAGGTCTTTTTGACCGCTTCGACCGAAATCTTCATGATGTGGCAAATGAAGTGGAGCATTTATCAAGCTAGTCGGATCAGTTCCGACTGTTGATCCCGTGGAGAAAATTTGAGTCATCCTGGCCTCGGAACCGGACAGCTAGGTATCAACTCCATGCTGCCCAATGTCGAGCAGGCTGTCTCTTTATTCTTTGTCTGAACCTCAGTTCTCTATCACCAAAACTTCAAAGAAACAAAAACTGGCAGCATCGTGTCATCATGTCGGAATCTTCAGATCCCGCGCCGAAATACCGCATCCGGCCCGGAACCTTCTTTGATGTTCCAGCCACAACACGGATTTATGCTGCATCATTTGGCAACGAACCATTGATCGACTTCTTCTTCCCTACCCGGCGGCAAGATCCCCTGTCTTTCTATACCTGGTCTTGTTGGAGATTTCAGCGCCGGTATTGGACGCCTGGGTATTCACTGACTGTCGTGGCTGATAAGCATGATCATCCCGTCGGCCTATCGTGGTGGAAGCGACCAACTCAGCCTCTAACACTTATTCAAAAGCTCCTCTCTCCCTGTAAGTTTGTGTAGTTGGTCTCTTTCGAATCCCTGCTAATTTTATCAGCGTTCTGGATCGGTTCAGTCGTCAACGCTTTTATCGACCTTCAAGAATATCTCTTCCCAGTCCAAGGTCTCAACAAGAACAACATGCAAACCTTTGAGCAAGCATTTTCTGCTGTTGAGCCGCATGTGCTGGACACCCCGCAAAGGCAAAAAGTGCACTACCTTTCTCTGCTGGGTGTCGACCCTGTTCTGCAAGGAGAGGGTCTTGGCAAGATGCTGCTTGAAGATGGACTTGAGAAGGTAGATGATGAGGACTCGGTGGCTTGGCTTGTTAGTCTAGCTGGTCTGGAGAAGCTTTATGCAAGATATGGGTTTGCTGAGGTGACGAAGGTGGAGGTTGAAGGGTTGCATGATTGGAAAGGTGGTATGGTAATGGTTAGAGATTGATCAGATTCTGAGAGCAGAAGCGCAATGGAACGGATATCGAGGGTTCTCCCTATTTCTCGTGTATATGGAATATCTGTTATTGAGAGCAGAGAAGAGTATCAGAATGGTCTCAAGCCGAAACTGGGATCTCCCAAAACGAGGCTGGCGGGAGCCCAGGGTGTCTAACTATGCTGTGTATCTCAACTCGAAGACACTTCATTGAATACATGTAAGTCGGTCTCATATAGGAGTGATATGTTACTGCAGTCTTGGTTTGCCGAATCGGCACCGAGATGGACTGCAGCAGCCAGTCAACATATTGTATGGCGATGACGTTTAATCCGAGATCTCCGAAGAGCGTACAATTATATTAGGCATATGACACCAGGTATTTTTCTTTTCGTCCCTGCAACAGTTTTAGAAGTTGTATACTTACATCCTCTGCGCGATTCCATTCCACCTTCAAGTTCCTTGACCCTTCAAGACGTTAACAAGCAATACATCACTACAATGAGTATTACACTTGAGGAGCACTTTCTCTCTCAGGCAGCACACTCGTCAGAGGTAGCTACAGACGACCCAATCCATGGGTTTCCTACCAGTATCATCAACAAGCTCGTCGACCTCGATGATGAACGAATAAAGAGCATGGATGAGAACAACATAGCGATTCAAGTCCTTTCTCACATTCCCACGAATTTTCTCACAGCCGAGACTATAATAGCTTGTAACGATGAGCTTGTGGCAGCTATACGAGCGAATAAGCCTCGCTTCGCTGGCTTTGCCGCTCTTCAAATGAGTGATCCCGTCGCAACAACGCATGAGCTTGAAAGATGTATCAAGTTGCATGGGTTCGTCGGAGCGCTGATAGACAATCATTCCAGCGGCAATTATTACGATGGCATTGAGTATGAAATCTTCTGGGCAAAGGCTGTGGAGCTCGACGTACCAATCTATATACATCCTGCCTGGCCCAGTCAAAAGGCGAAAGAGGCTTTATACTCAGGCGGTAATTGGAACCCCTATTAATTCTCCATCATCAGACAACGTTGACTTTCCTTTGCTTCCCGACCAAGCTGAAGTTTAAGTGCATCATGCCGAAATCAATTCTACGTAGAATTCATTTGTTCTATGTCAAACAACCCTACTCAAGAATTATCAACAGAAACGCATGGCGTTTCCTGTTTTTGACCAATCACTGTCTAGTACTTTCGCCCCATATTTTCCCAAATGGAAACGCACTGCGTTTCTCGTACTGCACTAATGAAATTAGAAAACCTAAAACACAAAACGCGTCGCGTTTCCGTCGGCTGACCCTTGTCAAGTTGTTGAACTTGACTACAGACCTAAACAACAATATTCATTACCATTGTCTAATGAAACTCACGTATTTATCATCTTTGTATAGTATCTACTCCATGTCCGCCATTCCACCCTGTCTATTATATATATATACTTAGTCATAATGGCCCGCTCCTCTGTTCATAAACAACATTGCCTTCCCACTTTACCCCTAGCAAAGCTACAGAAGCTCGAGAGTCTCAGCCTTTATTATAATTTGCCCGTAGCAGCTATTATATACCAAATGCAGTTTTGCTCCGAGTCTTGAACATATATCAGAGCATCCAGGTAAAAGGCATGGCATTGCTAGGTCTGCTTGGCATGGCCTTAAGCCCCTCGCTATACTCGTTGAACTTTCTAGATCTAGACGGCTTATCCCTAGTTCTATATCTGCTCCGCTCTAGGGGGCCTTCTTCTGCTCTTCCATGCCCTCCTAAACACCCTCCGACTCGTTCTTGCCCTTCTTCCTGCCCTCAAGGGAGCCTGTGCCGCCGGTCGAGCCCTTTACACAAGACCTATTACCCCAGATGGCCTCTTTGGCCGACTTCCATATGGTTTCCGGATGATAGATGTTCTCAGCAGTATAGTAAAGACGACAGTCACCGGCCTGGTACTGGAACTGAAGAGGGAGATCATCGTCCCCCTCCTGGTAGGCATTCAGGAAGTTGACTTGTCCTGCTCCGAGTTTAATCGGAAACTCCTCTAACGGCCGAGGAGCCACCTTCATTAGTCGCTCGTTTTCTTTCTTTGTTATAAACTCCAGCTTCTCGGGCGTCTCCCGATATACCGCTTTAGCGGCGCTCACCACCGTTGAAATATCGTCGAATGTCAAGGTCTGTGAACCACGAACACCTCCCATGATCTGCATAGGCTGTCCATTAGGATGGCCTCCAAAGGGCAATGCCCGAACACCGCCGATATTTGTCATCAAGTTGACAAAAATGGAGCAGGTCGAAGCGCACAATCCGTCGCCAATGATGAGAATGTTCCCCGCCTTGAATGGCTGCGTCCTGTTGAGGGGTCGGCCAGCGTACCCACGAATAGGAGTGTCGCTGTTGCCAGATGCCTCGGTGAAATTGAAGCTGGCGAAGAGTGAGCTGACCGGGGTGCCCAACTCCGTGGTGTCGCCAAGAAAATCTTCATATGACTCGAAGCCGGCCTCCTGGTCTGGGGTCACCGCTTCGGAGTATGCCATAAAGTCGACGTTGTTAGGGACGTTCTCCAAGGCTGTCGATCTGTTGACGGCTGAAAAGATCTTAACGAGACCCTCAGAGACCTCGTGACGTCGGAATCTGTTGGCCGAATAGGGGAATTCGGAAGGGAAGAGCAGCTTGAAAAGGTTGAAGGCTCTGTCAACATCCCCACCCGGGTTGCCGGAGACGTCGATGATTAGGTTCGTACGGCCATCTGCCAGGGCCTTTGATACAATCTTAGTTGCGTAATGGCCAAATGTAAGCGACTGATTCGGGGGCAGTCCATCTCCATCAAATGAAGGGATCATCATGACTACAGTATCATCGTCCAGATAATAACCGTTCATTTGGTTGTAGGGGTCGCGGATCAGTGGTTCGGGGTAACCGGCAGGGCCTGAATTCAGAGGAGGCTCAACATCCGGTTCCGAGGTGCTCGAGTTGTCTGATGAATTTGATTGTGTTGGTCGACAGTACATATCAAAGACGTCCTTGCCGTTCCTAGCCTCGAAGCCAGGGTCGTTAAGTTCGGCCATGTTCTTCACCTCGAAGGTAGACCCATTGCGGAACTCGAGCGTAGTGATATTAGAGCCAGGATACACATTACGTCCATCAAGAACACCACCGGGATTGCCAGAGAAGGAAAAGAAAAGCGTATTGTAACGCGCATCAGGATCTTGACTCAGCACTTGATCTTCGATCTCCTTCAGGTACGAGCTAGCATCTCGTCCATCGATTGACACGACGGGAGAGACTTCAGCTTCCGCTCTGTTCAGAAGCCCGGCGTCCGTAAGCGTGTATAGTTCAGGTGCCTCAATGCCGTCCGTCGAGACAGACACCAAAGCCGTGTTGCGCATAAAAGTGAAGGGAGTAAAGGAGCATAGTTCCACGTAGAAGTGGCCATCATTGGCGCTGTTGATAAGGGCCTTGATTGCCTGATCAAACTGCCACTGGCTTGAGTATTTGGTGTTGCGGATCATCTCAAGGCCGTCCAGTATGTCAGTAGGCGAGGACATGTAGGCATCAGGAGGGTTTTTGAGAGTCTCGAGGGTGGACTGCCACTGGACGTATTTACCAAGTTCTTCGAGAAAGGGATCGGCAAGTTCAGGGTAGAAAGGCATGGACTGGAGACAATCCTCGGCGAGTTGGCCAGGAAATTGCACGGATGCGGAGTTGTTGTACTTTTGATGTTCGCGAATTTGTTTTGTAATAAGAGCACAGGGCTCAGGGGAAGATGAAGCTGCCACGAGCGGTATACCCAGAAACAGAAAAGAGAGAAGTGGTAACATAGCGAAAGAGAGTTCTAGCGACGATGAAAATCCGACTTGGCTGTGTAATCGACTTTGGATGTTTATGCAGAGGGAGTAACGAGAGGGCAACACATCGCGATGGCAAGCGACTTAAATACTCTCGTTTATCAGGCAAATTGACCAAGACTATCAGAGTCGCTAAGTTAAAGATTGGTTTCAACCAAGCCCGATAGCCTCGTCGTGTCAAGATTACGATGCTAGTGGCACTATCAAGATGCTGATCGACTGAATCAGTTCCACCTCACCCGACATGAATACTAAAATTATTTTTGCTCAGGTTCTAGACCACAGGGCATTATTGCAGCTGATGTCAGATTGGGTACGATTGTGACCAAGAATTGAGTTATATGCCACCCTACAATGGCCGATTCTGTGACTAAGATCGATCCTAGCTCAAGGACACCAAGCACTGTTCTCGCAAGATTTGTCCGACAGATAGACTCTATCAGCCTTGCAGGGGATAACATGTTCTGTCCTACGGGTTGGTTCTTCTATCGCATATCAACTGCGCCTCTAAATTCGATTGGGGGCACAATCACTGCTGCAGCTCCTGTTACCACCACAGCCACAGCCATAAGCGCGTCGCATCTAATGTAACCGCAATCACAGTCAGAATTATCCTTAAAATATCTAGTATAGATAAAGACTTAAACTAGTGGCTTATAACAAGCAGATAGGTTTCGATGCATACTTGTTATCACAAGTGTGCAGTATTTTGTGCAGGTCATTTACTTTTCCAACGCGCCACCGCACTACACATCTGACCCCGTTCTAAAAATATCTAGGGGCGTTAGTGCAATCCATAACGACTTGTGATTTGGTTATTTGGTATTCCTTAACAGCAAGATATGCTGTATTGGATGTCACTTCCCAAAATACAGCTCAACGAAGAGCATGGTTCTCAGCATTGAACTTGGCCTAGGATAGATTACATCAACTCTCTTCCTCTGAAACCATTAGCCCGACTGAACGATCCAGACAATGCACCGTCATTGCGTTTCTCGCCTATCAAGCTGATGGGAACAATCTACATGCTATGAAGGACTAAGCAATAGCAGTGGCTGTGGCTAGTTAGATACAACCGGGGGTTTATCCGAGGCATATGATAGCAGTCACCCGATTACTTCATTGCCCAAGTAAGTGGAAATGGAAAACGCCGTTCTGTGGGAGAATCGAAAGGATAGTATATGAAGAGGAGACACACAGATGACTCAGCCCATCAAATTCAGGCCGGTATAAGTACGTAAGCCTCCTAGTTACCGGTAATAGCTAAATAAGAATCCTCACCTCGGTTCGTAAGAGTAAGTCTAATTCATAAGGTATCAGTTTAATTGCACATACCGCGTCACACAGCCAGTATAAGACCACCCAATATGCTCTACTAAGATAATCACGTCCGTGAGTTATCCCAGATTTCTTTCCAGTAGAGGCTAGCACAAATTGAACATATTTCAGCTGACGGTTAAGTCGATTCTATTCATTGTACCATCATAAAGGATTCACCGAGAACAAGTTGAGAGATTCAGCACGGCAGAAGAGGGGGGTATCAAAGTTACTAACAAAAGGGAAGAGTTAAACGCATAAGCGGAGAGTATTGGTTAGACTAAGCACTTAGGGTTATTTATGGCGAAGAAAGACTTGCACCCTGTAAAAGCCCTTGTTCAGGTAGACAAGCCCATGCTGCAAGTGATATGTCAGACATTCGAGAGACTAGCCGACCGTGAACAGGCAGCAGGTGGAAAGTCAGGAGGACAGCGGTCGGCCGCTGCATATTAGCCGACAGTGCGGCAACGAAAAGGTAGGCGACTGTGTTCTGACATCTTGTAGGGCTGCTGAACCGCCTGTTCAAGAAGAATTTGGGTGCCAATGCTAAGATACAACAACGGTTCGCCATGATACCTAGTGCTGTGTTGGAGCTTGACATAGGCTAATCATAGTGATGCAATTATTATTCGGGGGGTGACGTGGACGTATCTGAATCCCGTTATAAGAAGGCGCCGCGGCTTGAGATCTAGAACGTTGGTCCCTATTTTTATGGTTTTCAATACTGAGCCACATCGATGCTATACAGCCCTACCGAGTATTGAAAGGGTGTACCGCCAAGCCACCAGGCTATTAAAAGCAGGGTAAAGCCGCAGAAGGGTTGAGCCTCACCAGGCTATTCCATGAAGAGCATAGCTTAATTGAAATATATGTCTCCTCTATCAAGAATCTGGGCTAACTAGTATGTCTGAGGCATCTCGTCAATGTCATCCTCTCTTTCTGATAGGCTAGGACACAGCCGCACAGATCTCATATAGTCGGATCGTGGAGCCTCCGGGTCTAGTTGTCATATTGTTGCGAGAGGTGTAAGTGACGTTCTTGAGATAAAAATACTCAAGTCACATTTATTCGTGAATTCAGAAGTGTATATAATGATCATCAAGGTCCTAGCAAAAGTCCCAATTCTCACCAGCATCACTACTATCAATCACTTACTTAACAATCAAACAACTCAACCACATCTATCTTCACTTATCAGCTTAAGCATCTCTATAAAATGCATTTCACCACCGCTGCCCTTTCTGCCCTCCTCGCCTCCGCTGTCTCGGCCGTTCCCTTCAACTCCACTCCTTACGACAACCCAGACAGCAACATCTTCCCAAGCTTTCACCGCTACTCAGACTGGGCGATCTGCAAGGGAAAGATCACCAAGGACCGCTTCCCCAACCTTCAGGCTCCCAATCGTGAGGGCGGCTGCATCCGGTACTATCAGGGTATCGACATGACAGGCGTCGTCACAGAACAACACTTCTTCTTCAAGGACGGCTTCAAGACCGCTTGCGACTGCGCCGCCAAGTGTTTAGAGGAGCCCAATAAGTGCACGAACTGGGTGTGGAAGCATACCTTTATGCCGGAGGATGGTGGCAAGCGGTCGTGCACTCTGTATAGCAGTCCGAACCTGCCGACTGACGTGACGCTTAAGTACGACTTGGCGAACAGCAAGGGCTTCAACCTGTTGCAGGCTACGAATAACCCGCAAGCTGGAGCCCCTGCGCCGTTGACCTTCCTGGACGCGGCTGGAACGATCCCCGACAAATTTGGCGTGTCTGGCTTCATGGTCCAGGACCAGAACGGCAGACAGTTCTGTTAATGGGCTTGTTGTCCATGGGATTGTACCGGTCTTCCGATTGGCTTAAAGAGGGGGCTTAGATTGGTACGATGTATCGCTTTTGATTTCAGTTGTTATCTGACTGTTTAACTTTCATTCCTTTATACTTTGTCATCATACTATCACTCCTTGATAACCACCCTCAGTTTACGAATAAGGGTAGTAAGTGCGTTTTAGAAATGGGGTTTAGGCGATATATAGGCTCCACAAGGAAAAAACGAACAATACCGGTATAGAATGCAAATAGAGAGCTAGTAGAGCTTATAGATGAATATATAGTGGTATTGTCTATTTGGTGGTTTTGATGAAGTCAAGCATTATATTGCGTATTATGGTTAAAAGTCGATCGTATTGACGAAAGCTAACCTTGATGTCCAAATAGCTTTTGGAGTTTCAGATAGTCAATCAGGTCAAGAATGATGTGTTTGAGGACTAGGATCTCCTGGGATAGAGGTATGACTATGGTTATTAGAGGCTTTAACTTAACGAAAGCTGAATATATATATAATGAAGATTGTCTCGCTGAGGGCTTCGCAATACGATTGGAAGACCCGACAGAATGGGGACAAGCGGCCATAAACATAGGCCACGAAAAGCAAGAACAGTTCGTCAACAGATCCCGCACAGCAGCCCTAAGTTATGAGACAGACAATTGGATATATCTGAATCTGAAGAATGTGAAGACTACAATACAATCGAAGAATCTGGACTGGCAGCATGCCAAATGCTAAATGTCACGTGATCCAGGAAGAACCCTGGACGTTCTCTTTGACTGCCCGCTCTTTCTTTCTTCCATTCTCTTTACTTTTCTTCTTTTGCAGTGACGAGGCTGTTGCAGAAAGGTTGAGCATTAGGGCAAAACTCAGCACGGCCTAAACGGCACCTTTGGGAAAACTATTTAGACCGCTTCATGAACCGACGTCAATATCTTCAAATGTGGCAGCCAGACAAAACCTCGGCGACTGCACTTGGCGCCCTTGCATTTGGATGGCATGCCAGTATTGCGAACACCATCTTGCGGCTAATGGCGAGCAATACATTCGACCGTCATCCTAAACTCAAAATCATCATTGGTCATTCTGGAGAGCTTATACCATACATGTGCGCTACGAGGCTATTATTTCATCAAGTTTAAGGAAATGGTACAGTTTCGTACACTTTTCACAAATATTAGAAAAATGTTGGTTGTGAGAGAGAAGCGCCGCGAGCGCTAACATGTGATTCTTTCCGCGAACCGACACTGGGCGTATCAGTGCCGACAACTTACTTGTTAATGTGATCTTCTTCCTGGCATTATCTATATTACCCAAGATTTAGAATGCTGACATAGCATCATCAATGCCTCACTAGTCCTTAGCAATCAGCGCGCATCATTAGAGCGTCACGGTGTACCATTTAAGGCTACCTCGGCGCTAATCCGATTTAAAACACAGCCACGTCATCCAATCAATTGCCAACTTTAAATACAGCACAGCGCCCTTTTCTTGTTTATCCAGGATCAGCAGCCCATCTCCACCGTAACAATGCCAAGAGCTCACGACCATTTCCACGGTCGTCATTACCACGCTGAGCGCGCAACTGGCCCTGTCAAGTCGCTCAATCCAACGAAGCGATATCTAATCGCCGACAAGAAGCCACTCCATGCTGAGTCTGACGCTGGAAAGGAGTCGCGACCGAGCGCTGAGAGTCTTGGGGTTGCTTATGTCTGGAGGAGTCGCGATAACAGAAAAGGACGACATGCGCTGGTCATCAGCGTCGATCCAAGAAAGCATGATGCAACAAAAGCTCCAAGGCCGTCGAATTCGTATCACCAGACTCTCCGCGGTATCTTGAAGATGTTTGTCAGATACCCAGTCTGGGATGTATCGTACGATGTCGCCATCGTCTTCACAATAGGTACTCACCACCTCATCACACAAAGCAACAGCTAATTATTGAAAGGTTCGATTATCTGGGTAATTAATGGCTTTTTCTCATGGCTCCCCGTTCTCAACCCCTCAACGAAATTCTCTGACTGGGCCGGCGGATTGACAGCTTTCATCGGCGCTACGGTCTTCGAATTTGGCTCAATCCTACTCATGCTTGAAGCCGTCAACGAGAATCGGGCGGATTGTTTTGGTTGGGCTGTCGAGGAAAGTGTAGATGGGATGCTTCATCTCACTCATGCGGATAACTGCAAGCATGCACACGCGCAAAAGGGGACTTTTGTAAAGCAAAGCTCTAAAACACTGGATAATAACACAACGGAATCAACGGGGAATGATCGGATGTGGTCCTGGTGGCCGACGTGGTATGAACTCAGATCACATTATTTCTTCGACATTGGCTTCTTGGCCTGTTCTTCACAAACATTCGGCGCCACGGTATTCTGGATCTCTGGCTTTACAGCCTTGCCGCCTATACTCAACAACCTCTCTACACCAGCTGAGAACGGCGTCTATTGGCTCCCTCAAGTGATTGGCGGCACGGGCTTCATCGTCTCAAGTACCCTGTTCATGGTCGAAGTTCAGCCTCGATGGTACATTCCAGCGCCGGGGGTACTGGGATGGCATATCGGACTATGGAACTTGATTGGCGCTATTGGCTTTACTCTCTGTGGTGCGCTGGGCTTTGGCATCACGCATCCGGGTGTTGAGTATGCGCTTACACTTTCGACATTTATAGGTTCATGGGCATTTTTGGTCAGTAAGACAGTGCTTGGATGACATGTTACTGACACACGATTGCAGATTGGTAGCGTAATCCAATGGTATGAGAGCCTTAACAAGTATCCTATCTGGGTGGACCAGAAGATCGAGCGGCTTGGAAAACGAAAGAGCTGAATCTAATATCCTTTTCCTATATATATATATAGGTCTGGTTGGCAGTAACAGACATCTTCCTAAATTGGACAGAGTGACTACAGTCGGTATTGTATGCAGCATCTGATCTTTGCTAAACCCAATCAGCTGAATACCGACTACCACGCAATCATCACGCGTAACACCCCGATCCATCACATCGACAAATACCTTGAGCCCCGCCCCACGATTCTGCTTCTGCTGCTGGAGCGGCGATCTAACAGGCTTCTCACCTACACAATATCCTCAGGGTGGACTTTCTCTGCCATCTCGTGCAATTAACTGTATTCCCGTCAAGGCTCCCTCATCACCAGCCCATAGCTGGGCAAACTTAAGATACAACCCTTCCAAGGCCCGTTCATCTTCGGTATAGTGCGGCTTCTGCTGAGATACGTCTCACAGGTCAGGTATTGAAGGAAGCAAGGTGATGCTCATCTCGTATCATGCATGTCATACTCAGTGCTTCGTTGAATTGCATAAGAGGCGGGATCAAGGCGTGAAAAGACGAGAGAAAACAGGCCGTGAATCCCTCAAGCTTGGCGCGTAGCTTAATGGGAGTCTTACTTCTCCTTCTCCCAATGAGAAGGCGCATTCCGAAACTTCCATTCACTTAAGTGTATCTAATCTCACCCCTCCCCATAAAGAGCTAGTCATCATTCCCCTAAATAAGGTGCGGCCTTTATGATTGTTGGTGTTATTTTCGCTTAAATATCTACCTCTAGCGAAAATGAAAGCAGGACGGACTACTGATTTCCAGTAACAGGTACGTTATTAGAATCCACTCTACGGAACATAGCCTATATCCCTACAGAAACGGGTTGTTAGGAAAGAATCCACCTGACGGCATGTCCCATTCTAGATTCACATCCAGCATCGCAGTATCAAGCCACGATGACAGATCATCAACTTGAAAATTTTCAAGTCCACCAAACTCCCAACACATTCCAGTATCCAATGTTTCTGGCCAACTGTTACTTCCAGACCCAGTTCCTAGCCCACCCAGACCATCGCTTGAGATGGTTGGAACTGCTGTCATAATTTGCTCATCCGGGCATGCCACTGGGACCCCTGTTGTGACTTGAAATCCAGCCTGTTGTACTAAATCCCGCCGGATATATCCAAAGTGGGGGATTGCAATTTTATTTGGTAGTTTGCTAGATGAGCTTTCGTCACTGTGAAGGGGAATACCCGATAATATGTCAAGCATCCTTCGACATTGACAAGCAATCTTACATCCCGCCTTCTCTTCTCTTTCAAATATGCATTTAACTTGTGCAATCAGGTTCTGATCCTCGTCTGGAACCGGAACGATGATCTCGTTTGACCTTGGTTGCGACAGACATAGGATTAGAGACACAGAAGCCATGAATCCGACAAAGTCGCTTGTTTTACAGTCAAAGATACTAAAACCCTGGATTTGAGTACGCAAAAGGGTAAAACGTTTAAGTAGTTGCCGAGAAGCTTCCAAACATGCCAGTCTGTGAGAGCCTCGAGGAGATGTCAACTCTGAGCCGGCGATGAATGGCAGATGTAGGTTGATTCGGACATGAAAGAAGTAGAAATGCAATAGTAAATGGTTTCTCAGCTCATCCGTTTCGGCATGGGAGTTTGGAAGTGAGTCGGGTAGGTCCCACCAGCTCACGTGCATAGAGGAAGCGATAGTATCCATTTGTTCGTCAAGAAGCATTGAACTTGCAGAAGATGGCTTCCCGGGCATCATATTCCGGTCAATGATCTTTCCTGCAATGGAAGCACACCGCAGAACGAACCGCTGCTCTGGGTATGTAGGCACATTGTAAGGTTCAACGGTTGGACCAAGATGAGCGTCGTTGAATCCATATGGAAGGCCTAGAAGAAGACTTGAAAAGCGATCTCCGTGGTAAAAAGCCCACCAGATACTCTTCAGACGAGGAGAAACCATTTCCCGTCTATACAAGCCCTGTGACGAGGTTAGCATTATTAAGACTAATTATATATAAGATAAAATTACCATGACTTCTGAAATAGCAAGACCTTTCCGATACATAAGCCAAGACTGCCGGGGTTGCCCAATATCACTGTAGGCTTTAGCCAACAACAGGAGAAGCTCCATTGCCTCTGCAGAGTAAGAGTGGTCAGAATTGGGGATGGCAAGTCTATCAACGACCCCGTATAGGTGATGGTGATGCCCCGTGCTCCGTGCATAGGCAGCAACAAGCATGCCAAGTTCGGCAGGGTCACTGCTCGTGTAGGCACGCGCAGCAAATGCGATCAGGCCCTCGTAAGATCCCTGGCAAATGACCTCAGTCTTGTGACGGAAACTGCTCCACCAGGCCCCATTCTTAGACAAGGTAGAAATTAAGAGATCATATTCTGGTAGAACCGAGCGAAGTTTCAAGCACGCGTCACCTGAGCTTTGCGTGTAGATTGGCGGACTTTTGTGAGATATAATTTCCTGAACAGGCCGGGTTATTTGAAGATGACTCTCCATTGATCCCTTGAAAACAATCAGCAAACCATCATAACCGAGCATCACCTTCCAACATACCTCGGCTTTGTTAAGCATGGACACAAAGGGCGCCCTTTCATCTGCCTCGACTGGCTCGTCTTCAAGATCAAGCCCTTCATGGCTTAGGGCTGGCTCATGCGTTAGAGCATGATGTCTCGCCATCGTTTCGAGAACAGCGACCCTTTCTCGCAAGCTTATACTTTCGGTATTAATATTGCTCTCGTTCACTGGAGCCACATCTCGCTGATCGAGACAACGAGACCCACGGGCAGCACATGGGATACAAGGAGATGCAATTCCAGGTTGAAATTTGCATTTTATTTTTCTCCTTCGACCTAAGGTAATGGTTAGCCTGGAACTGCATAACATGCTGATTCACTGATTGACGATTGTCCTGCAGCACATAGAAATAACTTGCTAGATACATCCTTCCAACCTACACAACGTTCGAAATATTTACCTGCAAGCACCAGTTCCATATTGAATCCAAATTAGTATGGTGACTCACATTCACTACAGCTATGCGTCCCCTTTCTCATCTTCCGTCTAGCTGTGACGGACTGTGACATTGCCCTTGGAGCTGCAGGCGTGGCGGACATGGTATGCCTGGCACACCGGGTAGATTCACGTGAGTATGGTCTTGTTCGGCCGAAATCTTCTTCGTTCCAGTTGATTAGGGCTGTCGAATGGAGTGAAACGATGCGTAAGCGATGATGGGCTAGCGAGACAGTTCATGGTGAGACGGACGAGTTTGGTCCGCATCACGTGACATGAGCCCGTAATTGATCGTATCTCCGTCCGTTCATGGGTTTCATGTGAAAAATATGGCCAACTTCGGATTTCGCTGTCGAGCTGAAGCTTTATCATGGAAAACTAAACTATAAGAAGATGGAAGGCTTCCCACCTTTGACTCACCCTCAATAGCATACTTACACAACAATTCACAATCAATCTATTGTCACATCTCCAACTCTTGTACTCCCTTCAAAAGCATCAACTAGTTTATCATGGCTCCTCTTGTCTGGCTTGTCACTGGTACCACATCTGGTATTGGCGCTGCGTTGGTAAATGAAATCGTTGCCCGCGGGGACAAAGTCATTGCCTCTGGTCGCAAAGCAAACCAGAAACTCGACCACCTCAGGTCAGACAATGTAGCCATTTTGGAACTAGACATAACGGCCCCATGGGCTGTGGTGCAGGCTACGATTAACGAGGCCTGGGCCATCTTTGGACATATTGACCTCCTGTTAAATAATGCTGGTGCTTCTGCCTTGAGGTGCGCAGAAGAAGCTGAGTAAAGACCCTATGAACCCTTCGATCAAGAAGCGAGCTAATAAGGAATGATAGAGATGCATATGTCAAAAACCTCTTCCAAGTTAATCTCTTTGGACACATGAACGTTACTCGCGCTATACTCCCGCGATTCCGTGCCCAGGGCCATGGTCGCATTGGCTTCACTTTGTCCGCCAGCTCGTGGGGTCCTCTGCCCTTTATGTCCCACTATGCAGCGTCCAAGGCTGCTCTTAGCACTTACATCGAGAGCCTTCACAAGGAGGTCCGGCCTTTTGGCATTTCTTGCGTCGGATTCATGTGCGGTAGCTTTCCTACCAACCTTGGCCACCCAAGGGAAGAAGGTGAACCAGAATTCGCAAGCCAAGGACCTGCCATTGCAGACTATGAAAAGCTCATGGGGGAACTTGGACTCATGTTTGCCAAGGCATTTGCTCAGAGGACAGGCGAACTGGACAAGGTCGCCGTGGCTATGGTGGACATTATGAAGGGTGAGGGGATTGCGGCTGGAAAGCCATGGGCGGTTAGTATTGCTATTGGGTCTGACGCCTTCGATTGCGGAGAACAGAAGTGCGAGGAGCAACTCAAGGTACTGAATGAGTGGAAAGATGTTAGCTATGCTACAGATCGGGACGACCATGATCACGTCACGCCTAAGGAGTATCTGGACTTTGCTTCCATGCTGTAGAGTTAGAAGAAGGGAAGGTGTTAGTAATACGGTAGTGAATATACTAGAAACTATGAGCCCGACTTGCAATGAACGTGAAAAACAGAGTGTTGGACCAGCCATATGTTACTCCAAGTTTCATCCATCTCACCCATTCTACCCAGGAGTAAATTATTGAGATGGCATATAAGGCGGCATTACCCCAAGTGCAAACAATGCCCATTGGATAAAGCACAAGCCCTCCAGGGGCCCTGCTATTCCCTGCCACCGGTGATAAAACATTTGCTAGACTTTAATTCATGAGTGCAATTTTTTAATTATCTTCAGGCATAATCTTAGCGACTCACGTAAATGAATGCCGTATTCAATCGGTTTTATGTGTGTCATGGCCTCGACTCTTGTATAAACTGATCAGTTATGGCTTACCACTTTCATGCAGCCTCTTCCTCAGCGACACCTAATCTCTTAATCTCAGCGAGCCGTGCTTAATGATTGCGCTTAAGTTACGTCCTTTGTTCCGTATAGTTGCTTCAATCTTTAACCTTTCAGAGACATCTCCTAGTCCTGTCACCTTGAGAATCCACACTACCCTATACCCTATACTCACAATTTCTAGAAGCTTGGATGGCTGAAGCCCAAGCGCGTGATTGGTCCCATGACTTGATGAGGGGGGTACGTACTCAACAAAAGAAAAATAACTCATGCTTAGAAAAGCAGGGCAGCTTTTGATATTACTCATCGTTATAGTTCTGGCCCTATCTACCTGAAAAGTCACCGCTAATTGAAATGTCATCCGTATACCCTTTTAATCTTGGCTTGTATAAGCGAACTATCTCGACTACCTCCTCCGAAAGCCAGGCATGGTTCGACCGTGGACTCATATGGGCGTATGCATTTAATCATGAGGAATCTGTCTTTTGCTTCGAGCAGGCCGCCATTTCCGACCCTGACTGCGCAATGGCCTACTGGGGTTTGGCATATAGCCTGGGGCCAAACTACAATAAGCCATGGTCGTTCTTTGATGACAAAGACCTGGCCGATGCAGTTCGGCGCGGCAACAATGCTGCACGTACGGCCATAGCTAAGATGTCGACCTGTACTCCAATTGAGCAAGCCCTTATCAAAGCACTTCAGCATCGCTATCCGCAAGAGAGACCCTCGAATTGTTCTTCTTGGAACCAAGGCTTTGCTGATGCAATGGGTGTGGTGCATAGGGACTTTCCGGACGACTTGGATGTCATTACGCTATATGCAGACGCTTTGATGAATTTGAATCCATGGAATCTCTGGGATCTTAAGACAGGAGAACCTATTGCCGGAGCTCATACACTGGAGATCAAGTCATTACTTGATAATGGCCTCAGGCTCAATGGATCTCTAAAGCATCCTGGCTTACTCCACCTGTATATCCATCTAATGGAAATGTCTCCTACACCAGAAGCTGCTCTTCCAACGGCCAACCACCTTCGTGGGCTCGTACCTGACGGAGGGCATTTACACCACATGCCAACTCACCTGGACGTGCTCTGTGGACATTACCAAGCAGCCATTGACTCCAACTCGGAGGCGATCAAAGCTGACGATAAGTATCTATCTAAAGCTGGACCCCTGAACTTTTATTCTCTGTACCGATGCCACGATCTTCATTTTCGGGTTTATGCCGCCATGCTCGCGGGGCAGTACAAAGTTTGCACCAAGACTGCGAGTCAGCTAGAGTCTACTATCCCAAAGGACCTTCTTCAAATCGAGTCTCCGCCTATGGCTGACTGGCTCGAAGCGTTCCTGAGTCTACGTGCTCATATCCTAGTCAGGTTCGGAAAATGGCAGGATCTGATTGATATGAAGCTACCTGAAGACCAGGAATTATACTGTATGACCACGTCAATCGTCTTGTATGCGAAGAGTGTAGCTTTTGCTGCCACTGGGAGAGTGTCAGAATCAGAACACCACCGAGGACTATTCCATGAGTCCTTAAAGAGAGTTCCAACCTCACGCACTCTTTTCAACAACACTTGTCTTGATATTCTTCGAGTCGCTGAAGCTATGCTCGATGGCGAACTGGAATACCGGAGAAAGAATTATGATGTCGCCTTTGAGCACCTTCGTGAGGCTATTCGTCGGGAGGATAGCCTTCCATACGATGAACCCTGGGGATGGATGCAGCCTACCCGCCATGCCTATGGTGCGTTGCTGATGGAGCAAGGATACCTCGAGGATGCGGTTGAGGTTTATAAGACAGACTTGGGACTCAATGATAAACTCCCCCGAGCTTTGAGGCACCCTAATAACGTGTGGGCACTGCACGGTCTTCACGAAAGCTTGTCGAGATTGGGGAGAGATCTAGAGGCGAAGGAGATTGAAGGCCATTTGCAAAAAGCACTGGCAGGTACTGATGTTCCTGTTAAGGCCTCTTGCTATTGCAGACTAGAAAAATGAGAATGCACACACAGATTCAATGCTTATTGTACTACTTTTAGTCTCTGGGCTATATAGATTACCGAGCCGTGGCGCTCATCGTTGTTGGCAAGAATGATGATAAACAAAGAATTGACTTGTCGCTACCTATGCTCATCATACCTCTTCTGTTCTACAGTGACCACTCAGCTATTCTCCAAATTTCAACTCAGGCATTTAAAATAACTAGAACGTTATGTTAGTGGTGTGTCATGAATCCTAGAAAGACAATTGCTCTCGTTGTTCTCCACGAGCTGTTCTTTATACTACCCCATGAACGAGCTAGAACTGTCAGCCCGAACCTTGTATTCCTGTGTGTTCGTAGCATGGCCTTGACTTTGGAACAAAGCATAATATGCTTTCGGTGAACATGAAGCATGTGACAAAGGAATCCAGTGCAAGGCACTGGTCAAACAATGTCACCGTAGCATATGCTATTCTCACGAACATGCAAAGTGCCAGTGGCAAGCTTTGTAGAACATTTGGACTCTCAATTGGGCCTTGCAAACTTAATGGGACAATCTGTAAATATTTATACTTGACTTCCTCCTCAGCATCTGGACTTCCTTTCCGTCTACCAACAACAAAACAACAACTTCATTCGGTAAAGCTGCGTCACCATCTTTAACACAAAAAATACCAATCCTACTCTCAAACATTCATCATGACTTGGGCGTCATCCGAAGATAACACTCGCCTCCGAGCGCGTCAGCTCCTCCGTTTTTACAACAAACACCAAGACGAAGGCCCCATCCCGTACGCGGCTAAGATTACCGCATCCGACATCGAGCTCGCCGAGTCCCTCGCTCCAGTCTGGCGTCTTGAAGACTGTGATGAGGGTGAGAAAGAGTATCCCGAGCAGTGGGAAAAAATGGCCAAATCCCTTTCTTTCACCCTCGGAAGCTTCCGTCGCAAGGTCAAAGAGATTACAACTGCACCAACTTTCATCGGGGGTAATGGTGATAAGGCTCAGATAGCTAACCTTGAGCTGCTTAATAAGCGGCTCAAGGAGCTGTTGAAGGAGGCCAATGAGGAGAAGAAGGCTGCTCAGGAGAAGGCTGATCGTTACTTGGCACGAGCCGAGAAGGTTGAGGCTCAACTTGAAAAGCTTCTGGAGGAACTGGAGGAGGAAGACGAGGAGGAGGAGGAGGACTAAGATGCTGAGGTATTAGCTTTGTAGCCGGTCTTGGAACGAGAAACGGAGTTGCGAGGGACTGAACTATAGTCTGAGAGGTACCAGTACTAAATAAGTGAATCGACTTTGCTCTTACACTGAAATTTATGATTTCTCTCTTGTATATGGTGTCCTCTAACAGAACTGATGTTTAGCTATGATATCGGGCCTTCAAAATGTCGCACGCCATAAATGAATGATACAACGGGCCACGATGCTAAAGTCTTTGCCATACACGTATCGTACCAAACACTTAGCATAGGATCAGGAAGACACGGTTAATTAATGACACTAATTAGAGGTATAGACTCAACTAATTATATAGAGATATCCTTCTGGAATCATAACTAAATACTCAGGATACCTTGTAGAGGTAGATCTCGACTACTTCGCCCGACAAAGATAGCATAGTCACCCTGCTGAAGTTGCCACTCCTGCGCACTAACATCCCAGACACTCAAGTCCCGACGGGTGAGCTCAAAGGTCACTGTAGCCGTCTCTCCAGCCTTGATAGCTGGCTTCGTAAAGCCACGCAGCTGTCTCACAGGACCATCACCGGGAACACCAACGTACAGCTGTGCAACCTCCTTGCCGTCAATAGATCCAGTATTGCTGACATTTGCTGTCACAGTAGCAACCACATCCCACAGATCTGAACGGCCTCCCTCGGTGAGGGCACCAGCTGGGTAATCCTGAGTCTGGGCCTGGGAGTTTGAGACTTGGAGATCAGCGTACTCGAAGGTTGTGTAGCTCAAGCCGAAACCAAACTCGAAGCGAGGAGTGATGTTCTTGGCATCGAAATGTCGGTAGTCAATGAAGACACCCTCAGAGAAGTCGGACTGGGGGAAGTGTTGGAACTGGTTGGGGGCGAGAGTCAAGTCTGGCTTCAGCAGGTGACCATAGTCCGTCTCGTTGCGGGCAACAGTGTACGGGAGACGACCTGATGGGTTCTCATCGCCATAAAGCAATGAAACAAGAGCAGCTCCACTATCCTGACCCGGAAGATGAGCGTAGATAATAGCAGTGACGTTGGGGTGGCTAAAGAAGCCGTCCACCAGACGCGTTCCAGCGTTATGAAGAACCACAATAGTGTTGGCGCACTTGTCGGCGACGTTGTTGATGAGCTCATCAGTATACGCATCATAAGTAGCAGGTCTGTCCCAGCCCTCGCTGGCCCATGCATTACCAGCAACAATGCAGGCTTCGGAAGTAGGGTTCACAGAAGGATCCCAGCTCTCAAAATCCCAGAAAAGAGCAGTGCCATCTTTCCTTGCGCGGGTAACGAAAGCATCGAAAGGCGAGCTGAACGAACTCCATCCGTTAGCACCAGAACCTCCACCAGAAATGAGTGTTCCGTTGGGCGCAATGGCGGAGTATGTGAGGCTCAGGTTTCCAAGAAAACCGGTGTTCAGCTCAGTGAGGTTGGCGGATTGGACACCGACGGACCAAGGGGAGAACATGGCTTGGGCGGGCTCTGGGGTGTTCTTGTCTGGGGCCTTGTGAGAATATCCGAACAAAGAGACGAGTTTCATGCTGGACTTGAATGGCAGTGCATTGTCGGTGTTCTTGACAAGAACATGGCCTTCAACAGCACCATCCCAGAGAGTAGGCTTAGAGCTTGCATTCCGAGCATCGACTACCGGATGGGGGTCCCAAAGATTGGCAGCTAGTCCGTGACCGGGGGCTTCAGTATCTTGGTCCTGATTCAACTGATACCATGTCGCCAGAATCCTATGTGATTGTCAGTGAGAAGAAACAAGCGAATCGGGTTGGATTATGTCCATACCTTGTAACCATATTGTCGACCTGTGACTCAGGAACAGTTCCGTTGTTCACACCAATGGTAAGGTTGGCACCCCACAGGATCGAGCTAGGCATCGCAACGTCCAGGCCAGCTAATGCTGAAGCCATACCGGACTGTTGTGCACCCCAGTCTGAAACGACAAAACCCTGGAAGCCCAGTTCACCTTTGAGGAGACCGTTGAGAAGCTTCGAGTTTTGGCAGGCGTGTGAGTTGTTTGCTCTGTTGTAGCTGCACATCACACTGGCGAGTCCGGCGTGGACTGCATCAGCGAACGGCCTGTTGAGCAGTTAGTCCAGCCTATCGGTGCTGTTACGGTTCTGTGCACTTACCATAAGTATAGCTCATGTAGGGTCTTGTCATCGACATTGGATGAAATGGCGTCGGCCCCTGTGATTGACGCGGCAAGTCTATGAGTTTCTTGCTCTTGGGCAAGAAAGTGTTTACCGCATGCAACAACTCCGGCATCCTGGATACCAGCGACAGCCTCATGCCCCAACTTACCCGCTAGGTAAGGATCATTGGAAAAGCCCTCCCAATTGCGACCTCCCTCAACAACTCGCCCCAAAGGTCCGAACACGGGTCCAAGAAGAATGTTGACACCTTTGGCCTTCGCCTCAGCACCCATGTAGTAACTCCGGCTGTAAGTCAATTCCGGGTTCCAGCTTGCGCCGACATGAATTCCTGAAGGAAACGAGCTCACATAATCTGTGTTGCGGACACCGTTGCCAGCGTCTGCCAAGCACAGTCCGGGAAAGCCTACACGAGGAATGCCAGGGATGAAGCCAGAGCAGCCGGTACTTGTCTGGCCTCCTGCTGTCAGGTTGACTTTCTCTTCAAGCGTCAACTGGGACACCAGGTTCTTGGCCTTGGCTACGGCCGCGGCCCATGATCCGGTGTCTACCTGTTCCGCTTATCAAGAGATCAGTATGGCTCATGGAAATGCAGAGAGACTGCTCACGTGTAGGATAAACCGCTGGCGATTGACCGTAGAAGTAAGTATCATCGGTGATGACATTTTCCGGTTGCTTCTGAGCTAGCAGACCCTGGCTCATCAGAGACAGGGCCACCAAACAAGATATGGAAGTAGGGAACATTGCGACTCGATTGCTTGTCTCGATGCCTGGACATACTGCACTTACGTTCAGGATCTGCGCTCTTTATATACTCCAATTTCGACCTCACAGCATGTAGAAACAACACGACTCGGCCATCAATCCCCCACCCATCGGCAAACACTTCGGCTCCTCTGGTCACTCATCCCAACACCATCGGGGAACTTAGCAAATAACATGATGATTCTGAATAATGGATCTTGGTCTCTAGCCTTTACGCAATGCTTTCAAATGGGCAGGAAATTCGGCAATAGCGTTACTTTTACAGAAAAACGTCGAGGATATTCGGGCCTTTTAACAAGTCACTGGGACTGTGGGGTCTATGTCGTCGCCTAACATTGGCTTCCCCGACTTTTCATTTACCAGGTTTGTGGGTTAGACAGACCATCTCCTCAGTTTTCTCCACCTCCGCCTTTCTGGTTTGGGGTTAAGCTTGGCTGCATTTACCCCAGAATTATGCGCTCGCCGGCAATGCGACCTTGATTGAGTTAGTGATAGAGTTCGATCGTTGCCCGACGCCGACCTTTACCCGGCCTGTCACATCGTTCTCTTAATCCCCGACGGCATGTCTATCGTCCTTGCGGCATCGGCCTTTAAAATATGCACTCTCTTTCTTCCTCTGGCCCTACTTGTGGCTCCGAGAAGCAGCCGGGCGGGCTTGATATGTGCCACCATACAACACCACGAAAGGACCCCAACAGTGGATTCAACGACAACATCAGCCAAAAAGGCATGAGAGAGAACACTAAAAAAAACATACAACAGCGGGGATTCGCTGGTCGTCACCGACCCAACTACTAATCCGCCCCTTACCAGCTTATCTATGGGAGAGCGGACGGGATCCCGAGTTCTCTGATAGGTATGGTCGTATGTGGTAGTTTGAGGCTCTGTTGTTGCCTATGGAGATAGCCCCCAAGAAAAAATAAAATCATCACTAACCATCCTCTCTCAAGGCCCAATAATACGTGGGTGGATTGGTTTGTCCCAGCTTAGACTACTCACCGGCCTTTTCCTAGCGTCCGTTCTATCATCTCTTCACAGGTAGAACCTAATCATAGCCAAGAAACAGAAGCCGACAGAAATCGATGAAGATGAGGGTCTGCAATAATGATATAAGCCCAAGAGTCACGGTTCAAGGCAGTTAGACAATTGATCTGACTGGAAATCCGGTAATTGCTCTCGTAAACTATCAGTCTCCCAGCACAAAGCCATCCTTAATGGCAACTGTCCGCGGTCAACCTTTCCCTGAAAAATATTTCACTCATCCGCAAGAGGCTGCACCATTCACTTAAACCCAGGCCGTCTGTAAAAGAACATCACCCCTCTCATTAATCGTTGCTTGTTCTGACTGTTCCTCTTCCTTTCCTTCAACCACTGTAAGCGAATGAACTGACTATCCTGGATGTCATTAGGATGAATCGTAGTCTCGTCCCCTTCAAGATTAGGGCCTTCGAGCTCGGCAAAGTCGACCCAGTCTTTCTTACAATCTTGGCGGGGTAAAGCTCGGGTTTGGTGTTCTTCCTGCACATCGTCGATGATCAGGGTGACCGACTTTAGATGAGCTCCTCGGACTGCGATGGGGGATCCGCGCGGGTTGTTGAGCCTGTTGTGAACGGCTATATGTCGCATCAGCTAAACTTCAGCGAAGAGAAGAGGGTGACTTACAGTTATGGTACTTGGATGCAATTAAAAAACGCAGGAACTACGCATACTTTTCTCTGCATCTTATTCAGGATAGACAGATGCTCTTGAGAACAAATTATCCCATGAACCCATTACCCACCGCTCATATTCATCCTTCTCTTCTTCTGGCGACTGCTGTTCCCTCACTCTCAGGGCCTCGCCATCATGTCTCCTTCTCTTGGATGCGGGTGTGAAACTGGGTGTTGATCGCGCCGAGCCGTAATACTCGTCTTGCCTTATCTCGTTCTCAAGATCATGGAGTAGTAGGCGCTCGTGCTCCGTCATGTTCAGTTTGTGAAGAATGTTTGAGGGATCCCTATCATGCTGGCAGGATGAATCGTCGGAGCCCACTGAGCAGGGCGATGAGTTTGAAAGCTCTGCCTCTGAGTCGCGGGAAGACTGGTGAACAGGCTGCTCAGATGAGTCGCCATGACTACTGTGAGGTCGTTTTCTCTTTCGTTCGCCGGGGCGGTGCGACGATCGAGGTGAAGAACGTGTCGTTTCAATGTCGGAGGCTCGGAGGTAAAGAAGTGCAGGTACCAAGACGTTGTGCGGTCCGTCTCTGAGGAAAGCGACATCTGAAATATTCCAGTATGGAGTATGAACAACGGCCACTGTTATTGGTGAAGCTTCCATTTTGGAGATACAATGTGGGGTTGGATGGACGGGAAACTGTACGGCTGGGTACCCGAAGACCGATGCTTCAACCGAGTTATAAGACCGGTTATGCCTTTGGTTGTTTTCATGGGTGGTTTGAGAGGTAATAATCTAAATGTTTGATGCAGTTTGACGGAAAATCCGATTTCGGTCCGAGCTAACAGTTACCGATGCAGGAAGTCGTACATCGAGTCAACTTGGCTAGTCAGTGGTCTCCACCCGAGTCATATGGCCATACCATGCTATGTCATCCAGTGACTATCCATAACACACTGCCTGCAGAGAGGCAATAAAACTTGATGCTGATAGGAGGTATTGGAAACATTGACTGTAGTTGTTTATTTCCCATTTGTGAACAATGTCGTTTTCCGGGCCGCAATTAGAACCCCGTAGGTCACCCTACCCTACACGAAGAAGCCACAAATAGACGCTAACCCAGTATGGCCAGTAATCGGGAACCCCTCCATATGGCAATGGATCTTCGAGGGCGATGAGCTCCTATTAGGCCAATCTACTTCAGCGGATCCAGCACTATCACAAACTCGCGGATTTCATGACAGCGCCACGGGCGAATTCCTTTCATTTCATGACCTAAAGTCGATCGCTACCATCGTCTCTACAATTCTTCATCGAGAATATGATGTCAGACCTGGCCAAAAGATTGCCATCATTGGGCAGAATTCCATCTGGTATCCTGTTGCAATGCTAGCTGCGAGTCGGCTGGGTGCTGTAGTTACACTATTACCCCCAGGCTCTATGCGAGATGATCTGATGTACTTCCTTGGAACGTCAAAGACGGCGCTTGTGTTTACTGACGAGGGCGCCGTTGATGAAGTCACAGCCGCTTGCAAAGCAATCGGATTATCAGCAAAGAATATTCTAAGATTTGATGGGGCCAAGGATGAGACAAACAGCCTCCAGAACCTGCGGCAACGAGGAGAGTCATTCTACCCTTCATCCTACACGAAATCCTGGGAGCCTAAATACAACGAGGCGTCGCCATGTGCGTTTCTTTCTTGGAGCTCTGGCACTACTGGAAAGCCTAAAGCTGTAAGTCAGACCCTTCCGCTAAAGCCTATGGACCCCAGACGAGATGATGCTAATCTTGGTGGTCATCAGGTCCAGATATCTCACACCAACGTCATCAGCCAACTCCGTCAGATCAGCGCCTTCACTCCACCCAACCGACGGCGGACGGTACTGGGTGTTCTGCCCTTTTATCATAGTAAGTTAGCGGTCTCTCTAGATGTCCTTAATTGACAAGACTAGTCACCGGCCTGGTCCATTTACTTCATCTGCCCATTGTTCTCGAGCAGCAAATGGTTATAATGGCCAAGTTCGATATGAAGCAGATGATGGAGACCGTTGTAAGATTCAAATGTGATGAGCTGTGGCTTGTGCCTCGTAAGTCAGCCTTGTTATCTGTCAAAGGAACCTTGAACTGACTTACCTAGCTCTGTTGATCCGATTGTTGAATGACAAATCGGCTCAAGGATACGACTTATCATTTGTCAAACAATTCAACACGGGCGCAGCCCCATTGGCCGATCAAGTGATCGCTCAGCTTGCGAGAAAGTTCCCGACTGTTGCTGTCCGACAAGCCTGGGGCATGACAGAGACAACGTCCTGCTTGACGGTGACTCCGCCAAATTTGAGCACCTGGAGCAACGCCTCAAAGGTTGGCAAGTTGGTTCCAGGTACTGAAATACGTGTTGTAGACCCCGACACAGGAGAGGATGTAGCAGCTGGAAATGTTGGAGAGGTGAGAGACCCACCATTATGACAGGTGTTAGTGCTGACTGCTTTTCTGGTAGATATGGGCGAAGGGCCCTCAAGTTACGATGGGTTACCTGGATCGTCCTGAGGAAACTGCAGCATCATATCTAGAAGGTGGCTTCTTCAAGACCGGTGACCTTGGCTCGATCGACAACGAAGGATTCATTACAATCCACGACCGGATCAAGGAGATGATAAAGGTAAGTTTTGCCTACTGCTACAAAAAGTTCGATAAGCTGAATTGAATGATCTAGGTACGGGGACATGCCGTAGCTCCAGCCGAGCTCGAGGATCTGCTTCACGGCCATCCCAAAGTCAAGGACGCTGCCATAATTGGCATCCCTGATGACTACTCTGGTGAGACACCCAGAGCCTTTGTAGTACTTGCAGGCGGGGTCCATGGGGGGCCAGAAGTTGTGAAGGAGTTACAGGAGTTTGTTGCGGCGAGGAAGGCGAAGCATAAACGCTTGAGTGGGGGTGTCGAGTTTATGGATCAGATTCCAAAGAGTCCTTCTGGCAAGATTCTGCGTCGGGTGTTGAAGGCGTCATGGAAAGAAAAGATGGAGTCGCAGAGAGCGAAGCTGTAAATTATATAGGACAAGGCAGGAAGTTGTCTTCCATTCTCTTGCATGGATAATCCTGATATCTACGCTCTTGCTATTTGGAGGGTCACTCATCAATACATTACAGACTGGATTGTTATAAACCTCAAGAATTTTCTTATCTTAGAAGTAGGCCCAAGAATCGGATGAAGACAAGTTGATTTATAGTCATGCCGCGATGCCAGGTGCTTGAGTGATGATATGATGGATGTAATTCATTTGATGATCACTACGGTCTCTATGCTGGCGGAATGTTAGGCTCTCCCTGGCCATCATAGTACTGAATCCTCTGTTGCAATATCTCAGTCATGATAGCGGGATGGGTACAAACCCAGAGCTTCCCAGCCGCGATCTGTTCCACGATGATACGACTCGCCTCATCGATGCCCATTCCCTTCTCCCGTGCCAACTCAGCCATTGACCTTCGATGTTTCTCCCAAGCTGGATCAGCCGTAGAGTTATCGTGCTGAGCACGGTCGAAGATTCCAGTATTCAACAGTCCCGGAATCACAGAGCTAACATGTATGGGCATCTTTTGAGACCTCAACTCCACATGAAGTGACTCGGTGAAAGATTGTACGGCGTGCTTTGTGACGGCATATGCTGATTGGCCTGGGATGGTGGTGAACGCCCCGACACTCGAAACGTTGGCGATGTAGCATTCCTTTGCCGAAGAAATCATGCGGGGGAGAAAGGCCCGAACGCCATGAATGACACCATGGATATTGACGTTCAAAGTCGTCTCCCATCGCGAGGACGATAATTCCCATAGCGGACCCAGTGTCTCGATTGCCGCATTGTTGATGAGTAGTTGGACATCTCCGTAGTGCGTGTGAATGTATTGGGCCAGTGCATCCAGCTCCTCTGGTCGAGATACGTCGACAGCCCTCGCCTCGGCCTTTCCACTGGAGGTTCTGATATCTGAGGCAACTTCCTCGGCACGTTTGAGATCGATGTCGGCTATAATGACTGTCATTCCGAATGAAGCGATGTGCCGGGCGAGACCAGAACCCAAACCTCCTCCGGCTCCTGTTATCACTGCAACGCCGCGGCTGAATGCTTTCTCTGAGCTTTGGGGTGCCATGGTGATTGATGGATGTGCAAGAAGGTTTTGCTGGTCATTGGGATAATACGAGCTGGGCAGGTTTGGACACTTATACTCAAGAGTCTGGCAATGATGACATAGCAAGCTGACTCGAGCAATCCAAGCATGCAGGGGGTCACTCAGTTAGGTAAATCACCAGGCTCAGGGGACCATGGGTGCTTGCTAAACACATAAGATCGCGGAGACAGATACCATCATGATAAGTCTACACTCAGCAGTGTGAGATGATCATAGATGAGGTGACTAGAGCTATTTGGTCTATTTCCAGTTGGCACGAGTTCCATTGAAGGCCAATCCAATCTAGGATTACTAAAGTGAAAATGGCTAGTTCAGCTCCAATGTTATCAACTCGTTGCTCAACACATCGGCGTCAAAGCCTCCTGAACTCCATCCAAATCAGGCCTTGGTGTCCGACACCACATCGTCAAGATCTAAGATTGTAAGCTCATGCCTTTCTAGCGACGGTTTGGGGTACTTACAAAATGTCAGATCTTCACCCTTCGCCTCGCGCTGAGAAATTCCATTGCCCATGAACGAAAACGGATTCGACTAGTTCTTTTGTCAGTCATTATCACCTGAGAAATCATCTTACTCACGTTAATGTACTTAATGTCGAAGTCTTCCCATCGTGGGTTAGCAATCATCTCCATGAAATGAATGCTTGATCCCGGCCAGACTGCAACGACCCTGCCTGACTTTCGGTCCTTATCTACACAAATCACGGATCAGCTGAGATCGTCGAGTCGTAGGGTTGGAGGTAAATACACCAGCTCTGGCAAGATCCTGTCCAGACGAGGTCTTTATGAACTTCTTGTAAGTAGTCATTGAACGCGTCTTGGATCGGCTGCTTTACGTCTAGTGATCGAATCTGGTCTGTTTGGATCTTCGTGATCGCTTGCACGATGTACTTGGCGCTGTTCAAGGCCCTGTCAGTATGAGATCTTGCAGAGAGAAAATAGAAACATACCTCGACTCGATACAAGGGATGAGAGACCCATTCGCGATAGGACAGTTAGGTCCTAGCAAAGCTATTGGTCGTCAGCATGCCTCTCCGAATGGCCTGCTCATTGTAGCTTACTGAAGTAATTGGGCAGTCCCGCAATAGCCATTCCTAGGTATGCCTCTGGACCTCTAGTATTCCACATAGTACGTAGACTCACACCATTTCGACCAACGATGTTGAATCTGGAAGAGAAAGAAGTGTTAAACCCAGTCGCACAGATAAGAGTATCGACTTCATGGACTTCACCATCATCCGTCTCAATTCCCTTTTCTGTGATTCTGCGAATACCTGTTCGGATTACATTCACGTTGGGTTCCTGGATGGCTTTGAGATATGGCAGGCTGGGAGTAAGTCGTCGGCATCCGAGTTCCCAACTATGGGAGAGCTTGTTCAGCGATTGATCGATGGAGTATGGAAGAGACATACCTGGGAATGAGCTTTTCTCTCAGCTCTGGTGAGGCAATCGCTGAACTCATCATCTTTTCTGCCCACTACATCACAGTTAATAAGAATCCCCCAGCTGTGTGCGTATCGGCATACCTGTCTGCCTTTTTCCTGCGCTTCCGAGCTCTTAATACTAGCAGCAAAGTTTTCATTCATCTGCTGTTCAATCTGTTTTCGAAACGCCTTATAATACTTTGGGTCGTTGTTGAACCGCTCAATATCCGCCTCAGTATCTAATGACAGTCAGTATCAAGATCTTTATGAGATCGTGGTTCCATACATGGCGCATTGAAGTTGGAGGATTCTATGCCGAACCCAACTGTCGGTAGAATGTATGTAGGTGATCGCACATAAACGTCGATCTTGTGGCATAATGGCTGTATAGTTGGGACTACCTGTATGCTGCTTGCGCCAGAACCGATGATGCCGACAGACGCGCCTTTGAGATCGATTTCGGGGTCCTGATCACTGTTAGTCAAAGCTTTTGAATCAAGCAATGTCTCATCTTACCCAAGCAGCTGTATGTATCAGTTTCCCTTTGAAGCTGTGCAAGCCCTCGATATCAGGCCACTTCCAATCATTCAAAATTCCGCCCGCATTGATGAAAACGTGAGCATGATGGTCTTCAACGACAGTATCACTCTCAGGCGAGATGTCGCGCGCAACCTGAACCCGCCAAAGCCCGGTATTTTCGTCCCACTCGGCGCCAATTACGCGGGAGTTGAAGGTGATCTTGTTGTATAGATCGTGCTTCTTTGCTACTGAGATGAAGTACTCGCCAATTTCCTCGGCAGGTGAAAAGCTATTGTTGTCAGCAGAAAGATCGAATGACTGTCAATTCGTTGTTTCTTACTGTCGGGACCAATCCGTCTTGTAGTCAAACGAATACTGGTAGGCATGACTTGCAACGTCACACGCTGCGCCAGGGTACCTCGTCTCCAGCCATGTTCCTCCAACATCAGCATTCTTCTCGAAGCATAAAATCTCAATGTGCGGTAGTTTCTTCAGCTCAATCAACGCTGCGATTCCTGAAGGGCCTGCACCCACGACGATGACTTTCAAGGGCCTCTGTGATCTATCATGCAGTGGATGCTGGCCATATCCTTGTGTAGTTGGGATTCTTGGTGGCTTCGTGCCGTTGCTCTCATTGTTGCTTTGCGAGATAGTCATGATGGATGGGGCAGTTCAGGATCGGAGACGAGCTAATTCAATGGACGTACGGTAGACAAATCACTACTTTCTCAGCTAGACCATGCCTTTTTCATTATCTTCATATCGTGGCCACAAGCGTACTCGGCGTCATCTGACCCGGACTGACGGTACATAGCCGAATGGAGGGTTACTGAGGGGAAGCCATGCAGGGAATAATGACACCTGGATGCGGGGGAAACTGTCGAGTCAGTCAGTCGAGTCAGCTTGAATCCTCGGTTATAACACACCACTAAAACCATTTGAGGTTAGGCTTGAAATGATGTGAAAACAGCGTGGGGTACCGCATAACAATTGACTTGGATAAGACCTCGTCTGATTATTCCCATTCCCTCTTATAAGTCGATCTGATAGTCATCCTTAGTAAATATTCACAGCTCATATCAAGGCGGGTCGCGATCTGGAAAGGAAGGGTGTGATAATTCGGGTTCTGGCGAGGGTAATTGAGATCAGAATGTTGATAAAACTCGACACGCTTCACGGTATCAAAACCAAGCCGTGCTGGATATTAAACTTGCCACTGTAGGCTTTTTCCATGGAAAAGATAGGATAGCCTCATTATTTTCTCCACGAGGCGGCATTACACTTCGATCCAGCGAGACAGAACCTGGATAAGTAGTTTAGGTAGAGATTAGTCTACATAATATTATCGATACATTTGAAACCAGCAAAACAACCAATAAAGAAACGTATCCCTTTGGAAATTCTGGTCAAGCTTCACACTCCACTATTCACATACCCCAAGGTTCAAGACATAATTGTAAATAGCACTGGTTGAGGTCGAGATTCTCCAAGTTTGTAGGATACAGGGCTAGCTCGCCTGAAAGCTGGGGGATCTGCGGGGTCGAGATCGATTCCGGGGCCTACAAGAACCCCGTTAGTCTAACTAATTCGGGGAACATGGCCTGAAGCGCAAAGAGGGGGAAGGGGTCCGATGGCAAATAATCTTTCTCTCGTTTCCATCACATCCGTTGCCTTCAATTGACAGTGCTACACAACAATTACGCCAGATATCACAAATAGAAGAGTGTACACTTTGTATCCTACTACTCAGTTAACACGATCGATGCCGTCGCTTGGCGCAAACGAGGCCATCAATATGACCACCGACGCTGAATCGCGACGCGCTAAGAAGCGCCAAACAGACAGGAATGCGCAAAGACAGCATCGGAAGCGGCAGAAGCAGTACATCGAAGGACTCGAGGCTCAGATATCTCTTCTAAAATCAGCCGGCAAGACTGAAGCCTCCCAGCTTGCTGCCCAGAACCTGCAATTACAAGATGAGGTTGGTCTTCTCTCGTTCAATCTACCTGAAGTGAGGTGGTTAACTGAGTCGGCAGCTCCAACAAATGCGCGGTCTCTGGGACGAGATGGAGAACATACTGCAACGCCAACGCGACCTAAGATCAAACTCGATACTCAATGTACCATTGGTCTGTTCTGATGGTAGTCCGACGGCCAGCTACGATAGCAATAACGAGAGGGACGCTTCTGCACAGGCATTTGCAGTGAGGTCTTCGAGCTTCAACGACACCACTCAAGTGCGTCCTACAGTACAGCCCGCACCAGTGGCTGTGAATGACCACTTGCAATCCACCGGACTCTCAGATCTGGATGGACTTATGGTTCACGACACAACATCGAGACACGATCTACCAGACGACCTAATCCATTGCGCGACATTGGATCTGCATGATAGCTCCCACCTACTAAACACAGACGGTAATGAGATGGATGCGATTCTCGGAGACGACTTTCAGCTGGCCAATATGGATCATTCAGATGAAAGCGACAGAGCCACGACCGAATTCAGTCACTCGCAATCCCTCACAGTCCGGAATAAAGACTCAGACCACTTCTCTACGATGGATTCATCACAGATACAGACGCCTCGGGGACATGAATCCGAAGCCGCCATGTCCATGAGATGGATAAGCAGCCCGAGTCACCTGCTGCGAGATAACAACGACATGGATCACTTCCCTGAAGTCGAGGACAGTTCATCGTATCAGCGCGAAAAGCAGCGCACCCCGGATCCTCTCGACGGCTTCACCGAGTTATTCGACGCTTGCATGAAGCATAACCTCCCCGCCTTCCGCCCAAGCATGTCCATGCTAATGTTTTCATCGGCTGCGAAAGACGTGTTATTACATGATATGATACAGCGTGCTAGCCAGAACCCAGAGTCCATCGGCCCACCGGTCCTGATAGACTTTCTGGTTGATAATAAACAGAATTCGCTATCGACTGATCTGAAGATGTATTTGGAGCCGGTGCGGAAAACGCGCCGGACTTCAGAGTATCTCGCCACTTATTGGGTTTTGTATCTACTATTGAGGGTATGCATCCCCACCCACCGTTTTCTGACTGTCGTTAACTCGCAAACAGTGGCAGATTGTTCGTAGTGAAGATGCCTACCATAGCCTGCCGCCTTGGCTTCGACCAACACCCTTGCAGCTAGTCGTGCATCACCCCATGGCAGCTGATCTTATTGCATGGTAAGCATGACTTTCTACGAGCTAGACTCCTGACTGACAGTTGGCAGGCCCGCGATTAGAGAAGGTCTTGTTCAGATGTCAATGTCAGATCCCGATCGTGTGTACGATGTTTCTACCGACATTGGAAAATATCTCACTGTCGAAATCTCAACGTCTGAATCTGATCTCGTACATGACCCGCAGCAACTCGTCTCCAAGATATTGGATTTGAACAATTGGAAGCTGGACAAGGAGTTCTTTAATCGATATCCACAATGGAAGGGAAACACTACCTGAATACAATGGTTTTAACATGAATAACATAACAATCTATAATTATTCTGAGAATAGAGGCTTTGCTATATGTTCTGGATCCAAATACCATGCCAAATCTCCACCATTCACTTCAGGCAACGTGAAGCCATTGCCCATAAACTCGAACCTATTACGGCTTCTGTATTGGATGCTGTAGTGCTCGTAACGAGGGTTCTCAAGCATCAACCGCCAGTGAACAAGAGATCCTGGATACTGCGCCGTGATCTTGCCATTCGGTCGGCCTTGGTTGTACCATGAACGACAGCCGGCAGCCCAGACACTGTAACTTGAGCATTAGCGGACCGAAGTGTTCTGGCAGTTTGAAGGGTTACTTACGTTCGTTTCAACCACTCATGCACATGTTCGTTGTACTCGTCAACAACCTCAGGCTTGACATCCATAGTGAGGATGTTCTCCGTTTGGATCTTCCTGATGATCTTGCAGATGTAGTTCTGTGCAGCTTCCAAGACAGTGATGAACGATCCATGGCCCGCAGGACAGTTTGGTCCCAACGAACCCACTACATGTCAATTAGTACCTAGCATCAACGCCATACTGAGATAACTTACGCATAAAGTTAGGGAAGCCACTGGCAGCAAGCGCAAGATAAGCAGCTGGATCGTCCTTCCAAGCTTCACCAAGCGACACGTTGTCACGGCCGATGACAGGGAAATGTGGCTTGAAGCTGACGTTGAAGCCAGTCGCGCAAATGATGACGTCTGCTTTGTACTCTGTTCCATCAGTAACGCGTAGTCCGTTTTCGGTGAAAGACTCGATTTCGCCCTCGGCCAATTCAACGTTGTCTTCGTGGAAAGACTCGAGGAATCCTTCCGCCGGACCGAGGCGACGGCATCCCATGGGAAAGGTTGGGATTAGGCGTTGCGTCAACTTTTCGTCGTTCTTCAGGATCTTGGCCATTCTTTGCGCCACGAACTGGAAAACAAATGTTAGATTCAGGTTCTGTTTGAGAAGGTTTATTTGAATCCACTTACATCGCGAGCCATCTTCTGGCTTGGGTGGTCAGCGATATTATGTCGAAAACTGGCGTTGATCTTTGTTTCCATCGCCTTCCGGTGCTCTAAGTACGCCTTTGGGTCTTCTTCGAATTGCTTCTTTTGCTCATCGGTATCTAAAACCATATTAGACAAGCCTGCAAACGAGTTTCCCTCAACTCACAGAGAAAGTTTCGTCCCTCGGAGTCCGTGTAGCCTTCCATGGACAAACCAGGTCCAATCCATTGCGGTGTGCGATAGAACGAGATGACCTTCTTTGCTGCCGACTTGATAGCTGGGACGATTTGGATCGCAGAGGCGCCAGATCCAATGACGATCACAGTCTTGCCTTGTAGATCAAGATCGGTATCGTAGTCCGCTGAATGCGTCATATGTCCACGGAATGCCTCGCGGTTAGGAATGTCGGGCCACTTCCAAGTATTCAAGATGCCAATGTTGGCGATCAAGAAGTCGACTCGATCCTCGAAAGTTCGCTCTCGGCCATCCGTGGTCTCCGTTACAGTCAGGATCCACTGTCCGTTGGGCTCATCCCAAGTCGCTTTGTCGACGCGATGAGACAGCTTGATGTAGTTATCCATATAGCCCTTCTCTCTGGCGAATGACTCGTAATACGATTGGATCTCAGCCGCGGGGGAATAGTACTTGGACCAATCTGCTTTGGGGTGGAATGGATATTGATAGGCGGGTGAAGGAACATCGCAGCGGCAACCGGGGTATTTGTTGGCGTACCAGACACCACCGGGCTTGGGGTACCCTGGAGAGATTGGAGATTAGATGATGCTCAATTGAACTATCATTTGGGGCCAGACTTTACTCACTCTCATAAACTACCAGATCAATGTCATCTCCAAATTCCTTCTCCTTCTTGTAGCACATCATGATCCCAGAGGCTCCAGCTCCTATACATCCAACTCGGAGCTTCCTTGGGGCGCATAGGATATGCTCAGATACTTGGTAAGGAGCGGCATTGTCGCGGGTAATAGGTGTACCACCGACCCGGTTGTCGAAGGTTGTAGCGTAGCTGTTTCCGTTTGAGACTGTCATCTTGATGGTTGAGTGAGTCGACAAGGATGAGTATGAAGGGACAAATTAGCTCAGTTTGCGACGAAGCAGCAAAGAAATAAACCACAGGGTCTTGGCAAGCAACACTTCCACAATTGACAAATCCAGATCTTCGGCTACTGACCCCGCGTTGACAACCGCCAATGTTGACTCCATACCCCAGACTAAGCTAGCCCCATGACTCTGGAGCTAGTGCGGTTACTCCGCAAAGCTGACTCTCCAGTCGAGTCAACATCTCCACGCGGGGAACTGTTCCCTATCGTGGCCTGTGCAGCATGACCCAGGACCGCTTCCCCATGGGGTTGATGCTGGTAGCTCTTTGATCTTTGGTAACCAACCAGACCTATTGACCACTAGCACTGCACTGCTGCGCTGTCTAGAACGCACAGTTTCATTATTGTGGCGTTTCGTGCTCAACTACAAAACCCCTTGTCAATAACGAGATTCTTGAGTTTCTCTTGCTCCCAACAGAACCTTGTTTCTTTTTGCAGGAATCAAGATCTCTTTTACTCGTACTCTTATACAGATCTTTGTCATGGATTCGAAGAAGGAGGCTACGGCAATGACTACTGCTGAACACCTCGAGATCCAGCAGGCAGAGGACCATGCTGAAGCTGCCGCCAATCAAATCGCCTACGAAAAGACCCTCAGCTTCGCCCAGAGCGTTCGGATTTTCTGGCGAAGTACTCTCTGGATCTTATACGTCCAGCTTGTTGTTTTCGGCTACGGTATAGATGGTATCATTGCAGGTAATCTGCTCGCGATCCCCAAGTTTCGGTAAGTCACCTTGTATCTGTTGTCGTGAGTACTCAACCTGACAGTCTTGCAGAGAGGACTATGGCACTACACTTGCGCAAGGCGATACGACGATTTATATCATCCCTGCTACGTGGCAGAGCCTTTACGGCGGCGTGTCTCAGCTTGCCGCTGTTCTCGGAGCTGCCATTACTGGATGGTTAGCTGATAGGATCGGCCGACGATACACCAACATGCTCTTCTGCGCCATTTCTATTGTTGGAGTAGGCCTTCAATACCACTCGACTCGCGATGGTTCTCTTCCCATTTTGACAGTTGGAAAAGCCATCAATGGTCTCTCCATCGGCGCATGGCTCATCATTGGCCCCCTGTACGCTTCAGAGGTTGCTCCGCTTAAGCTGCGAGGTTGGCTTACAGCTATGACCAACTTTATCCAGTTCTGTGGTACTTTGCTCTTCACTGGAATCATGTATAAGCTTGGCCCCCGAAACGACGCCGACTCTTATATCGTCCCCTTTGCGTGTCAATGGATCATCCCTGCTATCGTTCTTCCTACCATCTGGCTCTGCCCCGAATCACCTGTCTGGTTGGTTCGGGCTGGGCGCCGAGACGCTGCCGTCAAGTCCCTCGATCGTCTGCACGGCGATTCAAAGGACATTGATAAAAAGGCCATCCTTGCTGTTATTGAGCAGACTATTCGGCATGAGCAGGACTACCGCTCTGAGACGTCATCTGTCTCCTACGCATCGTGCTTTCAAAAGCCTGATAGACAACGCACGCTTATCAGCATGTTTATCTATGGCTGCCAGTACCTCAGCGGTATCATCTTTGTTCTCGGATATCAGTCGTACTACTATCAACTGGCTGGCTTTGGTGCACAGATGTCCTTCTTGTTGAGCATGTTGAACAACTGCAGCATGTTTGTCGCCAACATCCTTTCTTGGCCCCTGTTGACTGTCGTTGGTCGCCGGCCTCTTATTGTGTGGGGACAGTTTATCTGTGCAATCACGTTGTTCATCGTTGGTGGAGCTTCTTTGCCTGGTAGTCGGTCTACGAACCTCGTCACCATTGCCTTCATGTTCGTCTGGGTAAGTCAACAATCCCCCCTCTCAACAGCATATCTGTTCTAACGTGATTTCGACAGGGCTTTGTTTATCAGATCACCTTGGGTACAGTTGCATGGACCGTCGTGGCAGAGATCCCAACCTGGCGTCTTCGCTCACGAACCCAAGGCCTTTCCAACATCGTCCTCTGTATCGTTCAATGGCTGATTGGTTTCGTGTTCCCGTACATGTTCAACCCAGATGCCGGTAACCTTGGTGGCAAGGTTGGCTTCATCTTTGGTGCTACCACTCTCATCGGATTTGCTGGCTGCTGGGTCTGGCTTCCTGAGACCAAGAACCGAACTACTGCGGAGCTTGATGATCTCTACGCTGCCAAGGTCAAGCCACGTCATTTCCACAAGACTCATCTGGGCGAGGCGGCAGGGTCTGATGATAAGACTGCTTAGGATAGATCTCATGCTCGTTAGATAGCTTGTAGTTTCTGGCGGCTTTGGATGCTCCCTGTGTGGGTAATTACTTTAGTTAGTAAGCTGTTCAGAATTAATATTAGCTTTACATGTTATTCCGAATACAGCTCGTTGCATATTTGTCTATTGAAATTCTAAGTTACCTCTATAATCTCAACAGCTTGAAACGACTTCAGGGCTTTATACCAAGGTAAACAACAAATTTGGACTAAGATGGGTCGCTTATATAGGCCATGACTTCAGAAAACTCATAAAAAAGCAGATTACGATGCCATCAGCTTTCGAGGGGCAGGATCTTTAAAGAGAAGTGTCATGCCAAATACATCAATGCTTAATTCGTATCGATTGTTGCACAACGTTGTTCAAAATACACATGATTCCAATAAACAAACAAAAAGTAGACTGTCTTCCTCATCTCAGACTCCACATCGGTCAACTATCCAGTCAGCCTGTAAGTGAATGCCGGAATACGCGTGATTTTCCTCTTGTCCACCCCGAGCCGCTGGTAGCCCAGGCTGTGTACCGCCGAAGTCAACCAGACTCCAGACATGCCCTTTCTTAGGCTCGACGTGCATTTCAAGGCCATTATAGCCGCTCTGCTATAATGGTCAGTTTCAAAGTCACCGAAGACGCAGGGTGGGAAGACTTAATTTGAGGACATTCTGAGCCAGCTTTTGTATGTCGGCGACAAAGAGCTCGAGGTCGCCGGCTACCAAGAGCGTGTTTTGTGGCAGAACCTCCTTCCACCCATCTAAGCAATCGATAGGATTCGCGTACTCATCCAAGGGCTTCCCATCTAGATATGCCTTCCGCCAACGGTCGAGAGCGCCCTTGTCGAGACAATCCTGGTTCGCATTCTGCCGATATGATTCCCCATTGTTTTGCAGATTGACCCACGGACTGTTTAGGCAAGTTGCCACGACACTTCCAGTTTCCCCCTGAGTCTCAGTCAGTGGTGGAATACTCGGGTGGGGCTTGACCAAGTGTCGAAGTAGTCCAAGACAGAGATTGCCCCCAGCTGAGTCACCAGCCAGGATGATGGGTCTATTCCGACTGGCGATGTATCGATATGCTGAGACAACTTGCCTAAGAGCACCTGGGTAGGGATACTCTGGGGCGAGGTCGTACTCCGCGACAAACATGTCAGCTTTGAACCCCCGGGCCTGAAGTTCAACGCTCAATTGCAGCAGATACGGCATCACGGATCCTGGCGAACCACTGACAAAACCGCCTCCGTACACATAGAATATGATGTGTGTCGGGTTGGGATATTTGACCAGGTAATGCCCCCGATAGTCGTCCCCCACGATCTGTTCTCGTCAGAATATGGACGCGATCAAGTCTTTGCAGATATGGTACCGTTTCGGCCGTAGCTTTCTCTTCGAGGAGAGTCGGGCAGTTCTGCAGCAGAGTATTGGCATCACACTGGCCAGAGCTGAGAGCTCTGAATTGGTGTATCGATAACGTAGATGACAACCTAGACACAATTTCAGCACTGGAACATACACAAGGTTACCAATTCTCACCATCGGATCGTGGCATTGGCGAGCATATGCTGAAGTGTTGGTTCTTGCTTTCCAAGAATCCGCGATATAAGGGCTCGTAGTCTGGTCCTAGGAATCACATAATCTGAACAAGACCTGTCAGTGGCCTATGCCTTCTTCTGGTATGCTCCAAGTTCGACTTACATTTTAATAGGATCAAATAAGCTGTCAATCTGGTATCTTCGAACATTGTGTTGAAGTCGGTCATGTTGTCGCAAATGCTTCACTCACAACACTCTTCACGCACCGAGAAGTGATTATGGTTAGTTCATCTGTTCCCCAGATTATCGTGCATCAATAAGTGGCGTATCTATCAATGCCTCTCAAACCATCCTTGGCCAAATGGGTCCACTGGGCGATTCAGTCCACTGACTCGCTTGCTGACTCAAGCCACCGAGGTCCCCTAAACCCGAGATTTAGTGGCATATTGACTCAACAGCGCGCTATCCATCACTGAATAATCAGCGCCAAAGTGCGGGGAAATCTTGATTATAGAACAAGTCCGGCGAGCATGGTTGTCACCTACCATTCAATTAATTTCCGATCTCTGTATCAACGACGGCTCAGTCTTCATCATGTCCCAAACGAAATTGACATCTCTTCAAGGCCGCGTTGCCATCGTGACTGTAGGTTTGGCGCGTACGATTGTATCTATGATGACACTGACAATGCTCTTTACAGGGCGCAGGAGGCGGCCTCGGCAGAGAGTATGCTCTTCTGCTCGCATCATATGGTGCAAAGGTTGTCGTCAATGACTACGGCGGTTCTCTAAGCGGCCAACGCGGCACTATATCTCGTGCGCAAACTGTCGTTGACGAGATAAAAGCAAAGGGAGGAGAAGCCATCGCAGATGGCCATGATATCTCTGTCCAGAGCGAAGTCCAAGAGCTTGTGCAAGATACGCTAGCGGCGTACGGAACTATCCACATCCTTGTCAACAATGCAGGCACTGCTGGTGAAGCTAGCTCGCACGACAATGTGAACGTCCAATCCTTCCGCCGGACGTGGGAGATTGCGGTACTGGGTACTGTTATGCTCATTGGTGCAGTGTATCCTACTATGGAGAAGCAAGGGTATGGGAGGATAGTTAATACTTCGTCTGACAGCCTCATCGGTATGGGAGCAGGTGGTGATGGTGGTTATGTGTCAAGCAAAGGCGCCACCTTTGGTTTGACCCGCGATCTTGGGCGCATGAGTCCCAAGCATGGGATCAAGATCAACGGCGTTCTTCCCTCAGCAGCATCCCGCATGTCGGACTTGTCGCCTGTTATCAAGAGAATTACGAGAGAATATTTCCATGCGCATCTCGTGGCAGATTTCGTCGTGGCGCTGTGCAGCGCGGAGTGTCCGATATCTGGAGAGCTGTTCAGTGTTGGTGGTGGAAGAGCCGCGAGAACGACGTTGGCTACGGTACCTGGGCATTCTCGCGCGACGGGTCCGGAAGATTATTTGGCTCATTTCGATAAGGTTATCGGTACCACGGATGAGCTGTTTGTTCCCAAGGATACGTTGGATTTAGTGTCTTATGCGATAAAGCAAGCAACGGGGACTGATGTAGGGGTGATAACCTTAGATTAGTCAAAGTTCTATCCCATTGAATACACATTTAACCTGGCATGTCTTTACACGCCATAGATAAATCATATGAGTCTCTACCTTGTACATCTGAAAACACCCAGTCAGGAATAGCGAGTGAGGACTTACTTGGTAGAAAATGAAATTCGATCAAGATTGCGCTTGCTTATTTTCAACCCGATATGACAAGCTTAAGACAAACTTCCGATCCGCTTTTGATGTCATTATTGGCCGTTTTTTCCGTAACAAACTGACTTGAGTGCAGTTGAGAGTTAGCAGAGATGTGTAAAACTGTTAGTTACATATATAAAATACTTATCTAACTCTTTTAAAGGCTGGCAAATGTTGGGTAAAGAGATGAAGCTACCCTAAGGCTGACCTGGATGATCTAAAAACAGGTTAGTGGGGACCTGAAACACTTAAGTAGTGGTGCTTTGAGTGGCCAGCCTAAACTGTAGGCGTCATAGCGCAGTCAGGGATGAGTCATCCGTTGTCGTCATCATGAAGCTCATTGGCTTATCGCTATCAGTAAGACCCACCCGATGCTACCACGCGGTTTTTCAGGCTCCAGTAGCATTGACAGTTCATCATGCATAATAAATAAAAGACCCCGAGTGGAGACACTTGAAAAATAAAACCAACCTCTTAATATTACCGATCGTGTCCAACCCTATTCACGCCAGTCTCAACCTCAAAAGACATGACAAGAAGACAATACCTCATATCTTCACTCAGGACAGAAGTTGAGATTGCATGAGATAAATCAAAATACCCATGGCATCGCCTGAATCGCTATAAACACGTGTCCCCACCCGTCCCCTCACTTCATGAGCTCACTCTACCGACCCTCCACCAGAAGAGAAGCCCAAGCTGCCATGGCCAAGCTCACCGCCGCTGAGCGCGCGGCTCACGAAGAAGGGAATCTTCATATGCTGCGCGCTACTATTGAGCGCACTCTCTGGCATCTTGATCCGCACAGTGAATTGGCTGCTCATCTGCGAGAGACTACCAAAGAAATCAGACGACATACCCTTGCGGGCTTACTTCCAAAACCGAAACCAAAGTCACAGCAGCAATCATTACCTTACTTACAACAGGAAGAACCAGAGGAACCAGAATTACCTCGGTTTTCTGCACCGCGACAACAATCACCAGCTCGTGAACCGCAAAAAGCTCTCGCGAATGAGGGCAGCAGATACCAGCTGCGCGATAGGCAGGATCACGTGCCGATAATCGAACTTAGCTCTGACGTATCCTCGGAACTGTCAGATGAGCCCATTTACGATTTCGACCATGCGCCCGACCAAGGCGAGAGCGCATCGGCCAGCGACATGAGTACCTTGGCAAAAGAACACCAGAAGCCAAGCCGAGAGATACCAGTAGAAGAGACACCAGCCGAGGAGGCGCTGACTCAAGAAATGCCGACGCATGAGTCCAAAAAGCGACCTGCTGAGGATGACGGCGAGGACGACGCGTCACCAGTCTCAAAACGCGTCAAAGGCTGGCTGACGCATATCACGGGCGGTTACATGTGATTTCATCATTTCTCGCTCTTATAAGTGATAAGATCTGGACACCGATCACGTCACCATCAAAGAATACCCTACCGCTACTACATTTGACTGCATTCTGGAAATGCAGCTTTAAAGCTTCGAGTCTTAGATGAAAAATCTGGTTTTGGGCATAATGTGCAAGTTATACACTGGTTTACTGGAAAACAAGATGTAAAGGACTGCTAAGAGCTGTTTCAGACGAACTGGGGTTAGGGATAGAAAACATCAGGAATGGCTATATCTTGAGATGGGGGAAAGAGATTGAACGGAATACCCTTATGAGGCTTGGTGGATAGCTAATGTATTATTTGACTTTCAATTTGAATTGGTGTTTTATATGGCAGAGTTAACACCCTGGTCCCTCTGTCGTGTATCTACATGCTTCACATGCTGGGTGTGAAATCGCCAGTCCCAAAAGACAGTCGCAAGCAATACCGTCGCAGTTTTCGCGGATTTCGTGTCGACCTCGAACTACACAGGGATGTAAGTATATAGCACGACAGTTTGCTAATCTGTTTCTAATGGCCACGGCTCTGGCTGAGGGCACCGAACGAAAGTTGAATAAGCACTAGGTAAGATTCCCTGGCTGATTGTTCCCCATGCATCGGCGCTCGGCGCTCGGTCTTGGCTGTCAGCACAATTTGCTGACAGGTTCAATCTCCGCCGGCAAACAACACTCACAGCATATCTCGGCGCTCAACAGCCACTCCAATCAGCGCAGGAGCCCAATCCAGACCGCCGTCATGTTAAGTCCACTTGTTACTCGGCGTAATGGAAAAAAGCAAGCATGCGAGCCTTGTCGGCGCCGAAAAGTGGCGTGCGACCACGGTTATCCAATATGTCGTCGGTGTAGGAAACGGCCGAATGGTGCATCTGCGTGTTACTATGCATCGCCTGAACAAGCAGCGACCCCCTCTCGATCGAGACTTTCTCAGCAACCAGTGTCTGAAGCATCGGCTTTGAACTCCGAAGCCGCGGTCCCCTCAGCCCAGACACGGAATTTTGGACCTGACGATGGGCTATGGAGCTCACCTGCTGCGAGACCGCCGCAGGGCTTTTTTGGACCTACAAGCTTTCCTGCGGCGTATCAGGAGACTGAAGCGAGTTTAGCTGCGCAAGGCCCCTTGACTGCAGAAGCTAATGCTCCCCCTTCACCATCAGTCTCGGCTCTGCCGTCAGTAGCTGAGTTGCAAAGCATGGTAAGTATGGATCAAGGAGCAAGCCAACTGGCCACCAAAGTCCTCCAAGCACTACCTGAAAAGTCTCTACTGCATAGATCCAGACCTGAGGTTAGCCTTGACGATGACTGGTTGGCTAGCGTTGGTGATAGACTCCTAACTAGTACCTGGGACACCTTCAGATCTTATCTTGGCGAGAAAGCGAATACAGTAAAGTTGCGCGAGATGGGAAGTAGAATATGTATCAACACACGAAAGACACTGAGGGAGGATCAGGATGACCCGGCTGCATGGATAGAAAGCCTCTCTGGCCCCAACTTAAGGTGGGAAACTGTTGGCGTCATGTTTCTCTACACAGCTCTCGGCGAGTTATCAACTACTTCAAATGAAGAGTCAAAGAGGATTATACGTCACTGCACCGAGTACTGTGCTTCCTGTATAACCCTTGCGAACATGGGCGGGAGTTCTGGTACTCTTATGCTGTTTCTGATGTACAAGCGGTCTGTTCTCCATGCGTGGATGCATGGCGAGACAAGTAAGTACCCCCTAAAGTGCTTCCATTGGCAGGTTAACCGCCTGGATATAATCGAGTCTGACCAGCCCAGGCCTGCCGTACTGGAAGTTTCACGCCGAGACAGTAGCGATGTTGACGTTTTCCGGACTCCATGACAATCGGTCCAAGTCGTCACAAAACGTGTCATCAGTACCGACCGAGATCCGCAGGCGTATAGGATGCCAAATCTTCATAGTCGACAAGTTTCTAGCAACCTTTGTTGGGAGACCGCCTCTTCTGACACGCAAGTTCTGTTCTATCAAGTCTCCACTCGACTTGGAAGAATCAGCCTTGCTCTCCGATAAAGAGACCTTCCAGAGGCAATCTCAACGCCTAGACCGAAATGGATGGAACACAGATGGCCGTATCTACTCGAGCTCGCTTTTGCGCGTTCGCATGATGATTGCGCTGGTTAGAGACGAGATCCTCGAAGTTGTACTCGCCCAGGACACACATTCCAGCATAACAGACATCATGTAAGTGAAAGCCGGATGAATCTTGTAAGTAACTCTATGACTAAGCCTCCTCTGAAATAGGACCCTCAAAGAGAAACAACTTGAACTCTACAGGCAGTTACCTCATCACTTTATCTGGGATACTGTCCAGGAAGAAATAAGAGAAATAAACCTTGAAATAGGATACCCAAAGCTGCTGATAAGACTTGACCATTTGCTGAACATGTTCCTCCTCCAGCGACTGTTCGTCAAGCACGGTCATCCAAGAAATGAGCTTCTGCGAACCAGTTTCGAGATGGTGGTTTTGACGTTGAACTTTTGGGCCCAGAAGCATATATGGGCTGCTTTGCAAGGTAAATGCCGGTGGATAGTAAGTTAAACCCATTCACCCTCATTCAATTTGAGCTAGTCTGACAATAGTCAGATCATGGGATATGCTACTCTCGCTGGAGCTGTCTTATGCATGGAACTCATAGAGCCCGTCCCAGTTACCATATTACCACAGGATAGCATCATCGCCGGCGAGACATATTCTCGATCATCAATCATTCAGCAGCTCAGCCTTCTATTGGGATATCTCAAGACATCATGCCCGTCGCAAACGCATTGTTCAGTGGCGCATAATGTTAGGGGCGTGATAAAGAAGGTCCTTGACCATATTCTGAATAATCAGACTGTCACTCAACCGATGGTAGAGTTTGGTGGATTAGAGTTTGGTGGTAATTGGGATTATTTCTCGTCTTTTAGTGCGCTGGATAACTTTGACTGGCTGATGGAGGAGCGTGGCATTGAGGAGACCTCTGGCATGCAGTAGTTACAATCTATCTCAATCCAATTAATCTAATAGGGCTTAAGAATGTCGCAGTGTTAAGTACGTAACCTGTGTTGTATTTTTTCTTAGCAATTGGTAAGCGCGTTGGCGTTCTTCGGTGCTCGGCTCTCGGTCTCGGTTCTCGAAACCGACTGCAACACAACTTCACTTGCACCGACACGGCAGCACCCCCAGTAACGGCGTTTTTGGCCCAGAGGCTCAGTTTCATTAAGAAATATTTCCGAGCTGATAAATCAAGCGATGGTGATGAAATGGTATATATAAGAGTGCGAGATCACAGCTATCGGCGTCTCATCATAACACTCCAACAATCATCTGACCCTCTCAACATACCATCTCACACTTTGAATCTCTGAAAACATGTCCCTCCCAAAGACCTACCAAGCTGCATCTTTCGATGAGAGTGGCTCAAAGCTGGCCCTCAAAGAAGTAGAGCTTCAACAACCTCGCCCAGGCTTCATCTTGGTTAAAGTCCTTGCATGCGGCGTCTGCCACTCTGATTCGTGGATGCAACAAGGTCGCTTTGGAGATTTATTTCCTCGTGTACCGGGCCATGAAGCTGTTGGAGATGTTGTTGCTGTTGGTGATGGAGTAAGAAACTTCAGGGTTGGCGAGCGTGTTGGTGGTGCCTGGCATGGCGGTAAGTCTCAGTGCGCTTTTAAAATTACCATGGTGGCTGACTGATGATGTTGTGACAAGGCCACGATGGAACATGCCGCTCTTGTCAATCGGGACTGTTTCAACTGTGCAACAATGGTGTGATCAACGGCGTGACCACGGATGGTGGCTACGCTGAATACGTCTTGCTCCATGCTGAAGCAGCCGTTCGAATCCCTTCCGACGCAGACCCAGCTGAAGTCGCCCCTCTTCTCTGCGCTGGAGTCACCGTCTTCAACGCCATCCGTAGCATTGGCGTCCTCCAAGGTGGTCTTGTTGCCGTCCAAGGCCTGGGAGGACTAGGTCACCTGGCGCTTCAGTATGCTTCCAAGATGGGATATACAGTTGTTGCCATGAGCGCCGGGAGCGAGAAGAAGGACTTTGCGATGGAGTTGGGTGCTCATCATTACATCGACTCCAGTAAAGATGATCCCTGCGAGGCATTGCAGAAGCTTGGAGGCGCTAACATGATCTTGTCAACGGCGCCGAATGCAGAGGCAGTCAGTCCTCTCACAGCAGGTCTTGCAGCTCTGGGTAAGCTGGTCGTTCTCTCACCTCTTGGACCGGTTGAATTCAATACTGTTCACATGATCATGAAGGGCCTCAGCGTGCATGGATGGAACACGGGACATCAGCAAGATTCGGAGGATGCTATCACGTTTGCGCATACGCATGGTATCAAGTGTATCATTGAGAAGTTTGACTTTACGACTCAGCACCGAGAGGCTTTTGAGAAGATGAAGAGTGGGAAGGTTCGCTTCAGGTCTGTTATGACTATGTAGATACCTTCTTTTGTCATTGACAATAGGTACTGTTGGTTTCCGTCTTCATCTCAGATGCGAAATGCGAAATGCGAAATGGCAATGCATCTCGGGTTTGAAACGTGCCGTGCGGGGGCGTTTTCGGGGATACAGTGCCGAGTTCGGAGCGACCCTCTTATCTCTATCACGAGAAGCTATCAACTGCCGGTTCTAGAACCACTAGCCTAGCTGCCTGGTGACTCTCCCTTTAAACGAGACATTTTAGATACTCAATTCTTATAAAATATCCAAATTTGGTCTACAATCACAGGGAAGCGATTGAGCACTATGTATTGGGAGACTACTGTGAAGCAGAAAAGGGAGGATCGCGATGGTGCCATCCAAAGCTGCGAGGCTCAATTCCCAGCCGTGAGCCATGAGAGCAGCGTTCCAGAACATGCCGATATTTCTACCCTTCTCGAACAATTAAGGACGGGAAAGATAACAGCAGAGAAACTTGTCGTTGCCACGATTCGCAGGTAAACCAATCACTTCACTGTAAGCTATTTGTCATTGCTGATTTCTTCGTAGGGCCATTGATTCACACAAAGAGGTAAGCCCAAAGCAACATTTCAGTATACGGCGGTGCTGATATACTGTAGACAAACTGCCTCAGTGAACCTCTATTTGAATCAGCACTTGAGCGTGCGAAATATCTTGATGAGTATTTCCAAAAACACCAAAAGCTCATCGGTCCTCTCCATGGCATTCCGGTTTCGGTAAAAGACCAGTTCAACATCGCTGGCGTCGATACTACCCTGGGCTATGTCGGTCGTTCATTCAAGCCTGCCAGCGACAACGCTGTGATGGTGACTATTTTGGAGAAGCTTGGTGCAGTCATTATAACCAAAACAGTTATACCTCAGAGTATCATGTATGGCGAGACTGAAAGCCCCCTTTGGGGATTGACTACATATCCTGGTAGACCTGAGCTTTCGCCAGGTGGTTCATCGGGTGGCGAAGCTACTCTGATGCGAATGTCTGGATCACTTGGGGGCTGGGCAACAGACATTGGAGGCTCAATCCGCGTTCCAAGTCATCTATGCGGATTGTATGGACTGAAGCCTTCTTCCGGGCGATTTTCATACTCCGGTGCAGCAAATTCTCATGAGGGACAGTCTCATGTTCCTTCGTCAATTGGTCCCATAAGTCCATCGCTCCCGAACCTCATCACTTTGACCAAGGAATGTCTACTCGCAGAACCGTGGAAGCTTGACCCAAATGTTGTCCCAATTCCATGGCGACAGGCCGATTTTGAGGGCGTGCAGAAGCGAAAACTCACCATCGGCGTTATTCTTGACGATAGGGTCGTGCGACCTCATCCAGAAATCCAAGAAGCCGTCCGCCGTGCAGTGGCAATCTTCGAAAAGGCAGGGCATAAAGTCATTCCATGGAGTACAGCAGACCACTCAAGCTGCATCGAGATTCAGGACCAGTTTTACCGTGCAGACGGTGGAGAGGATATCAAGACTGAAGTCGCTGTTGCAGGCGAGCCGATGATTGCCCATGTCGAGGCGCTCGTCAACTCGTCCAAACCGATATCAGTGTATGAATACTGGCAACTCAACCGCCGAAAGACAGCAGCACAGGAGGCTTATAATAAGAAATGGACTACGACTGCTGGTCTAGAGGATGGGGAATGTGTCGACGTTATAATCAGTCCTGTGTCGCCTCATACAGCTGTTCCGCATAGGTCGAGCAGATGGACTGGCTACGCCAAGATATGGAACTTTCTCGATTACACAGCTGTGTCGTTCCCATTTGCAAAATTTGGAAGCTCTGAGGATCCAACATCGTCTGATATATATGTCGCTGCAGCTGATGAAGCGCGCCATAGTTATCTACATGATTATGCGCCGCGCAATGCGATTGATGAGTGGATACGGGGCCTCTATGATCCTGAAGCAATGAAAGGGCTTGACATTGGAGTACAGATCATTGGAAGGAGGTATGAGGAGGAAAAGGTGTTAGGTATGGCATCATTGTTAGAAAAGCTTATCCGAGCTTGATAAAGTTTGTCTTCACGGAAGATACGGATACAAAGGATCGGTATAATTGGTAAATAAGAAATCAGCGCAATGCCTCACCATTCCTGCACAGTGTTCTTATTACCCAACACCTCCAATATAGCAACAAAAACATCCAACAACGAACCGATGAAACCTTGAAACTTTCGACCAAAGGGATTTGCGAGTCGCTAGGTTACATGTTTGGTTCATATTTCCGTCAGATAAAGTTCTTACAGGGTAAGACGAAAGTTTATTCCAGCATTACAGTTTACACGAGTAAGGATCCTACTCGGAGATGTTCATTTGATACGCCGCAAAAGCCCGAGAATAAAGTGATCTTCAATAAGCCGAAGCCTATCCTCACAATTGACTTTGATCGCCTTTACTACTGCAGCGGCTTCATAACTCTGTCTACCACGATTGACGATGATTCCGCTATCAGCGGAGAAATCCCGCGTCTGCAATGTCGCCATCTCTCCTAACCGCGATAGGAAACCCCAAACCCACGGACAAAAAGGTCTCCTCCTCTACCTGCTCTATCAATCGACATACAGCATTAAAATTACGGATCACGCAGCGGAGTCGCGGCACTTGGGATAAAAGTCCCACGGCCTAACGTCCCCCATTCGATACTGAACCCGCGCGATTGCAACGCTAATCCCTGCAGTTCCCCTGAGCGCCAAGGCTAGCATCTAGAAGCTCATTCGATCAGCTAGTCCGATCTTCCCTGCGCTAACTTTAATCTGGTAGGTCTGTTGATAAGAGCGAGGGAACTTATGGTAATTGCTCTGGAACTTCTGGTGGTGGTTTGAAGCAGTTTATGGCAAGTCATGCAGGTTTAACTTTGTATCGTCTGGGTTATCACATGTTCCTGCATATAGACGGGGTTGCTTGTTCTGGACATATACAGAAATTCCTTACAGGATGGGAAACTCCGTGCAGCCCTATATAATGTTGTGATAACGCTGTTGATCTGCCAAGGTCTTCTCTTCAACCACTCGTTCTGGTATCCTGTCACTCTTTGACTGCTCTACACTCTTTATTGCGTTGTTTGTCATTCTTTACAAGTCACTCTTTTATCACACTACACTCATTCATTATGGTCCGTCTAGGATTGACGGCTCTGCTTTTCGCAGGGCTGTCCGCTGCCGTTCAGGACACTGAGCAGGGTACCGCTGTTACTCACGTCCCAGGTGCCTACATCTTCGAGTTCGAGGAGAATCACGTACGCATCTCACCCATGCATTAGTCATTCCGCTAATTAGAGTAGGATACTGCCAAGTTTTACAGAACTGCTGATGACAAGTACACCACCCGCGTCAAGTTTGATTACGACCTGTTCAAGGGCGTTTCTATCCAATTTGACGATGTTTCTACCGCTGAAGATATGGCTGCCAAGATGGCGGCTCTTCCTGCGGTCAAGAACATGTGGCCTGTCAAGGTCTACAGTATTCCTAAGCCTCGCATTGAGTGGACTGCCACGCCTGGCATGAAGGCTCCTCTCAAGAAGCGTGATCTGAATGATACTGCTGATACATTCTCACCTCACGTTCAAGTTCAGGTTGATAAGCTTCGAGAGAAGGGTATTACTGGCCATGGTATCAAGGTCGCTGTTGTCGACACTGGCGTAAGTCTTGTACTCTTGAGTTTAGACCCTGGCTGACATTATTAGATCGATTATAAGCACCCTGCTCTTGGTGGTTGCTTCGGTCCCAACTGCCTCGTGTCCTTCGGCACTGATCTCGTTGGAGATAAGTACGATGGCTTCAACGCCGTTTATCCCGATGACGATCCCATGGATTGCCAAGGCCATGGATCTCACGTCGCTGGTATTGTTGCCGCCCAAGAAAACGAGTACGGTTTCACTGGCGCTGCTCCCGGAGTCACCCTCGGCGCCTACCGAGTCTTCGGATGCTCTGGAGAAGCCGGTAACGATGTTCTCATCGCTGCTTTTAACCAAGCTTACCAAGACGGCGCTGACATCATCACTGCTTCTATCGGCGGTCCTAGCGGTTGGTCCGAGGAGCCCTGGGCTGTCGCCGTCTCTCGTATCGTCGAGAAGGGTGTCCCTTGCACTGTCTCTGCCGGTAACTCTGGTGATGTCGGCATGTTCTACGCTAGCACTGCTGCCAACGGTAACAAAGTCATGGCTATCGCTTCTTACGACAACAGCGACTACGTCTCTCTTCTCAACATTTCTCACTACACTGTTGACAACAGCAGCAAGAAGATTGACTTTGGCTCTACTGCTGGTAGCCCTGCTGCTTGGGGCAACGTCACTCTTCCTCTTTGGGCTCCTAACCTGGATCCTACTACCCCTAACGGCGGTTGTGATGCTTACCCCGCCGATACTCCCGATCTTAGCAAGTACATCGTCTTGGTCCGTCGTGGAAGCTGTACCTTTGTTCAGAAGGCTCAGAACGCTGCTAAGCATGGTGCCAAGTACTTCCTCGTCTACAACAACGCTGCTAGCGGTGCTTCAGCCATCGATGTCTCCACTGTTGAGGGCATCGTTGCTGCTGGTATGGTCCCCGCTAAGACTGGTACCAAGTGGGTTGAGCTTCTCAAGGCTGGATCTACCGTCACTCTCGAAATGTCAGATGGCTCTGATGGAAAGGTCATTCTTGAGGAGAGCAAGAACAATGTTACCGGTGGCGCTGTGAGCACTTACTCTTCCTGGGGTCCTACCTGGGAACTCGATGTCAAGCCCCAGTTTGGCTCTCCTGGTGGAAACATCCTCTCGACATATCCTCTCAAGAAGGGCGGTTATGCTGTCCTTTCCGGAACATCAATGGCCTGCCCCTTGGTCGCCGGAGTTATTGCCCTCATTGCCGAAGTCCGCGGTACTCTTGACCCTGAGGTCCTTGAGAACCTCTTGTCGTCTACTTCCAACCCTACTCTTTTCAACGACGGTGCTAAGTTCTATGACTATCTTGCTCCTGTGCCTCAGCAAGGTGGTGGTTTGATCCAAGCTTATGATGCCGCTTACTCTACCCTCCTGCTGAGCCGCTCTAGCTTGGCTTTCAACGACACCGACCACTTTACCGAGGTTCTCAACTTCACCCTTCACAACACTGGTAAGACCGACCTCGATCTAAGCATCTCTCATATTCCTACCAAGAGCGTCTATACTCTTGCTAAGGACAGCATCTATGCTTCTGAGTTCCCCAACGATGTTGCCGATGGTCATGCCAGCCTCAAGTTCAGCGAATCCAAGGTCAGCGTCGGCGCTGGTGACTCTGTTACCATCGAGGTCATGCCAACTCCTCCTGAGGGTCTCGATGCCAAGCGTCTTGCGCTTTGGTCCGGATACATCGCTGTCAACGGCACTGGTGTCTCCCTGTCTCTTCCCTACCAAGGTCTTACCGGCTCTCTCCACGACTCCAAGGTTCTCGGCTCTGATGATACATGGATCAGCAAGTCCAACGACAAGGACGAGCTCAACCCCGTTCCCGCCAACACCACCTTCGTTCTACCCGTCAAGGGCCAGAACGCTACTGACGAGAAGCCTGCTCCTGCTCTGGCATGGAAGCTCGCCCTCGGATCCGCCAAGCTTGAGGCTGAACTGATTCCTGTCTCTGGTAACTCCACTGCTAAGAGTCTGGGAGCACCTGCTGGCTTCCCTACTTTGTGGAACCCCATGGGCAAGGGCTCCATTGTCTGGAATGGAAAGTTGGCCGATGGAGGATACGCACCTGCTGGAAAGTACAAGATTGCTTACAGGGCTCTGAGGATCTTCGGTGATGAGAAGAAGGAGAGTGATTGGGACAAGTCGGAGTCGCCCGTCTTTGGTGTGAGGTACCCTTGAGTATCATGATCGCTTGGAACGTTATGAAACGACTTTTATGTCAGTACGGACAGCGGTGGTGGACGGAATGTAGCTAGCAGTCATTTGACAGTATCATTCATTGATAATGGAATCTCTTTATGTCTTTACATACTATCCAGTCAATCTCGTGACTCTCAACCTCCAGTCTGTCTCATATTGTGCCCATTAGATACCCGAGTCATCCTGGAAGATATGGGCATTCCAAAGGTTCGTATCATTCTTGAACCACTTATTCCAGTTATCACAGACTCTATTCACCTCCTTCATCTTCTCAGGATACTGATCCAAGATCCTATTCAGCAACGTCTGTTGCTCCAGGATCTGAATCGCCAGACCACTAGACGCATGCCACGCAATATGGCAGTGGAACAGCCAAGAACCAGGGTTGTCGGCCTTGAAGGCAACGACGAGATATCCTCCGGCGGGAAGAAGCGCAACATCTCGACGAGGAGGGTTGTTGAACTTGAGATTGACCTTTCCTGTGTCCAGGTCTGAGAAGTTGGTACCTTGCGCTAGAAGGGCAAAGTCGTGACCGTGAAGATGGAGCTGTTACGCATTAGAGATAGTTATTTGGAGGGATGAGGTTGGCTTACAGGATGAGCAACGGGAGCAAAAGCTCTGTTGGGTTTGGTCTGAATGGGAGCCGGAGGGGCTGTGATAGCGATGTAGACCCATTTATCTTTCTTCGAGTCAGGTACCACCAGATCCACAGCATAGTCGGGATTCCATGTGGTGTTCTTGAGATTCAGAATAGTAGGGTTGGAGAAGTTCAACCAGAGAGGATTCTCGCCAAAGGCCCACCAGGTGAAGTTGTCCATCAGCTCAGGCCTGTGTGCAAACTTCGCTAGACCAATGTCGAACTGGCTCTTGGTGTCTGAGTCAAAAGTTAGAGGAATCATACAATATTAAGGTCGTCGGTGACTTACAGTTGATCTTGACAGGGTCAACATTCCACTCGTAAACCGGGCTGAGTCGATCATATGCTTCATCTCGACATTCCAAGGAATAGTCCTCTCGGAACGTTGTTGGAACAAGTTTGCTTGATGCATTGTACCGTAGAATACCTTGTCGCTCATCAGGCTCATTGCCTGGCTCGAAGCCCTTGCAGCGAGTTGCTCCGACGGTCCGAATCCAGTAGTTTCCATCGGGGTTTGCGGGCATTTTTGTGGTGTTGGTGGGGTTTGCATCCAGGACAATGTGATATCTCTGGCCTGTTCACCGACATCAGTGAGAATGTCTTCAATTGGTTGTAATGAGAAGATATGCTTACCGATTCCGAGGACAATGTGAGAGACTGAGTAAGGATGGATCGGCACAAAGTCGGTCGACATAACAGTGAAGTTGTGATTGTCGATACTGAAGATCCATGTTGTATCCACAGAGGTGTTGATCACACGAAGAACATATTTCCTGCCCTATTGATTGTCAGTACAGACTTATCAGCTGCTGCGCTTAAGTAGCCTACCTTGGTCACAGTCATGTTGAACCGCTCACGAGGGAAACTACCAGCAAAGTTCCCCACGCCATTGATTAAAACACCATTCATCATAGGTCTCGTAGGATTCGGCACAAGCTCCCTCTGCCAAGACTGGAACGCACTGCGATGACTCCAATCGGTGATAAGAATTGGATTTCGTCCCTCATCGAACGGCGCAGAAGAAGGCCCGTAAATAGTGATAGGGCCAGCCAAGCCATCAGCATACTGCAGAGAATAATGGCTATGGTACCATGAAGTACCGTACTGAACAGCACGGAAGGTGTAGGTATAACTGTCACCAGGTGCAATGGGGCATTGAGTCACGCCGTTGACACCATCCATCTCAAAGGTCTCCAGTTGTCGGAGACCGTGCCAGTGGATAGTTGTACCATTGTACTTGAGATGGTTGTGCACCGTGACTTTGATGAGGTCGCCCCAGCAGGCTTGGATCCAAGGGCCGGGATACTTGCCGTTGAAAACCTTGCCGAATGGATTATCAACACCATCGCCATTGATGGATTGGTCAGTAACGTTGAGGTGGTACTGGTTGTCAGTCAGAAAGCAAAGCAAGCTAATGCTGATGAGCCGCGACGTACCTCTCTTGTTATTCCAATTGGCCAGAAGTTCTCATAGTCTGTGTTAATAGTGAAGTTTTGCCCATACGGACCTTTCAACCAACACGAGCGATCATCTGCAGTTGTGCATGGCTTCCAGCCTTTGAGGTCGGTGTAGTTGCATGTGAAGACCTTGCCGTCCTGGTCAGGACCACTTGGTGAGTCGAAATATGGGTAGTCAATCTTTGGTGTGGAGTGCCCGTGGGTGAAGGTCATGACATCTTGATGAGGGCCCTCGTCTGAGACGGACGGGTAGTGGAATACCGCCACGAAGGACAAGACGACAGCCTTGCAGGCGTCTGTAATCCACATCTTGATTCAATCGAATGAAGTATTTTAACAACAATATGGTGTATTCCAGTCAATTGACTCAGCAACAAAGCATCAATTGCAGAGCTAGAACGACGAGTCCAGAGGAACGCGGGACCATGGGCGACTCGCTTTTTCACTCCCTCCACGAAAATTCTCTTGTCTCCTCACATATCCCCTTCCTGTACGTGACAAGCCACTTTTTCTCAGCCGTTGTCCAACTCAGCGCTGATCACTCCAATCATTACGCGCCGTCAATCAATACTTTGCGAAACTATCGTATTCCTAGCAGAATGGCGTTTTGCTGAGGTTTCTCAGCGGGTGCGGGGGATGCGCCACTTCTTTTAGTACTGAGCTGAAATACCTTGGCAAGAGAATCTGGCCTAGCGTTACAGGGGATTGAAGCTGTTTTCAGGTCAAGGTGGTGCTGATGAACTCTTTTGGGTTTGTTATCGAGAGCGCACCGTGCGTCGTGCCGTGCCGTTCCGGGCCGTATGGTTCGCTGGGCGCGTTGAATTGAGAGGTGTTTTGATGGCGCTGTACTGTATTCAGCCAGCCACGAGGTAGGTATGTCAGCAAGGGAGGCATAAGCCTGAGGGGACTTTGGACATGGCGTGATGTCTCATTCTCTTTGCTTGTTGCACTGCTTCTGTCTTTTCGTCGACATTCCGAGAATCCCCTATTATGACGGCATTGGCTTGATCCGCTGTTTTGTCATGATTTCCTGTGACACGCTCCTTACAGAATGCTTCAGCCACAAGCCACGCCGACGCCGCAAGGGAGACGGGTTTGGAGTTAGTGAACTAGGCAGGGCAATAGATCAGCCATGAGCTTGCTGGCCGTTCTAGACTCTCTGCACTAAGAGTGAACCAGTTCATCGCTGGCATCAGTAGCTCTTTGCTATCTCGAGTGATCTGTATTTATTCAGCACATCTCCACCACCTAGCTACCTAGTCAACTACACAACTTCCATCTATCCAAAGTATCTTTTTTCTAACCTCGAGTATCCTCAATTGCATATAAAATGAGCTCTCTAACAAAAGTCGTCAACGGCAAGGTCGTCACCAACACCAATGTCGGTACCCCGCACCATGTACCTTCATCGCTAATGCTTGACAGGTCAAACCTCCAACTGGATGGACAGTCAACTACGAAGACTTTGGCAGTGAAACTGAATGGGGCGAAGATGGAGAGGTCGCTGATCTTGTCAGCGCTTATGGCATTTCCGGACAGGTCAAGCCGCTCTTCAGGACCCGGTACAGCAGCAACGAGGTCATTTTTGTAATTGAGATCAACGAGCAGGATTACATATACAATGGTGAGAGTGGATGGGTACAGCGAATTGTCACGCCGACGGATTTGAACGAGATAGTGGAGTTTATCAATGAGCAGGGATGGTTCCGGCTGGAGACCGAGAATCTCGGTTGATGATCGAAGTCGTGCATTGTATGGAATCTATATTGTAGTCATATTTGTACAGCTATTACTCTCGGGCAGGGAGGTGCATTGTCAGTGATTGCAGTATTTTATGGCAAGGACAGTCTATTTGTAATGGATAATAGAGTCTAAACATCAGACTGTCTAGAGTCGGTAACTGCCTCTTGGATTCTCGTAATTGTCGTATTCTCCCACCTAAGCCAAGATCGCCTAATCTCAGCGTACTGCTCTTCCAACTCAGTGTACCGACCACTCAAGGTGAGAATTGTTTGAATGGTCCACCTGCCCTTGCCGCTGGTAGCTGAGTATCTTTACCTTAGTCCTCAATGTGTCTGTTCTGCTTAGCCGTTGCAGAGTAGACCAAGGCGTAATCCATAAACTCGGCCCAACTGGCAGGAAGACCAGTAGCCATGAGCGACTTTGCTAAATATTGGGGAGGGGCCTTTGTGAGGTATCTGCGGGTGTGACAGCGTTAATGGTGAAATCGTCCATGATCAAAGTGGAACGGAGACTGCGCATCAGTTCAACGGTCTGTTCTTTGTGAGTTTTCATTTTTAGCCAACGGAGGATGTGAATTCACTGCAAGTTTGGAGGCGCCATACACTGGTAGATCATGCTCCGGTGCATGAGCAGTTGCACTACTTGTGATGACGATGCGTCCCGTTGTTCTATCGACAGCCTGTCTCTGCTTTCGCATCTGGCTAACTGCCAGTTTCACAAGACTAGAACGGCCCGGAAGTTGACATCAGTGACGCCAAAGGCAGGTTCAAGCAACTTTCCCCACTCATCAGACTTATCTGAAAAGTAGTCGTATTGTTCAGATACACCAGCCTTGGAAGTGGCGAGATCAATACGACCCCCTTCCGCTACAGCCTGTTCAAAAGCGTTGCGTAGATCTGTCCATCAAGCTGCATCGTAGCGAAGGAACGTGTCAACGCTGGTTCTCCCTCTGGTGGCGAGGGTGTCGTATTGGCATCTGGCTGGTTCAGGTCGAAGACAAGGACTTGAGCACCTTTGGTAGCTATAAGTCTGACTGCTTTCATTTACTTCCTGAAGCGCCGCCTGTAGAATTAAAGGTGAGTTGCTGGTATTATGAAATAAAATCTATGTCTGTAAATACCAGTAATGGTGGCAACTTCTCCATCGAGCTTTGGGATGTCCCGTTGTTGGTGGTCAATAATGTCATGGTCATGGTGTTATCAGACAGTCATAATAACTGTTATATTCATGGCCGAACATCTGAATTTAACATTCAGCTCCGATACGGAGATAGCCGCTTTTGGAATCCGTCTGCGGCTGAAGTTGGAGGGTGTAGCTTGTCGTAACAGAGCGAGTAACGCTGCCAATGGCCCCCTTATCAATAATCTCCTTGACTTGATGATAAGAGGATCAGCTCTGCCCTGAAGGCCAACATCAGTCTGGACGCCTTTGCTAGCAGCTAGAACCGTTAGCTCTTCACTCTACGTTAACGTGGCGCCCAATGGCCCCTCCACCACCACCTTTATCCCGTTCTGCAGTGCCTAGCAATATGGAGGTCGACGACTACAAGATCGACATTGGAGTCATTGGCTAGGCTTTCGGTGTTGCCGTACGCCTTGACAGTGTCGGGGAGTTTGTGTAACTCGACTGATTAGCGGGCAGAGTTGACAGATGAGTTACACACAGCCACGATATCGTACCGTGGCCATTCAAGGATGGGTCTCAGGCAGGGGAGGATACCCTGGTCCCTACTGGCGGCTCTAGAACGTCGATGGGCGCGAGACCTACCAGACCAACTCCTGTAGGTGCAATGTTGATGCTTGGATTTGAGAAGATAAGCTGAATGGGAGTTGTCGCTTGAGATAAATGATTGGTTGTAAGTTACGATTATATAATACACTTTCTCTTTTATAGAAGTTATTCATTGACTGTATTTCTAGAATTGTACTGAGGCGGGCAATTACCTGATATGGAAAGCACAGCGACCTCTTCTATAAATAATACGCTCCCCTCACCTGGGGCTTCGATTACGTTCTCTCGAATCAACTTTCCTAATTAGGACTACCGATATCATAGCATCAGATTTGGAAATGCCCGCAGGATTGCAGCCACAAATCTAGCGCTTACTCCCCAAAGGCAGAGGTCGATCGGGGAGTGACCCGACTTGCTCGCCGGAGGAAAAGAGCATTTTCCGGAATAATTCTCTCCCACGAGGAACGGCCCGCTGCGTTGTCGATGGAGCCGGAATCCTTCTGCTTGTGCGCATACGTAAGCGGCCTCTGTAGGGCTTACTTGAACGTATCCTCTGTGTGAATAGGGGTCTATTGCTTGCGCTATCATCTGTGCCCCGCTTGGGACTCTGACTAGCTACCTAATCTGTCAATATCTTGTTGCACTCCATTTTGACTCTAACTACACGACCATTGCATCGTCGGGGTTACACATGAGCTTACGAGATCGCCGAGTATTTGCGCAACGGGGCTGCCGTCCCAGAACGGGTGTCACTAGGCAAGCAGCTTGCTGTCGTCTTTGAAATCACAAATATCTCAAGTTCGTGGCTTCTTATTCTCTGGGGGCTGTTTCCCGGAAATACATTAATCAGACTTACGATATCAAAATTCCCCACATAAGATTCCATCATAGAGGCGGGATAATAGTCCATTGGTTCATCTGAGTCAGATGCCGTGAGCCTCGGTAGATATTAATAGGTGGTCTGTGAACACGAACATGCTAGTTTGGCATCATATGCGTGATTTTGAGGGAGATAACGATAAACGCCATCTCACTGCTCAAAAGTCATGAAGTCATCTTCAAGTTTGTAATGGAACAAGGTTTGAATAAGTAAGCGCGCATTGGCCGTGACAATATTCCGGTGCAACGTTGAGCCGCTTCGTATCTTGATAATGGCGCCTCGAAGCATCATTAGAGATACAAAAATTACAACCTGTGGCCATAAGGACGAGCAGCGACCCCGATTTCGCTTTGAGGCATTTGAACCGCAACTCCCAGCCGAATTAATGTGCAAAAACATCGACTTCTCTTATCTTGGAACATTCCCCGCCATTGCATATGCGGCTGCAAGGTAATTACACTGTGACTCTTATGCAGTCACATGCGCAACCGTTCGCGGACGTTGTCCGCCAAGAGAGTTTATTTCTGATAGCTACGCTTTTGGAAGGACCCCAGACTGTGTATCGATACCAAGGAGTGGAATGATTATCCGCTGAAAAACAGTGCCGCTGGAGATGCTTATATGCACGCCAGGTTCTTCGTGCTTAGCAGGGCTTACAGCGGTGGATGGATTTGCGCGAGGCCATCCCCGGCTTGACCGGGCGATAAGGGGGATAGGGATTGGCCAGCATAGGGCACTTCATTGGTAAGGTTGTACAATATCGCGTGTACATATCTCGCTGTATACTTTGTCATACTACATGCAGATTGTGACTCGGACTAGGGCTGAAGGTATCTGTTAGAGTATGTTATTCTTAGGTGAGGTTCGATCAGATTTAAACCTCGACGTGGATTGATTCTTCATCTCTAAGAACATCGTAGTGTTTGGTAAACAACGAATGACGTGAACACCAGAAATCTGCCTTTGATGAGTAGGCTTCGTAGGAGAGGGTCCAAAGGGCTAACTCAACTCTATGCAGTAGGCTGGCCTTAACACGGCTTAGGATTATGCACGTTCGGCTTATTATTGATTTTCGGAAGCCGCCAAGATACAGCCTATAGGCAGGCGCATCTCTCAGCAAAATAGGTAGCACAGTGGCTGTAAAGTGCAGTAAAAAAATCGATATTATGATGAGGTAATGAATGGCATGCACCCCGTGGGGAGAACTAGTCTTGTGCACCCGGCAGTTTGAACGCCGAGGGGGGCTTAGGGATGAGGTGAGAATGCAGGCTGACCCAACGCCCCCAAAATGCTTGATACCCAGAAAACCCATCGAGCTCGCCTGTATGTGCCGTGAAGCGGCATTTGAGATCCTACTGACCTTAAAAGAGGATTAGACAACCCTCAAGGACAATATTACCCCCAGCAAATCTCCAGTCACAGCGAATCTCCAATCTGCGGCTAAAGTGAAGAATCTGTTGGCATGAATTCCCTCGGAACCTGCCGAGATCAATACAGCTTATATATACAGACGAGTAATTGGCTGATGGTGGCAGCTGCAGCCTGATCCGTGTCGTCAATCCTCGCCATTTTAAGCAGAGCAGCTTAGTGACTCATACGCGCGGGGAGACCCATCTTACATAGAAAGGGCCACATATTCAACATGTTTGGTACTCTCCAGTTCAACCATTCCGCAAACGCAGGGCCCACCTTCGTCGAGCGAGCAGACGGCGCCGCGTTCAGTGCCCTGGGCAACAACGTCCTACAGCACACGGCGTGCGACCAGTGCCGCCAGAAGAAGCTTCGCTGCACGGGGCGCAAGACGGGCTGTGAGCGCTGCAAGGCGTGTTCTACAGAGTGTACTTATACTCAGCTTTTTGGAAGCAATGTGCGGCGCAAGGACCGCAAGCGGACGGCCCGACAGAATGATGCTGCCGCGCAGTCGCCATCACCTGAGCAGCAGTCCGAATCGGATGCTATGCAGAACACCGTCGTCAACAGCAGAAACTCCCCTAGCGTTTCTGTGCAGGGGGGAAATAGCGGAGATGAAAACGGTAGCAATTCTTCTGTTGATCCTTTGGCGAACGATATCTCGAATCGGATGGATGCAACGCTCCTAGAAGATGCGGCCATGAGCAGCAACACTTCGGGAGATGAATTCGTATTCTTTGATTTGGACCCCTCCACTTTTGACCGTAAGTTCCTTTCTCTCTCACGATAAATGGCAAGTTGCTAAGCTTTCTCTTTGCAAAATTAGTGCCAGAGTCCAATTCCTTGCCAGATTTTCACTGGTCACCGTATAGTATACCTGGTATTCCTTCACCGCGCAGCACACAGCTCGACACTTTCAGTTTCTTGGATTCTCGCACTTCAACAGCCACGACAGCTACACGCATGCTCAGCCATCCCATCAATGTCAGCAACAGTACCTGTGCCAACCGTTGTCTCAAGGTCATGAAGTCACTGCTCGAGGAGCTTGAAACTCGCATGCACGACATGAGGCCCTGCAAAGCCGATGTTGCGCTCTCTTTCCAAAAGCAATCATGCATCCAGTGCACCCAGGTAATCCGCTGCAAGAGCTGCTACACCGACCCAGACGCCATGCTGTTTCTTACCATGATCTGCGATAAACTTATCATGCTCAACAAGAAGATTCTCTGGTACATGAGGGAGGGCACCAGTGTAGAGCAGCAGCTGCTGGTGGGTGAGTATGAAGTGGACCAGACTGAAGAATGGGGGAGTATGTTGCAACTCCTTACGGTGGTGCAGCTACGGAAGATCAAGGCGCTGGTTAATGATATTGAGAGAAGCCCAGCAGTTGAAGGGAGACACGCTCAGCTTATAATGCTAAAGAGTGTAAAGCAGCAGGTCATTGCACTTTTGGGGAGAATTAGAGAGGCGTTGTTCAAGGTTGTTGATGAGCCATAGACAAGCTGGATAGAAAGAATCCAAGACCCGAAAAGACAAGACAATTTAGACAGACTATGAACTATTTATCAAAGATGGCGTGGAAAGTCAGTCCTTTTAATGCTCGAGAGTATCATATTCGGAAGTTATTCAAAGGGAAGTCTCAATCACAAGCATGCAACATTGCCTTTTACAACCTGACAAGGCAACCCCCAACAATTAACGTATGGTCATTCTACATACAGCGAGAGCAAACTACCCAGATCATCACATTCAGTGTTACCATGCCGCTCCCTATTTGCTTGTTTTGCTATCTCCCGTTCCAGATCGGACCTCTCCCGAAATTGAACATACAGATCCGGCTTCCACCACATGACGTGATAGCGGCATTCACCCAACCAGTCAATATCTGCACTAACCAATTCCCGTTTATACTTGAACACCATTTTGGTAAAGATCTGGTTCACTTCAATCGTTGTAAAGCTGTGAAAGCAGTAGTCAACAGACTGTAAATCACTGTCAAGAACGGTGCACGTACTTTGGTCTAAGACAACCTCTGGCCCCCAAGGTGACAATACGGATCAAGCCATCACTTGAGATCAAATTGGGAAGGATCCGAAAAGTATTTCTTGTTGTAAGTAACCATGTAAGCACTTGTGTAGACCTCGGTCTGTATGCCCCGTTAGCTAGCTAGCGTTAGATGTCTGGCGCAATTTGACTTACGCCTTGAGGGGCCCAATGGTTATCGATATCGGTTCATGGAAAGATCCTTAAGATGCCTTGACATTCAGCTGGATAGATACGAACGCCCTCGCTGACGACAACTTAGGGGTATCAAAACTGTCGCGCAGAGGCTGCTAATACACCTGAAACGATCTTAAAATGCCATCTCTCGGAGAATATCAAACGCAAGCATCTCATACGCATACCACTTGGTCATATTCAACCCATTCAACTTGAGCTCGCCAAGCTCGCCAATCTCATCAGCAAACACATCAACAACATTCGCAATAATCTTCAATGTCTTATTAAAAAAGGCCGCAGTAAGGCTCTGCTTCATGTTCCTATGGTTTTGCGGATCTCGATCACTCCCAATACACATTCTGCTAAACCCCGCGCCGTTCTGTTTCTTCCCAGCAGCGTGACCGTAAATATCCTTCTGTGATGTGAGAGATGGGAAGAAAGGTTGACTTAAACACAGGCCCTTCAGGTGCAGTAGCTGAGTAGATTGGGGTTATAAGCCACCATATTTCTTTTGCCCTTCATCAATGGCGAGATGGATGCGGCCGCGTGTTGATCGAATATTTCTCCATATCTTCCCAGAATGGATCGCGATGGCCTCTAAGTACATTACGAGGAGCCAGGCACGCACTGGGGTAGATGTTGCTAGGAGGGGGCCGAGGTAGGACGCCAGTGAATAGAAGTAGATATGGTAGATTACGAGACCGGTCCAGTATAAGGTGAGCTATCGTGGGTTAGTTTATGTGGTCTTCTAAACTCATGGTTGTTGGTTGACGTACCAGTACGCCCAGAACGCTGCTACCATATATGGCCAACAATCCTCTGGAGGACTTGCCGTTGAGTCGAAGCCAGGCTTCCATTTTCATTGGAGTTAACACAAGTGACATGGTGGCAGTTTGTTTTCTGAGCCGTGAACAATGACGTTGGTGGAGAAGATGCCTCTAGTGTTTTATACTTCCTGTTGCCGCACCACTATCTGAACTGTCAGCTTCTAAGCCTCTCACTACTCCTTCAGAATCCCGCTGATACTCGAATAGGAATTCGCATTGCTTACACTAAATTGTCATCTGATGTTTCAGCCCCTACTGATCATAGTGTCCAATGCGGTGCAATTTGAGGCTTTGGGCAATTGCCGGATTAGGAAACAAGCCGACATGACCAACAACCAGAGCTTCATGTCTCAGAGGCATAGCCAGAACGGTAACAGCCCGTCCAATTACAAGACATGGCTCTAATGCACTTGGCGGCCGCTGAGAAATGCGAGGCTGAAGGGGAGTTTGGACCATGCTGCTAGACGAGGGCTGGGGATTTTGTAGAAAGGATGGGTTATGTGGCGATAGAACGTGTATGGTCCCCAACCAAGAAGCTATGTGATAATTAGTTTGAGCTTCAAGTTGTCTTTCGCATGGAAACATGACATCTCGTTGTTGTGGGAGCAGCTACGCGAGGAACAAGACGTGTACGAGGTCTTGACTGATGTCTATTGGAGATGAGTCCATGATAAGAGATTGATATTGGTTCTGCTGTTACGCAATTTCGAGTGGGGCGGGGTTCGGTAAGCTCATTTACATGAACAACTGTTCTGTGCATGAGCTTCTCTGTCAGCGGGTTTTACGCTTACATCAAGCCAAGTCCTGGTTAGCCAATCGGGCTAACTCTGGTGCATGATGCAGCCCCGAACCACATCTCCTAACACGGTAATACTCCGTAGAACGCTCAATGGAATATTACCCAATCGAACAACAACCGTCACGCACAGTTCAATTGACATATTAAGACGATAGATCCGAGTTTAGAATAGAGACAATTGAATTGATCGTATAAGAGTTTTCCACTTCATCAACTAGTACAGCCATAATGAAGTCACCAGCCAGCGATATCCAAAGCCTGTATTCAACCGCCAGCACCAAACATGAACTCCCTCCTCGTCCTCGCTCTCTGGGCCGCTGGGTCCTGCATAGCCTTCAGTATTGCCAACTCCTACTGGTCTCATCTCCGGTACGACGCTAAACGTAAAACCCAAGGCTGTCAGCGTGCTCCGCGCATGCCCAACAAGTATCCCTTCGCCGTCGACTTCTTCTTCGCTGCTATCAAGGCAGATAAGAAGAAGAAGTTTCCTGAGACAATAGTGAAGCGGTATGGGAAGGTGAGACATGCTGGGGCGTTTGAGCACTACACTCTTGGAAATCATGATGTTTCTATCAATGATCCGAGAAACATTCAGACTGTACTCTTGACGTGGTTCAAAGAATCTGGGTTGGGTGGGAGACGGAGCAATACGTTTCGACCGTTGCTTGGAAATGGTATTTTTGCAGTTGATGGACCGAGCTGGGAACATTCACGTGATATTCTCTGGCCTTCACAAGGAGTCAAGTTTCCGATCATGGATAACAAGTACACATTCAGCATACAATGAAAAGCTCTTCCAACAGAAAATTCCGGCTCGGCACCGCCAATAGATATTCAGGCCTTACTCTTCCGTCTTACTGTCGATACGATCACTGAGCTTCTTTTCGGCGAGTCTGTCAATTCGCAGATCACCAATCTATCAGAGAACATCAGAAAAGCATGTACTTTGGCAAACGACAGGTTCATTAATGAAGTTTGCTTTGTAGCGGCTTTTAACCATGCACAAGCTTGGCTCTCTGATCAGTCTAGCTTGGTGGATAAGTACTGGATGGATGACGGTACAAGTCGTCGGCGAAATGTCAGGAACATGCATGAGTCTGTGAATATCTTTGTGCATCGATCATTGGGCTGATTAGAAAAGCCCGAGACAATGTCAATTACGTCTTCTTGGAGGAATTGGCATTTGATATGGATTCATCATTACTTCCTCAATAGTTTATACATAGGTCATCTCATTCGCCAGACTCTGTAGTTAATTTCCAAGAATCGATCATATCTAGTGTCTTATACATCCGTATTACTGCTACTGGCTATTTCTGTGCCTATTTCTGTGATTCACTGTCGCATTTGATCTCAAACGGAGTTAGCGCCCATAAGTCCGGATTAAGCCCGATTATTATGACGCTTAGATGCAAGCCAGACGAGGTTCCGCGACCTCATTCTCTTTCCAATACAATCTTTCAATGTTAAGCCAAGTTCATCGCATTGCCTCACTCTCATTTATCAACCGTCGTCACTTTATCTCAAGCTTACAAATTATGTCTCGCTACGCAGACGCTCACAAGAATACCTCTGGCCCTGGCGATGCTCGTCCGACAGCCCTTCAAATCGTGCGCGATGAGGATCTTGAGGGTGCTTTGACAGATAAGGTGTTTTTGATCACTGGTACCTCGGCGGGGATTGGCGTTGAGGTTGGCCGTGCTATTGCTGCTACCGGCGCCCGTGTTTTCCTCGCTGTGCGTGATCTAGAAAAGGGCAAGGCTGCGTGCTCTTCTTTCTTGAAGCCAGGTCAAGTTGACTTGATACGTCTTGATACATCCGACATGTCCTCCGTTCGTGCATGCGCCGCTGAGTTCCTGGAGAAATCGCCTACACTCAATGTCCTTATCAACAACGCCGCCATCATGGCAACACCTACCCGCATCGAGACCAAGGATGGTTTCGAGCAACAACTGGCTACCAACTATCTCGGCCACTTCCTCCTCTTCTGGCTACTCAAAGACGCCCTCCTCAAAGGGTCAACGCCCGAGTTCAACTCACGCCTAGTCAACGTGTCTTCCTCAGGCCACCACGCATCAGAGGTCATCTACGACGACTTCCAGCTCAAAGCCCCCGACGCTTACAATCCTTTCAAAGCCTACGGCCAAAGCAAACTCGCCCAGATCTACATGTCCAACTACATCGACCGTGTTTACGGCCCAAAGGGTCTCCACGCTACTAGCGTCATGCCCGGTGGAATCACATCAAACCTCCAGAAGCATCTACCTGAGGCGGTGCACAGGGACATGAAGGAGAACCCATCGACGATCAATTTCATGAAAAGCCCCGAGCAAGGTGCTGCGACTACGGTTCTGGCAGCAGTTGGCAAGGAGTGGGAGGGAAAGGGCGGGAAATATCTTGAGAACTGTCGACCATCCATGCCGCAGCCGTTGATCCCAGGTATGATGGGGTATAAGGATTATATCTATGTTTCGGAGAAGGAGAACCAAACCTGGGAGCTTACTTTGGAGACCTTGGGTCTCCAGGAGACGTCTTAGGGAAGGGCGCTTGATGGCCAAGCAGGTCCGTTATGATGGAACCTAATGTTTGTAGCTGTTATTGCCCATAATCAATGATCTTCTCGCAGGGGCTTAAAGTCTTTCTGTAAAAGCCATGAATTAGCTCATATCATATCACCAATTACCCACCTTACAGCGAGACCTTCGAAAAACCAAGTGGTTCGATATGAAATTGCAGTGCTACCCGGCAGGACAAAATTCACTATTGAATCGCGGCATAAAGCCTTTCTTACTCTTGCCACCTGAAAGCAGCCCAGTTTACCCCACTATAGACAATATTTACAGGGCTCTGCAGTAGGCTGAGGTGGTCCAGAACACAAGGGTCCTCGTCTGAGAGCTCGCCTAATCTTTGCCAAGAAAGAAATGGTACTCCACGAGAGACTCTCCCTGGAGCTCGATTTGGGACTTTGAAAACTGGTCGTTATCGCCAGTGTATCAATACCGCCAGTATCAGATGGTTATCTTCTGATTGGGAGATTTCTGAATGCTTTATGATGCGATTGACAAAGAGTCCGCATGTTGTTTTCGTGATCAGGGACAGAGAAATCACTAGCTTTAGTTCATTCTAGGCCTTCGCTTGCAACCAACCTAGACGGTTTAGCGCCTGTTCACGCAAAAGCTGAATGCACAGATCAATAGTTGTTATTCCAGCCCCCCACAAATGCGGGTCGAAATAGGGAATAGACTCAGAAGCCATTGACACTGGAAGACGTGATATTGGTTTGGCTGCATTGTCGGTCAACATTGCCACTTGTCCTACGTTTCTACAGAGACCAGCTACTGGTATAAGATCAAGCCCAACCCATTCACTGCGCTCATCTACTCATTCTCAAAACAACTCCCAAACTCAACACTATTTCGACATCTACCAACATGCTGACCGCCTCTGAACTCGAAGAACTTCCTGTTCTCCCCAATGATACCAGTGACTTCACAGAGGGCACTTACACGATCCCATGCCACAAGAAGAAAGAGCTCACAGCCGAGGGCCCAGACATTGTTAACAAGATCTGGTTCCATACTCAGGTGAGATCCCAGATCCTCTATACTTTCTCTTAGTGACAGTGGCTAACTGATGTGTAGCCATTAGATACCGACACCATCCAAAGAATCCATTGCATGAAACTGGTCGCCAAGTCTCGTGATCAAGGCTTCAGTGATGATCCTCTTGCTGGTAACTGGACTTGGTTTGAGATTGCTATCCTGAAGACCAAGTACTCTGAAGAGCCACGAGTCAAAGATGGAATCCAGCTCGTTTGGGTGAGCCACAGGAATCGCTTCCTGTCAAAGGATTATGGATGGGTTAGTACACCGGTCAAAAGACAATCGTCTGAAGGTACTGACTTAATTACAGGAAGAAGGTGTTGAGTTCGGAAAGGATCATGATATCTTCCGACTTCTGGAGGTAAATGCATTCCCGTTGATCACAATCACTTGACTGACCCGTTCATAGGAGGGAAATGTCATTGCTGTCCGCCTCTGTGCCCGATTTCAGGCGTGGCAGATCAAGGCCCGCACTGGTTATCTCGTGCTTGACATTGGCGCCCCAGGTGCGTTCATCCAGATCTTTACTTGAGGTATCCTACTCATAAACCACTACAGTGCCCAGAAAGGCTCTCCAGTATGGACAGACCAAACAAACGGTCCTCAGCATCCAGGAAGTCTTTGATGAAGTCAACAGCACCATCCTACCAAACTCGATGCAGATCTCTGCGCCTCCCTCTGATCTGCTTTTCCGCGCTGAAATGCTTACATCTGCTAGCGAGAAGCCCCTTCGTGTTCTTTCTCTTGGTAAGTCCTCCTTGGTCCGCACATTAACCATTTGCTAAATCTCTATAGATGGCGGTGGTGTTCGAGGCGTCGCGGCACTCATGCATCTAGACGCTATCATGAAAAAGGTTGCACCTGGAAAGAAGCCCTGTGAAGTCTTTGACATGATCGGAGGAACCAGCACAGGAGGGTACGCAAGGTCTATCAGTCACTCGGTATCATTCACTAACAGTCTTCAGATTCATCGCCATCATGCTTGGACGCCTTCAGATGACCATCGAAGATGCTCTGAAGCAGTACAAGAAGTTCATGGGAACCGTTTTCCCCACCTCTCGCTGGACAACAGTCAGCTTAGTCAAGTCAGGCTCCAAGTGGGACGCCAGTGAGCTTGAGAAGTGTATCAAACAACTCGTTCGAGAGCAGCTTGGACAGGATCCTGATCAGGTTCTGCTCCTTGATGAGGAATCTGCCAAGACCTGCAAGGTGTATGTATTGTCCCGGTTCTCTTATCTCGGTATTGGGTGACTAACCTGAAGTCTTACAGCTTCGTCATGGCTACGCGACAGGAGGGCGCAAACAACCAAGCTCCTGTGTTGTTCCGATCATACGAGAACCCGCTTGAGAAGTCAGAGTTGCCCGGAATCAAGCTCTGGGAGGCCGCGCGGGCAACTTCAGCTGCGCCGATGTACTTCGCACCCCTCGAAGTTGGCGGTTATAAATTCCTCGATGGTGGCCTCCAAGCCAACAACCCAATGGGATGGTAAGTCTCCCGTTTCTCAGATATGAGACTGGATACTGACATATATAGGCTCTGGAACGAGGTCCTGTCCGTCTTCGGTCCAGCTCGCTCTACCAACTGCTTTCTGAGTATCGGAACAGGTATCGCAGCAGCAAAAGCCGTCGGAGATGTCCGCAACCTCAAAGGCTTCACCGAGTCCGTCGCTAGCATTGCGACGAACAGCGAGATCACAAACCTGCTCTTCCGTTCGCTTATCAATGCCTTTGCTCCAAGGCCCATGGCCAAGAAATACTACCGATTTAATGTCGGTGACGGTCTACCGGAGTGGACGGAGGATGACGATGGCAACTGGACTTGGAAGCTTCTTGAGACGCGTGTCGAAGGTGGTGTCGCTGAGATGGATGATATCACTGCTATAGATGCCACGGAGGAGCAGGCCAAGAAGTACATTGCGCTTGCGGGGGCGCAGAAGATGATTGAGGAATGTGCAGAGATATTGAGAGAAGACATTTGAAGGAATAGATGTGATGAGGAAATCAGAAGATTGTCCTTGTCATGCTCATCGCCTATGAATATCTCGTCAAGAACGCAAGATACATCTAGATAACACGTTAGTATAATGCCTTGTTATATATACACTTTTAGTCAAACCAAGATTTTAACTGTATCCAGTGTAGCACAGCCTCCCATACCTGAAGTGCTGGTCCTATATATTGTATGGTCTTGCCAACCACTTAAGTTCCAATAGACCACGGATCATTGAAGCTAGCATAGAAACTAATGAGGTAAATATGGACTGGAGAACCATGTTTCTTCAGAAAACCAGACACAGAGCGCATTTGCGTCTCTAAGTACCCATTTCAAATAGATAGTTTTTATCTGTACGGACCAAATAATCAACTTATCCTTCGTATTGAGAACTATTCGGATCTGGAATCGCTGGCATCAGCCCTCGACCGTACTGGCTTCGATGACGTGGAAACTAGTCCCCTCTGAATATTGGGCGGGAATTTGTCTAGATAATCTTGAGGGAACAAACCTTAATAACATTCTTATTCTTACAGTTTGACCATCGGACTTGTTGACGCCAATCACATGTTCGTTTCATTTTTATGAGGGGATCTGTTCTCAGACCGGCATATACCGTTTGGTGTGATCGCTTCCAGCTACATAGCAACCAGAGCGTAGATCTTTCCCCATTATTGTTATCATAAATCTCAACTGCGTTACTTATGTGGCCCTCCAGACATGTGAATCACATAGAATGGTGAAGTCAATGCACGTGTGCCATACATTTGCTCCATTAGTACTTAACTTCGCGCAAATGACAGCTTATCGATGCCAGATTATCCACAGCCCAAAAATCCTTTTGTTCATCCCATTTGATTCTATCTCATGCGCAAATAGCATCCACAGCTTGGTTGATCCAAAACTGGTTTGTAGGGTTAGGATCATCCATGGTCTTCTGCGCAATCACCTTGAGGTCGTCCATCCTCAGGTACTCATCAAGACCAATCTCCTCCTTCAAGAATGGGTTAAAACGAATATACTTGGTATCCTTGTGCTCATCTCTCTCATTCAGATGCGTCATGTGTCGTGAAAAGTCCTTGCCCTTAGCGTTGGTGTTGGTAGCAAAGTCCATGACCTTGGACGCTACTCCAACAACCTTGATCCAAGACTGCTTTGCCTTTCCTGGGCTGACGTAGCCAGTACCGAGGCTGATAACGCATGAGATCGGCGGTGAAGGGTCTTTGGGGTCAACGAGCTCAAAGCGTGTGTACCAGAGCTGGTCGATGGGGTTGTTGTTAAGAAGGCCACCGTCCCAGAACACCAACTCAGGCTTATCCTCTGGAAACTTCACTTCGGGGAAGAAGGTTGGAGCAGCAGATGTTGCGCGTGCTGCGATGCTGATGGTGAGCTTGTCACCGTGTTTGAGTAGAGCATCGTTGACTTTGGACTTGGTGTAGATGGTCTTGTCCTTGTAGGTTCGCATCAACATAGACTCAGCTCTGTTCTGGGCAGTAGTACAGCAGAACCTGTCTGATGTCAGCGAGGTATTAAAAAGGCGGAGAGATACTTACATCCGTGCACCACCTTCGTGCTGAAGAGGCGCGTTGCCCTTCAGCTTTTTGTCATTTTCATCAAGGCCAAATTTCTCAACAACCTCGTCAATAGCCTTGCTCATAGACCCAGCATCAAATCTGCTGTCCTGAACTAAAGCCTTGCTGTTGTTGAGGTATGATGAACCAGGGATCCAGCTAATATCCCAGCCGTAGATCTTAGGACTGAAGATCGTCTTGGCGATTCTGTCATATTCCTTAATGGTGTCATCAACGCTCATGCGAAGACGAAAGAGCATGATACCCATGATACCGCCTGTGCTGGTACCACCAGCGAGCTCGAAGTAATCAGCTGGTAAGGGAATCTTGTCCAGACCTTTCTTCTTCTGGACGCGAAGCATGAGCTCTCTGAGGATAACGAGACCCATGATGCCTCGGACGCCACCGCCATCGAGGGAGAGGAGACGGAGTCCCTTGGGATGCTTGGTAGAGGTTACGTAGACCATTGTGAATTCTGACTGTAAATGAATAAAATGAAAAGAAAAGAGCTGGGGAAGATGAACTGCAGCTGAATTGCATAAATACCCATTCATTTTCCATTTTTCTTTTCTTTTCTCCTCTTATCATCATGCCTCAATAGAACGTCACTAAGCTGAAACTATTACTCCCTTCAGGGGGATCTTGTCCCGTTTGGGTTACCTGCCATAGCGGTCCGAGCACTAGAGCCAGCTGAAGCGCCTTTAGCTTACCACTAGTCGCTGCGGGATATCGCTAGTTTTCAACCTCATCCTGGATGATTCTTCTGATAGTCCGGTGACCTTGCAGAATGCGGAACAGTATCGCCATTTGGTAGCATCAGCATGGGTATGTTAAAGTGAGGGGGGAGTGCTTTTGAGTACAACGAATCGTTGAAATGTAGCATTTACTGGGTTCAGTCGGCCACCATTGAGCAGATAAGGAGAACCATTCCAATGGCTAAAGACACGTGATGATCCTTTCAAATTGAGGCACTGTCTTACTAGGACATAAGATGGTGGGCTTGGGGGATATGCAAGCCACTTACGGCAATTTGTTCATCTCAGTCATAGCTGAGATGCTGATCTGGCATGCTGGAGCAATGCCAAGGATTTTCACGCCGCGTAGCCATCCATGCATCACATTTATTAAAAGTATGCAGAGAAGAAGGGCCCAGTGCTGGAGCGTCTCTGGCCTTCTAGTCATTCTCTGAAGTTTGTTCGCAAAATTATATTTCTTGGAGGGATACGACTAGGTCCACCTTGTTCTACTATGCTGTCTTTACCTCGTAAGATATTTAATTATATGACTGCTAGTATTGGAAGTAGTGTAATAAAAATTAACTACAGTCTAATATCTAAGACCAAAGAGCCTGCTATTTCCTATTTAAAGGTTCTTTTATCAATATAAAGGCGACAGTGCGTTGTCTTGTCAGTGACTGATGCTACCCTAAAGTTTGAGAAGAATGTTGGTGTGAGAGATAAGATAAGCTGATAAACGATAACGATAGTGCCACGATTGAGATGCGATACGCAATACGTGATGCCCGAAGCACAGACGCGACACGTTTGATCCTTACCATTAACGCCTAATCGAGCCAACAGCCACTGGCGGTATCAACAGGAATGAAGCCTCCACTACTAGTCTTCGCTCCTAAAGAAGACACAGATATCATTCTCCGAAAGCCCAATTTCCGCAGCCACCCAGAACCGTTGCCTGAAGCGGCTGATCCGGATGCCACCGAGGAAGAGAATGAGGACGAGAAAGGCAAGCATAAAGAGCAAGATGACCAAAAAGAGCTCGAACGACCTGCTTCAGAGGAGTTCAAGGACGTTACATCTTCGATACAGAGCCGTGGTGATCTGAAGAACCTGAAACCATTTTACGAGCACGATGCTTGCGTCACCCGGCTTCAAGGCGATGCTCGATGGCCCATTCAAAGAGAGCTGTCGCAACCAGTATGGGCGCTTTGAAGCCAAGGCTTTTGAGTATAGCGCCGAAGCGCTGCTCATCTTACTAGACATCATGCATGGGCACCACAGACGTGTCCCAAAGACCATGGAGCTTAGTCTATTGACGGAGATAGCTATACTTGTTGACTACTACATGTGCCATGAGATCGTGGAGATGTTTGCTGAGAACTGGATCGCCTCTGTCATCCAGGAAGATGAGATAGAAGGATCTGATTGCCAGGCGAATATATCTCGGCTCTTCATCAGTTGGGTCTTTGAGAAGACCGAGTTGTTCAACTCTATTGTTTATTCAATTCTTAAATTGGCCGCCAGGCCGATACGAACAGACCTACCACTCCCTAGTACCATTTTGGGCAAGTTACAACAATGAAGTGCTCGGGGCGCATGACTGACAGCTGTGCAGACTCACTAGAACAACGCAGACAGAGTCTCACGCAAAGGTTCCTGGACAATCTTTACGGGCTACTCGATTCGTTCTGGAGCAGTGACGGTGGCTGTCACACGGAGTGTACCGCCATGATGCTGGGGATGCTAATAAAGCAGATGCTCAGCTTCGGCTTGGAGGTCCCGAGCCCTATGGGCCGTCCTGCTGAAGAAAAGAGCTTTTTGCACCTAAAAGAGTTCTCTACTCAACTCAGATCGCCAAGGTGGCACGAGGATGGTTATTCTTATAGTCATAATTGTTCTTTTAAAAACAAAACGGATCCCTGGTTGAAAACAATATCCAAAGTCGATATCTGCCATGGTGTTAGATTGGAGGATTTCAAGCCGGGGGCTGTCGGCCCAAAGAAGAAAATCAAAAAGCGCGATCGTGGCAAATATCTCTCTTAAGGCTGAGGAGGAGCTTTGATGCCTAATTGTTTCGGAGATAGGCGCCATTGCGATGTTGTAATTATGATACATAGAGATCTTCTCATACAGCAAACGAATGATGTCATTTGAATCGCAAAACATGCGACATAAGATAAAGCCAGGCCCCCATTGAGATCCGTAGCTGGTGTCGCAGTTTGACTTAGCTGCTCAGCCAGTTTGCCCGATTTCATTGCGAACCAGAAAGGGGCATTCAGTCTTGCGTATTGACGATTAGCAGGCTGATGTAAGATGTTGGGTCGGCAATGACTCTTCGGTGAGACGGATACGGAAACTGGGGGACTAATGCTTCAGACCCACTGCTCGACCAGTATTTAACTCCGTGTCAAGATTTGAATCACTAAAAATATTATAATGCTCCAATACTAGCTCTAAATTTTTAACAATGCCCAAGACCAGACCATCGAAGGAGAAGCGAGACCAAGCAAAAGCAGAGGAGACACGTATACGAAGGATAGAAAGGGAAACCAAGGAAAATGACCGCGCGGAAACAGTCGCCGATGACGATGCCCTCAATTTGGCTGCTAAGATTGACCGGTTAGCTGAGATCCGAAATTGGTTCTGCGCAGAGACAACTGTCGTAGATCAATACATGGCAGGCGACCTTTCGAGGGCCGAGACAGTCGATATTCTGGCCACGCCAATTGATGAGGCATACTCCACTGCCAATGCTGGCACGGCATACTTTCGACAAGAGAGGACCGCTCGACTGCAGCGAAAGTATCATAGCCCCGAGAAGGCACTCGAGCTTTGGGGACCTGAACAAGATTGGCCTGAACCTGAAAATGAGCGAGATCACTCTGAAAACGCCGAAATGCTTCTTTGGAACCTTTGGTACTCGATTCTTCACACAGCAAAGAAAATCCGCTTCACCGACGAGGCTCGACAGGAGAAACTAGTTGATCTAGTCAAAGCACTCAAAGCCCGACCAGATCCCCCAGAACCAGTACCAATGACGATTCCCCTCAAGAGAGATTGGGTCTGGCAACTAGGTACTGTTTGGAGCGACCTGATCATTCTGGGCGCCTCAATCGCCGAAGTGAGAAACGACTCCTGTGGATGCGGAGCTGGTTGGTCATGGCCAGAGCAACAAGCAGAGCAGAACCTGAACGCGTTCTACGCTCGACTAACTGCAAGCGGAGTAGCAAACATACACGTCCAAGGAGAAATATGTGCTGTTGATGCACTAGAAAAAGCTCCGACGCCATGGTATCGCCGCGTATCACCACCGCCAGATCATGAGATTCTCAGTCACTACATTACTTGCGCTGCGCTGTGGACTATCATTGCTGGGAAGGAGGTTTATGCTAAGTATCCGCATACGAGAGATGAGAGGGATATTGAGGTGGTGGATAGGATATTGGAGTTGAGAGATAATGAACTTCCGTGGAACAGGTCACGGAAGAAGTATAAAGGTCGGGCGAGATGGGAGACGGCAAGGAGGGAATTTGCACGGAGGAGGTTTGAGGCTGAGTCTAACAACGAGGATCTATCACCCGAAGTCCGAGACTTGGCTGGACGAGCTGCAAAGGCAATGAGTGATATTGTCTGGCAAAAGCAGGAGGAGAAGTGATTGGTCTCATCAATAAGTAATCGTGTATGCGTTATCGCCATCTCAAAGTGGGGACGTAAGTCATGCTGCGAAAGTAGCCATCACGCGGGGTACCACAGGATAAGACAACAAGACCAATAATAGCAGCAAAACAATGTAGGAAGATTCATATTCACATGAGATAAATGAATTTGGAGCACGAAATAAATGTAGACTTTTACATACACGATTTGCCGTATTCCGTGGGTCATGGGGCAACAGGGTCCTTTGCCCGATCCTCAATGGGGTTACCGCCACTAACAAGTCTCAGCTGAAGCATCAATAGCGCAAGCTCACCTTTCCCCATTGAAAAATTGGCACATATGAGACTGCGTATATTCGTTCCGTGCATGAGACTATATGCTTTTAAACATTCACGGTGATGGCTATGTTTCAGATGCATCACTCGTCACTGTTCTAGACTGGTCTTTGTGACGACGGTGGAGGGCAAGGTTGCGATACCCCTCAATGTGTAGAGAATGGATAGGCTCAGTATACGAATTTGTTGCACTTTCAGCTGGGGTCAAGGTCAGCAACCCTCACGGTACTGCAGAGATGGATTTCTGGTAGCATGTGTGATATAAGAATACCGCCTCTTCCCAACCCTAGTAGCCGTCCCCAAGATCCCCCATACTGTTCGATATCTCTATCACTACTCCAACACAAACACAATGGTCACCGATGAGCAGATCGAGCATGAGCGCCGTCAACATGCCCGCGTCGGCTCATACTTCCTCGGTCCCCGCGCCGAGAACTTTGAGCTTCTCAGTGAATTCTTCACTTATGTCTTGAATGAACAGAAGGACACACGAGAGAATCTCTACAAGGATGATCCAGCCTTCATTACTCAGGACATGATCAAGACGGAGGAGTTTCAAGGTAGTATTGCTCAACTTCGTGAAGACGTCAAGGATATATCCAAGAAGCTGTCCACCAACTCGATTCCGTTTTGGTCGCCGAGGTATAATGCTCATATGAACATGGATACTGCTATGCCTAGTATCATAGGATGTAAGTAAGAGGCTGGTGTATGCTGAGCACTGCTGATGGGACGGTATGTAGATATGGCAGCTATGATGTACAACCCCAACAACGTTGCGACAGAGGCTAGTCCCTACACTACCGGCGTGGAGCGTCAAGTCGGCGAGGACCTTTGCCGCATGCTGGGCTATGGCTACGGTGTTGGTGGTGAAGACTCAGATGTTGAACCATGGGGTCACATTACCTGCGTCAGTAAACTCTTCATGTGTCATGATGATGTCTAACAACGTTGCAGGATGGCTCGGTCGCCAACCTTGAAGCCATCTGGGCAAGTAAGTCTATCATTCCATCCATTATAACTTTGCTTGTCTGACCGATGACTTAGTTCGAAACCTCAAGTTCTACCCACTATCCCTCAAGCTCGCCATGGCCGAAGGCGCACCACTCAACTTCTTGACTCGCATCAAACCCCCCTTCAAGGTGTCCACTTGTAAAGGAGAAGAAAAGCCCTTCACCGAATTGTCCACATGGGAGCTTCTCAACCTGAAGCCCACCGCCATTCTCCAGATCCCCACTCGCTTGACTAGCGAATATGCCATTTCTGCCACCTTCCTCCAGACTGCTCTGAAGGATTACCTGATTCAGACTGTCGGAAAGGAATATGTTGATCAGAAGTTTGGCATCACCAAGCCTGCCAAGTTCTTTGTTAGTGCCACGAAGCATTACTCTTGGCCCAAGGGCGGAGGTCAGTGAACTAATCGTTTCCCGCAACAGTCTCACTGACAAATATGTAGCCATATCTGGTCTTGGCTCCGACAACTTTGTCGACATCGCCGTCGATGAAGAAGCCCGCATGGACATCTCCAGCCTCCGCGCCCATCTGGAATCCTGCATCGAAGGCGATGACGAATCTCAGCATACACCGGTCTTCGGCGGTGTCGTCATCATCGGATCAACTGAACATGGAGCATGTGATCCTCTCCGTCAAGTCGTTGAGCTCCGCGAAGAATTCCAGGCCCGCGGTCTTTCTTTCGCTATTCATTGCGATGCTGCGTGGGGAGGCTACTTCTCCTCTATGATTGAGCGTAGAATGTTCGCTCCTATTCCTGGTGGAGACTTACCCTTTGTTCCGAAGTTGGCCATTCAGCCTTATACGAGGGAGTAACTTGAGTTTTTGCCTTTTGCTGATAGCATCACTATTGATCCTCACAAGTAAGTTCCAAAGCCCGTGATTAACATCTAGTCTACTAACCGTTGACAGGTCCGGCTATATCAACTATCCTGCCGGTGGTCTTTGCTACCGTGATCAGCGCATGCGCTATCTCATCACCTGGACTAGCCCAATTGTCTACCATCAGGGTGACGATAAGGGAAGCATGGGAGTCTATGGTGTTGAGGGAAGTAAGCCCGGAGCTGCAGCAGTGGCTACCTGGTTGACTCACAAGACCCTCAGGCTTGAGGTTGACGGATACGGTAGACTCCTTGGAGAGGCCATATTCACTTGCACTAAGGTTTGCATCGTTCATCGCCCCGAGACCTCATGTACTAATACTCTCGTAGCTGTACTGTCACTGGGCCACTTTGACCAAGCCTGAAGATGACTTGATCGTTATACCTCTTATCAGACTACCCATTGAGCGCAACGGTGGCTCAGCTGAGGATGTTGCGAAAGAAAAGGAAAGAATCCGCACAAAGATCCTTGGAGTCAGTAACGAGGACCTGTTTAAGGATGAAGAGACTTGGGAGCTTTTGGAGACACTTGGTGGTGATTTGATGATCAACGCTTTCGCATGCAACTTCCGGATCAACGGCAAGCCCAACACCGATATCGTAAGTCACTTTAGACTCTCATCTTGGCGTATATACTTACACGATGCAGGGAGAAGCCAACTACCTCAATCAGCGTATCTTCAAGCGCCTCTCTTACACTATTGAAGATGACGCGACGCCCACATCTGATCGGCCTCTGTTCCTCACCTCGTCATCATTCAGTGAAAAGGCTTATGGCAAGTGTTTGACCAATTTCAAGAGGCGCCTCGAGCTCTCTAACAATGATCATCCCGCTCACGGTGATTTGTCGTTCCTGGTCAATGTGACGATGAGCCCTTGGCCTACCGACTCGCCATTCCTTGAGAGTTTGGTCACTCCCTTCAGAAAGATCGCAGAGGAAGAGGTGCAGGTAAGCTTTCCAGATTGAGCCTTGCATAACCTATACTGATAGCAGTAGCATGTTCTTGCTCGCAACATCGAGAAGCCAGACATCCACGGCTTCGTCGTCCAAGGTCACGACAAGGTCTACCTAGTCCACATTCCCATGTTCAACATGGCCGCTCACCGCTGGCAAGTCATCATCACCGCTGAGCTCCCCGGCGAGGTCAAGGAACTCTACCAGAAACTGCGAAAAGAAAATCCAGACAAGTTCTACACCATTGCCAACGTGGAGCCTGAGAAACTCGGTAATCTTCTTGAGTCAACTGGCGACGTTGAGTTCCGAATGGATGATGGCATCCCGGCTGATGGTGCTGAACCTCTGGCCAAGTTCAAGCTTTCTGACATTCAGGTCGTTGTCAAGAGGTCTATGTCTTACGATGACTTGGACAGGAAATATCCTGATAGAATGCCGTTTTACCTCTATGGAAGCAATGCTGAGGCTAATATCGACCATGTGCTGAGAACTTCGCCCAATGCCCAGCTTAGCGGAGATCGGGTCAAACTCAATCTCAACCCGGCATTGAGCAATGAGCAGCTTGGCAAGGGCGTAGTCTCTGTACTGGAAGACGTCTATGAGAACTCAATTCAGCCGCTGTAAGCGTTTTCTTCTAACGTCGGAGTTGTTCACGCTGACATTTTGCAGACCCCAAGAGGAGAATGAGGAGGGAACCTTGGTCATCAAGACTGATGCCCCTGGGCTGTCGCTTGTTCCCGATCACAAGCATAGGGTCTCGGTGTACAACAACTACGATGACTTCCTTGGAGGGTCCAAGCCCATCGCAAGTGGTGACTTGAGTCTCACATCCAAGATCTTTGCTGATTGGGGAATGGTCAACATGGATTAGACATCAATAGGTCATCAATGAAACTCATGAGAAATCCGTATTAATTCCAAATCATGATTACTCTAAATGAACTATCAAGCGATGCATATAATAGTTGAACAAATGTTCATCATCTTACTTCTTCACAGAGTCAGAACCCATCTCATAGACCGGCTCCTGCTCACGGGCCTCAGGACCAGCCATCTCATACGCCGGCGCAGGTGTGTGAAACGGCGGGGGCGATGGCTGTTGATTCCATCCCCCGGGTGAAACTGGCCCGACACTTGACATAGGTCCACTCATCATCGATATACGAGCATCTGATGGTGCAGGAGATGCCGCCATGCTATGATCAGGATAAGGCTGTACAGCTGGTTGGTAATGCTGTTGCTGAGGGTATGGGTTCTGGTTCATAGGGGCGGGAGGAGGAGGAGGTTGCTGTTGAGCCATGACAGGTTGAACCGGTGCCGGGGCGGGTTCAGGCTTGGATTTACGTCTGCGCAGCAGGCAGACGGCACCAAGACCGATGAGGCCAATGAGAGCGACACCACCGACTACACCGCCGACAATAGCACCGACAGGTGTTGACTTGGACTTCTTTGTAGGCTCAGGAACATCAGAAGTAGTCGTTGTTTCTGTTTGTGTCTCCGTCTCGCTTGCCTGGCCAGCAGAGCCACTATCAGTGTTGCTGACTGTTGTTGACTGTGATTCGATACCATCGCTGAGAGTTGTAGTGACGAAGTTGGCATTCTTCTGGCCTTGGTATGTGAACTTGACGGATTGAACATCCTCGACAGATGTGGAAGCGCATCGATAGTCGAAAATACCACTTGGATAGGCATACGTGCGACAGAAAGGCGTGTCGGAGTTGGTACTAAAAGTTCAGTCAGCATTGAGACTCGAAACTGGGACAGGCAGTAGTAAGTCACCATAAGAGATTGAAGGTGTTGCTCTGACAAACGTCATTGCATTGACTTGGGTCAACAGCTTTACTAGACTCAACGCAAGCGACGTAAATCTCGGATGCGCAAGCGACTAGACCAACACCACTCGAAGCAGCCCATGAACACAAGCGATCATTCTCACAGGTGACTGCAGCGCCTGGTTGGCCAGACAAGTATCCGCATGTCTTATCGGGCGCGATAGTAACTTTCAAAGGCTCACTCGATGAATCTGCTTGTCGAATTCGGAGTCCATCATTGCCGACGAGCAGCTTGAGTTCATCGAGGATACCGATTGGGGATGCTGTTATGGTCGGTGCTGGTATGTCGCGAGCGTGATTCCTTTGGGCGGCGCGAGCAATGTCCATTGCATTCACGGCCTGGAGCATAGCTCCGAGAAGGAGAGCCTGTGAAGATGACCGCATGGTGAACTGCAGCCAAAAGTGTGAAAATTGGTACTAAGAATGGTAAGGAAAAAGAGATGCACGAGGAAACAACCAAGCAAAAAGACGAGCGACGCGATTGCAGGAAACAATCATTATGAAGGAGCCAGCCCAGAGCGAAAATGCGGCTTAGCTGATTCTCCCCCTGGGCAGATCAAAACGCCACTGAAGGGCCAGAACCAATATTGTGTGGCATGGCTTGCAGAAGCTGAAGCCTCCATACCAAGGGTCACCTCAGCCGCACCCATTTAGCGTGTTAGTTAGCAATCTCCGCCTCGAACCGGAGCTAATTACACTAGAAGAGGACTTTTAGACGAGGGCTTGAGGTCCAAAAATAGAGAGATATCGCGTTACATCAGAAGGTTTGATGAGATTTCTTCCGACGAGGGTAATGCAGGGACCATCACGACCTGGAGAGAGGTTTCAATTGCTTCAAGACCTCGTTGCTAGGACAGGATAAATATCGTTGACCGCGCTGCTCAATTGACGCAGAGACCTCGTTGCCCCAATGAGGTACGCGATGAAACCACAAAAGCTCTTGTTGGTGGCTGGCATCTACGGACCATTACTCAAGCACTGCCCCTCTACCATTCCGCATCCGAATATCCTCATCACCAACATACAGTACCTAGTTCATCTCAGGTCCAGACCATTTAAAGGGGAAAAAAAAAGAGAAGAAGAATGAAGCATGCGATAATGGTGGCAATCCATAGACGAAGACAGATTGACCGTCCCTTGCTTATCGTCCTCTCGTCGCACAGCTACTCATAAACAGCGCCCCTGCCTCTATACGAGACCTCCGTAGTGCAACACTTCATCCCGACAACCCAACTCAATTGGGCATGACTCCCAAGACCGCTGTTTTGCAAAAAATAAGCATGAGCCGTTTTCATCTCGGCGAATATGCTTAAAATCAGCCCTGCGATGTCTCATTGGCTTGGCGTCGGGAGCTGAAAGATTTCGGCGCTATGATTTGGGACTATTGGTCTTGGCAACAGTCTCACAGCCCCGGAAAATGAGCCTTGTAAGGCTCTCAGTACCTCAAGTTGAGAAACAATCGCGGTAACGTTGCGGTAAGTGATGGGTCTTGGCTGAGTTGCGATGGAGAAGCCGGGAGAGGAATTGAAGAGCAGGACATGTAGCCAAGAGGTGAGGCTCTGTGCACACCAGAGCAGCAGAGGTCCTGTGATTAGATGGTGCAGAGAGCGGTGCTGTGTTGGCGGTGGTGGTCTAGATGCGCCCATAGTGATCCTTGCCGCTAAAATGAGGGGTTGAAGCACCACGTCTAGAACACATCACAGGCCAGACAGGCTTTTCAACAAGTGCTGCTTGGTTGCTTCGACTTCTCTTTGAGAAACCTTGACTACGTTGCTGTCAAATTTACTGGGAACGTCTGACTTAGCTAATGAAATAACCTTAAAAAGCTTAGGAGAACAATAGAAGAATAACTCATGCCGACCACGTCACGCAGTTTCGAGCTTAGTGCGTAACATAACATGCATAACTCTTATGCTAACGATGTAGGACTTTATGCACCAAAGAAAACCGTCTGTCAGCAAATACTGACCTGTAATTCGCGAAAGAGACATAATGACATCACTTACCTCTGGTTTATTTCTGTGAGCCAAGGCATTCGTCAACTTAATAGACATCTTCATAATAGCCATACTTCTCCTCTGTATCATGACTGTTTTATCCGACTTGCCTGACGAGACCCTCGAAAGAATTCTCGAGTTTGTCACAAGTAACCACGAGTCCCTTGAAAACGTCAGCCTCATCAACAGCCGCTTCAACAAAATCGTCTTTCCTCTCCTCGTGCGCCAATGGAACAACAGCTAAGAATGTCTTGAGCCCCCTATCGAGAGACTTGCTCTTCATCTTCTCCGAAACCCTGATCTTCGAAGGCACGTTGAAAGGCTGGACCTCGGATATCTTCGACCCTTGCACGATCATGATCCCGATTCAGCTGACTTGAGCCCTGAGAGTCTAGCTGCTCTCGCAGACGCTGCCGAGAAGGATCTTAATGTATCCAAGTTTCTCTCAACTCATGTGTGCCATCGCATACGCCTCGGGTGCGAAGACGCCATCGCGGCCTTGATCTTGGCTTGGTGTACGAGGTTAACCCATCTGAATATTACGGTACCTTCCCTCCATCCTGATTCTCACCAACACTTTATGCCTTACGTTAAGGAGGCTGTTTGTCGGTTGCTTGATGGACCGGCTAAAATGGCACCACAGTTGCCTCTTGGCCAGGTTCGTCATGTTACTCTGCAATCCTGCATATGCTAGATCCTTTCTGCACCTCCCTTGTATTCAAACGCTCTGTACCTATGGATTGTTTGATAATCTGGACAACGAATCCGAGAGCGATGACAATGAACTCCCTCTAACACATCTTGTTGATTACGTGCTCCCTTTCCCAGTTTCGACATCACCAATCATAGAGTTAACTATTGTAGGATGTTTACGGTCTGGAGTCCCAGATTTCATCACTGCATGTCGGTCCCTCAGAAAGCTCAATGTTCGTGTCGACTTTGGGCTCGGAATCTACGGTATGCTAGACCAAAAAGAGCTAGCAGAGGCTGTTATAAAACACAAAGACTCTCTGGAAGACCTAGACCTCGACATTAGCGTCATGAATTTTCCCAACCCGGATCCTGTTTTAGAGGAAACTTATTCACAATTGTCACGCATCCGGACTCTTGCGGTCCATATCGCCGAATTCTTCAAAGGTGCCTGGTCAAAGGGAGTTGAGGACTGTATCAAGTTCTTCCTTGATCGAATACCTCAAAATATTCAAGTTCTCAAACCTCGTTCCCATAGGTTCATCGAAAGCTGGGTTAGTAGTAGTAATGACGTGTTCCTTGAGCCATACCTGGAGGGTATCATAGAATTACTTGAAGAAACTGGACCACAAGGGCGGTTTAGCAAGTTGAGAGTCCTGGATCTCTCGAAAGCATTTGTGGATGACCCGATTATGTTTGATATTAAGAGGGTTAAGCAATTGGCTAGGTCCAGAGGGGTCAAAGTTTTGTTGCATGATTGAAGTATAGCCAGTACTCCGGAGCAATATTTAATTAATTTCAGATAACAATGAACACGTAAAACCTTATATAATCCACAGTTTCTGCCACGTTTGCTTATGAACCTCGGGAAAATGCCAGTTTGCACGTTGGCGCATGATATGATCGTCAATACCAAGGGCTTGTTCAGTGAGTACTTGCTACGCTGGACACGCATGTCTTGGCTGCAGCTGTAAACAGCCCTATAATTCTTATGCGTTTGGTAACGATGCCACGTATAAGGGATGGATCCACAGGTCTGGCGAGGTCGACCAATAGTGCTCCAAGAGTCAGAAGGGTTGCCATCCAATTCGTCCCAAACGCTTACTTGTTCGCAGTTCTGCAAAGATATTAAAAGTGGCTGTTGAGCCTCCCCTCAGTGCCACAATACAACTTCCAATGGCTATAAGTATTGGCTGTCGGATTGATGACTGCCATTTCGCCTCCTCATTATTGCGGCCTCAATAAAAAAACTCTCCTATCTCACATAACCCTTCCACTTGCAGGCAAAGTTATCATGGCAGAAAGCCAAGACCTCATCTCACACAGCAGTCTCTGCAATATATGCTGCGATGTGGACTTCCACGGCATGTTCACAGGCCGCGATTACCGCGATTACGCTGATGGGTTCAGCCGTTACCGGGCGGATCTCGACTATGGAAGACAAGTCCCGAGAACCTGGGAACACATCAAAATGAACGCGAAGTGCTGTTCCTTTTGCATGTTGACTTTCCATCAGATACAGACATTTCGCTTGGTGACACGCACCCCGAACCGTTTACGCGTACCCGACCTTTCCCAGATGTAGGAGAAGATGAGATGGTGATTGCGGCGGTCGAGATAGGAACAGGCATGTTTGATGGCGAATTTGCAAATTGTATTGGCTTCCACAACGGTGCATATCGGCATCCTAGACATCGATCACTGATGATTCGTGGTCTCCAGCTGTGTGCTCCGGAGCGCTCTCATAGTGCGGCATGGGAGCGCGCACGTCAAGTCAAGGAACAAGCCGAGTCAGGTTCGGGGCTGAGAGCAAACAAGGAACTAAGCATAGAATTCTCGAGCTGTTTCGGCGGGCGTCTTGCCTGTATGGATGTTGACTTTGAGCTTTGTAAAGCCTGATTACATCTCTGTAATGAACAGCACGAGGAGTGCAGGGAGTATAAGCCAGTGGGCATGATATCTCGGCCAAACAGGCTTATAGACGTTCAGAGTGACTGCATCGTCTCTGGATCATCTTCATCCGATGGCTATGCTGCCTTGAGCTACATCTGGGGTTGTCGTTTACCTAGCACACAGCTGAAGACCTCAAAAGAGCAGGAGCTCCGAAAGCCTAGGAGTCTGTCCGCGCCGGGTATAATTCTGAGCGATATCATTACTGATGCCATGGAGTTCTGTCGCCAAATCGATCTACGCTTCTTGTGGGTCGATCAGTTGTGCATTCCCCAAAGACCGGGCTTGGTCGACCCTGAGATCCACCACATGGCGTCAATATACTCCGGAGCAACTTGTACTTTGGTCGCCTTAAGCGGCACTACGTTTGCCGACCCCCTCCCAGGGGTTCGACCGGGTATAAGTCATCCTGAGTCACAGCACCAGGCCATTGTAGATGGCTTGTGGCTCATGACATGCTACCCATCGCTTTTCACGGAAATTGAGAGCTCAGTCTGGTTCAGTTGCGGCTGGACATTTCAAGAAGCAGCATTTTCGAAACGAATCTTTTTCTTCACGACGTCACAGACCTTCTTCCTGTGTCGCGAGACGATGTACTGCGAGGAAAGTGTCTGGGAAGTACCAGATGGTGATTCCATGGCAGCTTGGGCAAACACCAAAACGATAGAGGCTGGGAGAATAAAGGATCTAATGATCCTCCGCAACTCAAATGAATCGTACCCAGAGGGGGGTAATTACAGGAGTGCCGAAGAGTACACCAAGCGGACCCTGGGTTATCCCCAGGATATCCTTAATGCGTGGGTTGCCGTGATCCAGTGGATGGAGGAAGACAAGAAGTGGGGATCGGCTTACTGTTTGGGTCTTCTCTTGGACCATTTTGGGTTCGGGCTGGGATGGCAACCACTCCATGGCCTCGACCCCGATCCTGTCAACCAGCGAGCCGGCTTCCCCAGTTGGAGCTGTTCTAGCTTCCTAGGTCCAGTTGAGTGGTGTCTTGAAGTACCTTCTAGTACACGGACTTCTGGTGGAGGGCGAGAGAGCGTTTGGGGTAGGTCTGGCATTATCCAAGAGACAGACATTGACATTACGTTGCGTGAAAGATATAACAGATATCTCTCACCAGTGCGTATGTCTCAGAGTCCTTTCGCGCCGCAGAATCCCATCTTGGAGTTCAAAACCTCAGCTGCTTATATTACTGTGGCCAGAAAACCCGATGGCAGGATTGTGCTACCAACCTTTGATATAATAGGGAACGGCGCGTATTCGGTTGGAAGCCTGCAGTGTGATCCTGGTTGGCGTGACAAACAGCCAGATAGGCTAGAGTTTATCGTCTTTGCCACTGCCAAACTGACAGATCCTCAGCCTCCCCAGTATTCCGGATATCCCGCCGGATGTGGAACGAGCCGATATAACGCAAAAATGAGCGGTCGCTTATTTTCCGATCAATGCAGCTATGAAGCCGCTGTCTCTCGGTGGCAAGATTTATGCTCAAAGGAGCGATCTGTACTTGATTTAATGTGTATCTCCAGGGGAAGTGACGGCCTCGCTCGAAGGGTTCAAGTTTGCCATGGAATATCCTTGGATCAATGGTTAACTCTAGAGCCCAAGGAGGTCTTTGTCAGACTTGGATAATTTCATAGAACGGCTGGTACTTGCCCAAGTAAGCTGACACTACCACCATTATGTATATCATCATTTATCTTGTCTTCAGTCTTTTTCAAGCATATACGCGGTTCAATAAAGGATCTTTCGGTCTTAACCTTGTTCAATAAGCGGATGGCAATTCGAAAAGATCTTCAGGAAGACAAAATTATCCGATGAAGCAATGGGTGCAATGTTGGTGGGTCTGTTGGTTGGGTCTGTCGCTGTGCCCGTAACATGCATCGGATTACGTTTCTCAACCAGGCAGTATTGTATGATTGCATATGAGTTGTTTTTCTTCTTTCCTGCCTATCCTGAGCCGAACTCCGAAAATCACCTGACTGATCATTGTTTTCTTGCTGTCATTCCTCACGTTAATGCCCTTTTTCATTTCACTCACTCTTAGCAACCATCTGCTACATATTACCAGCCAACAGACGCATTACATCATGTCGGCACCTACCCAAGAACTGCATGAGGCATTGGTATAGGAAGACCGTGGTATTGAGTGAGTCGATCAATGCTGACTTTCTGAATAGGCCGCTGATACCTTTGACGATAGCGACTCGACTTTGTCTGGCGTAAGTTCAGCGGCGAGTCTCCCAATGGCGCCAAGCCGCATGCGTGATATTGCACCGAGAGTCAGAGCTAAACAGCCACAGACCGATTCAGAAAGCCTGGAATCACTTCGATCAAGCGTCTTGCGGTTCCAAGAGGAGAATGGACGAACATATCATGCCATGAGCTCTGGCAGTAAGTCACTCTAGTTAAATCCAGTTTTGCATGACTAACAGCGAATGCAGAATACAATTTCCCTAATGATGCGTCTGAAAGTGATCGTCTTGGTTAGTAAATCGGAGACAAGGTTTTCTACTATATGCTGAGTTTTGACACAGATCTTCAACACAATCTATGGCTTTTGACTCTACAAGGAGAGCTTGGGCTCAGTCCTAAGATCAAAGAGCCTGCCAAGCGGGTCATGGATGTCGGAACGGGAACCGGTATTTGGGCTATTGAATATGGTGAGCCAGACAATTTGAAGGTCAACTCATGCGATGACTGACGGTTGTTACTTAGCCGATCTTCACCCAGAAGCTCAGGTATAACCACCTTTTAACTCTATTAGGCCTCTCGGTAATTGACTGTTTCAGGTCGTTGGCGTTGATCTCAGTCCCATTCAACCTTCATTGTAAAGCTCCAACTTACTGGCATAGTCTGGTGAGGCTAACCTCGTCATCAGGGTCCCACCGAATTGCGTCTTCGAAATCGACGACCTCGAGAAAGAATGGACCTGGTCAGAGCCATTCGACTTCATCTTCTGCCGCGTCATGACAGGATCCTTCGCCGATATGGAGAAATTCGTTCAAAATGCCTACGAGTAGGTCAGCCCTTCAACAAACCACCGCTAATCGTCTAACGTATAACAGTAATCTCGAACCTGGCGGCTACCTTGAAATGCAAGACCTAACATATCCCATCGCCTGCGATGACGGAACCCTCCCCCCCGACTGCGAAGTTCTCCGCTCCGGTCTTCTTAGCATCGAAGCCAGTGCCAAAGCAGGAAGAGCCATTAATCTTGCTCCCAAGTACAAGACCTTCCTTGAGAAGGCTGGTTTTGTTGATGTGGTGGAGAAGCGGTTCAGGTGGCCTATTAACGAGTGGCCCAAGGACAAGCACTATAAGGAACTGGGAAAGTGGTCTTATGCTAACATTAACAATGGTTTGGAGGGTCTGTTGCTTGGATTGTTTACGAGGTTCTTGGGCTGGAGTGCGGATGAGGTCCGCGTGTTCTGCAGTGCGATGAGAAAGCAGCTGCGCGATCGAAGTATACATGCATATATCCCGGTGTAAGTCCCTCTCTACGCTTGATCCTACTACGACCTTCTGCTGACATTGGTATTTATAGTTACGTGGTTTACGGAAGAAAGCCACTGGAAGAGCCTGCAAGCAAAGCTTAGGACATCATCTACGTATTTACAATATGCAGAACGTTCTACGTTCTATGTCCTCCTCCGGCGTGGGTTGAAGTTGTATATCTCGTTTCCATAAGTTTTCGTTCCTCTGAATCCTGTCAAAGTCCAGATCATACGTTACATAAAGACATTCAAAGCTTTTTCAACATATACCTCATCATCTCGAGTTACCGGACTAGTCCAAGTTGCCCAGCTTCCTTGAAAAGTCGATGGTCTCTGTAATTCCCTTCTCGAGACTGATCCACTCCCTTCCAGCCCACTTTTGCAGCAGCTCGGGTGCAATATCGTTCTCAATCTTGTAGTTTAAAACAGGGTCTCCAGGAACAAAGTCGTCTTCAAAGTCTTCCTCGGGATATGCTTTGCGCATGATAGCCAAAACGTTGTTCCAGTTGAAAGACTTGGCCAGTGCTGGAATGCGAGCGCCTTTGACATCTGGGTCGATAGCTGCTGCGACGTAAATGACAGCTGCGTCGGAGACGTGAGTGTAATAGACTATCTCGTCAGCTTTTCCGAGACTCTTATCCATATCTCTGTCAACTTACCCGTTGTGTTCTCCTTCAGGGCATCTGTCTTGCCAAGGTATAGTTGCTGCAAGAGCTGGGTAGGCATAGGCCCATAGTGTCTCGCATCCAGAGGATCGCCCAGAGTCCAACAAGGACTAACCGAATTGACTTCCCAAGGAACCTTCTCGTCTTTCGCGAACTTCCATACCGCCTTCTCGGCGTCAACTCTGGCAGCCAGGTATACTGGAAGAATACGGCTCAACTCATATGGTGGCGGCGCCTGTGCGACCTTGACCAAATCCTCGTTCCACGTATCCTTCCCGATACTCTTTGTCTCCCCGGGCTTGGGCCATACTGCCGACCATAGTCCAGCTGCTACCACAAATCGCTTGACTGAAGCTTCCTTGGCAGCAGATCGGCACACGGTCAAGGCAGCTTCGATAGCTGATGCAAAGCCAGCGTTGGGGTCTGGTGTATAGTCACCGATATTGGCGAGATGAATAATAGCCGAGACGCCTTTCACCGCCTCATCGAAATCTCCGGGTTTTGATGTGTTTGCGACAACCAATTCCACTTTTCCTTCGTCTGTGTGCGGCTTCACAGATGGGTGCTCGAGGAGCCACTTGCTATATGAGAGATCTCTCACCGTCCCACGCACTTTGAAGCCTTGCTTCAGAAGCTCTATGACCACATGGCTGCCGGTGTAACAATTCGCTCCCGTCACGAGGACCCATGAACCTCGGGGAATAGCCGTCGGTAAATGGCTCATGTTGACTGACACTGTTCAGCGGGAGTCTTCCCAAATGGTTCGTATGTAAAGAGCTCAGAGACTGTCAAAACGGACAGAAGGCGGTCATAAGAGTCAAGGTATGATGTATAATTTGATCAACAACATCGGAATCGAGGAATAAGATGAAGATGGGACGATATATGGAGCATCGATCCCCGCCTTCTTAGCGTGAACCCGGAATTTTTCAGCTTCCGCTATCGCTAGCTTGCGGTGAGCCTGAAATCTAAATGAAGCGATCGCTTCCGGTTCATTAGGCCGAGACTAAAGATTTTAGCGATGATGCGGATGGCGGAATTTTGGGCCGTAGCCGCAGAGCGCAGCTACCAGCCATGACTATGTTTTACTGAGTAGAACAAGAACATGAGTATCCGTAGTCTCTAATAGACTCTTGCTATATATAACCCTCTTGTCTTTGCTGATAAAAGCCATTTTCTGACTCTGCCTGGGTTGAATCATTGGCTCAAGGTTCACGATAATATCGATTGGCGTCAAGGATTATTATGATCGGCTAGCTAGCTTCGTCGTAGTAACGCGTTCGTGACCACTCAGGACCCAAGCTCCGTTACCCGACTCCCCGGGTCCCCAATCCCGGAAGCTTGGTCTCGTAAATAATAGGCTAATACTCCCGGAAATTCTCGTTCCAGTGGGTTACTTGATGCAATAATTCGTTATGACAAATGCTTTCCAGGGTCTTCAGTTAGCAGCTTGCGCGTGTTATGAACTTCGGGCTATTATTCGGATAAATTGGCGGCCTGACTCATCGGGTTGCATGGTTAAACTGAGATGATCCAGGGTAGTTTGTGAGGATGATTTATAGCGACACAATGGGGGATAGTCTACCATACTGCCAGAAGGCTTTCTATGTATACTTCTACTATTGTTTTCTTGTATTTATTCGTTCTTTAGGTCAAGATTATTTAGCCATCTAACCTCGGGGGAAAACGGCCTCCACAACTGTAGCTATCCATGTCGCCTTACGAAGAATTTCGTGAACGTGAAAACGGCATTCTTCACGAGCCAGAAAGTCCAGCCGGAATACGCCCAACAATAATCGAAACAGATGGATCGACCCTATACGAAAAGCAATTCTTCCCCCTCCGCACTGCAATTATCGAGCGTAATGATACAGCAGCTTTGAAGAAGTATTTGGAAAACGCCCCTTGGGCTATCAAGAGAGGTCATGCTCTTGGCATGTATTATGACCCGTTTATTGTCGCAGCTCGACACGAGAGTATTAACGCGCTCAAAATACTCTTGGATCACTACTCTAACTTCATGAAGCCCAGTGGGAGAACTGATCTTGATGGCCGTTGCTGTCGAGTGTTGAACACGGCAGCTCAATGTGGCCGACTTGAGGCAGTCAAGCTTCTGCTCGATCACCCTCTTCTTGACGCTGATATCCACTATAAATATAATGGATTCACTCCGATCATGGCAGCTACCAACACTTTTGATTGGAAAGATAATATTGAGGGGAAAAAAGCGGTCATCGACTGGTTGCTTGATCGAGGCGCCCGTGCTTCTGACGTCGAATACTCGTGGGACAGCTTTCTTGACCCCATTACTGGCAAGTACATAGCAAAGCAGGTTCCAGTTTTTACGGTCTTGAACCTGGCTGCAGGGTGGGCAGGGGCTGATTTGACGCAACGCCTCATTAAGAGTGGCGCTGATCCTAACGTCAAGCTAAGAGAGGATACAGAGGTCACATCTCGCGTGGATATAACAATCATCTCTACCGCCAGTCGATATGCGAATGTTGATGCCCTTAAAATCCTGCTTGATTGCGCAAACAGAGCCGGACATGTGGCAGACACAGTATCTTATTGCGATAGTTGGGGAAACATGGCCCTCCACTGGGCTTGTCGAGTATCAATAGAAGAAGATCCTCGCGAGGTGGCTGAAAATATTATGGCGGAGAAAGTGCAGCGAATCATGACGATTCTTGGCCTGCTGTTGGACTGCAACCCAGAGACGATCAATTCACAGGACATTTACGGAAATACTCCCCTACACTATGCAGCCATGAACTACAGCAATTACGGTCATGAGTACACGGCTATCTTTCAGTATCTTTGTGACAGAGGTGCTGATGCCAGTATTCGCAACAAGAAGAGCGAAACAGCGTTGCATAGTCTATGTTCCTATGATGGGGGACTGCCAATCGATACAGCCGCTATCGAAATTCTTTTCGGTCACAGAGCGAAGGCTACAGATACAGACGACAATGGTAATACGCCATTGCACTCGGCAGTCAAGAATCTAGAGAATCTTGATGCCATCGAATCTCTGCTTGATCATGGTGCAGACATAGGTGCAAAGAATCTGAAAGGAAATACGCCTCTCCATGAAGCTGCGAACGGGATGTTTTGGCCTGGCGTAATGAAAGAAAAGTACAAAAGCATGGGCGACATACTTCGAAGGCTTCAAGGCGATGAAGGATGTCTGATGGATAAGCTAAATGCAGAGGGAAAGTCTGCTCGACAGATCCTGAATGAAGTGAGGAAGGACTTCCAAGAGAAAATGGATGATATCGAAAACGAAAGAAAGCTGTGGGAATCTGAAATATGGAAGAAGTGAGACGAAAAACAACTTGGTGGCTTGTTTCATAGAAGAGCCTTTCAAAAGCTAGAGACTGTGGTATTTGAGCAGGGATGCTACCGCTATTCTCTGTAGAAATTATTTGTTATGTTATCCCTTTTCTCTTCTCTCATTTGATGAGGTGAGAAGTTGTACTGTACCCGATTGGCCAAGGGCAATAGACCCTTGACAGCGCGCATATTTCTTGTCTCACTTTATCGGCTGGCCAATCAACTCTGTGCGTACGCGCTCTGACGGCTTCTCTCTGTGATCCTTAATTACTCGCTGTTTACCGCATCGTACTAAACTTATTCATTAAACAGTAACTACGCCCGACGACGATGAAGCAATTGCATTGGAAGAGTACACTGTTGGCTGGCTCTGCGCTCTTCCTCTGGAGATGGCCGCTGCCAAGGGCATGTTGGAACGAATCCACCCAGACCTCTCTCAGCAAGATCCCTAGGACCATAATAGTTATTCCCTTGGCAAAATTCATGATCACAACATCGTGATTGCCTGCCTACCTGCTAGGAATCACGGATCATGCTCCGTAGCTACCATCGCGAAGGACTTGCAGCGAACCTTGGAGTCAATTTGCTTTGGATTGCTGGTCGGAATAGGCAGCGGCGCGCCCTCACCACAACACGATACCCGATTAGGCGACGTAGTGATTAGCCAGCCTCCAGGGACACTTGGAGGAGTGGTACAAAAGTCTTGCCGCAAGGAGGATTTCAACGTACAGGCTTCTTCAACGCTCCTCCTCAACTCCTCCTGACTGCTTTATCTCGCCTTCAGGCTACCCACATGACTGAAGAGAGTCGAGTTCCCGAGTTTCTAGCTCAGCTTGTCGCAAAAAGTCCGCAGCGGATCAAGGACAAATCCGGCTATCAAGGTGCCTCAAATGATCGACTCTATCAGGCAGACTATGATCACGTTAAATCGGAAAATCCAACATGCAACGAATGCGCCAAATCCCACATTATTCATCGAACCGACCGAGACGACAACGATCCATATTTCCATTATGGCATCATTGCTTCTGGAAGTGCGGCGGTAAAAGGCGGCAAGACATGCCAGCGACTGAGTGAAGAGTACGGCGCATTGTGCTTTGAAACGGAAGCCGTAGGCCTGTACGACTTTCCGTGCCTTATCATCCACGGCATTTACGATTATGCAGATTCGCATATGAGCAACCTTTGGCAGGAATATGCTGCTGCCACGGCTGCAGCATTTGCCAAGGAGCTACTGCTGTTTGTAGCACCTGGCCGGGTTCGGCGAGAGAAAACGACCTTCTACGAGGTTGCGTCTAGTAAGTGAGCTTTTGTCGTTCATGTTGTGAGGATATCTTTGGCCACCTATTGACATATGTTAGTCGTCAAAGATGGCTTCAGAACCTCAGTGTCAAGTCTCGCTGAACAAAATTATATCAAGTATGTTTTACCCTTTTATAAACGGCCCTTTATGAATTTGGAATAGACACATGTTGAATAACCAACCCACGAACCTTTACATGGTCGACAGCACACGCTACAACAGTGAAGACGCCCAGGAAAGCACCAGGTGCGAAGATGGCACCCGACCTCTTAGCCTAGAGGCCATAGAACAATAGGGAGAACAATTTCGTACCAACCACTGTTCTGGCTCATTTAGCACTGCAAAGACTGGTGCATCTACTGAACAAGCGATTCGCTGCTTGAGTACTTCCTCTAAAGAGAAGAACAGAGCTGGATAGATAATAACCGACTAATCTACACTTTTGAGATTCAAAATACTGATGCTGTTTCCCCGCTGAACCACCCAGACGCATGTGGAAGGTTGATATCTGCCTTAAACAAAGCTGCTATTCCAACGCTGGATTTTCATTCTGGCTTCGTAGCATACACCGACCAACTATTCACCATTAGTACCACACTTAACTGTTTCGTCTGAGACTTACATCGGCCAGTAGGAATGAATATTGACATTCTTAATATCCTTTCGCACATCTGTCAGAAAAACCTCGACTTCCTCTTTACTCCAGCCAAGTCCGCCCTGACCATCAGGGCGTGTGAAGACAGCGAGACTTAAAGCTGCCAACGCATCTAGAGTGTTCTGCTGGGCCCAGGTACCTGTCAAAACCTTTAGTAGCTGCTGATAGGAAGTTCTTGACGGGGCTAACTGACCAATCTGCTTATGTTTGGGATCCTTGGGCCATCTGTTCAAAGGCCACTTGCGCTTCACAATGTTCACATCTACAAAGCCCGCTGCCTCAAGTTGATCCTTGTATTTCAACGCACTATCCATAGAACGACCATTCTTGGTGAAAATATCGTGTAGAAGTTCTGACCACTTGGATAGTGCTGAGTCTTTTGTCAGAGTGTCATCGTCGGAGAGGAGAGGATAGATGATGTCGATCATCTCTATTCTGCCTCCAGGGTTGAGGTTGCTGTTGATACGTTTTAGACTTGATGAAAATGGTTCGGGAGAGGAGCTGGCATACTTGTAGCTTTCGCTGAAGAACTTGGGCCAGTCGAGAATGGAGCCTGTGAGAAAGCGAGCAAAGACAAAGTCGAATTTGTTAGAATAGTCCCATGGCTCCTCGAGATCGTCTACATAGAACGAGGCGTTGGGGGGAATGCTTTGAGATGTCAGTACGTTCCGTTACCACGAGAATGAATACATACACCGAAGGCTGAATCGGACTCAAGTCGACGCCAATGACCTGAAAAGTCAGTAATAGACTCCCAAGTCATCCTCGTAAAACTCACCTCGCACTCGGGATGCTCATCAGCTGTCCAATTTGTTAACGTCATGCTCGTTGTTATGTAGCTTGCAGTACTCACCAAACTCGATGGCCCAGATTCCGGTGCCACAGCCCGCATCAAAAGCGCGGTTGAGCGTCTTGGGCAAGGGAGCTGCGTGTAGTCTTTCGTCGAAAGTGAGCAGAAAGAGATGATGTTGAAGATCTGCGGGGTTATCTGATTAGAAAGGTAAGTGAGAAGGGAAGGTATGGTGTACCTAGTCGTTCGTTCTCAATCTATACCAGGTCAGTACTAATTACTATGTAAAGTGGAAAAAGGCATACCTCGTCATTAGGAAGTGCATAAGCTGTGTCAATTAGTTCAACTTCTTGTCGCATCTGCTGCACATCAGATCTTACCTCCATCCTTGTAAGCATGATAAGTCCTGCCATTCTCCTCACGATACCTCAAAATACTGGATCTTAGTGATGTAGTATCGCTACCGGTGTCCTATCAGACATTAGCTACTGCGATCTTCCTGAAAATATCCACTTACGTCTCCGAGGGCGGAGTCAGCATCAGTGTTATCCTGAGCCGCCTATCAACTGATTAGCAAGACCCTGGAGGGTTTCAGTCACAGTAGATGCATACGTGCTCATCAACAGCAAGGGGGTCCTCGTCTGCGCACATCGTCAAGGGTTCGATTTAGTGTTTGACGTTAAGTTAGATCGAAATGGCGGTCGGCACGAGTGGAGTTTGGAGACGGATGATCTGTCACCAGTCACGTGTGATAAGAGCCACATTCCAGTCTGTATCACGATAACATCATACTAGCATCATAGCGGCTAGATCAGGATCACAACATCCCTGTCGAGATTCAAGGCCCAGAGCGGGGTTTTGAGTGATATTGTCAGAACCAACACGCAAATCAACGACCAACAAACCAATCACTATCAAGTGTCTATGCCCAGCATGTCTCACGCAGAGAAAACGCAATACGATTCGTTCGCGCCCAAGTATGCGTCTGTGGAGGAATTGCCCTGTTCGAAACTGGAGGGGCAGCTTGTGAGGAATGCTTTGGGGGATTGTACTGGCTTGAAGGTACTGGATCTTGGCGGTGGAAGCGGACTTCATGCGAGGAGGGCGATTGATGCCGGGGCTAGTGTTGTTGATGTTGTTGACATATCGCCTGAGATGATGAAAGCGGGTGAGGAGATTGAGCAGAGCCTTGGACGAAAGGATCGCATTCGTTGGTTCGAAGCTGATGTCACCAAGCCGGTCGCAGAGCAAGTCAAGTTGGAGGAGAGATACGACATCGTCATGGCTAATTGGGTTTTCGATCATGCCACCTCCGTTTCAGAGTTGAGAAGCATGTATGAGAATGTCGTCAAGAGCTTGAAGTCTGGCGGAAAGTTCATCGGCGTGAGGTCAAAGAGCATCCGCGCCAATTACATGAGCTACGGAAAATACGGTGTCACCTTTACCGATGTCACGGAGATCCCTGGCGGACTGAGGTACCAGGTCAACTGTGTGACCGAACCACCGTTCTCATTTGAGGCAACTTCAATGGAATCGACTTTCTCGCTCTCTGATGACATTGGAAAGGAACTCGGACTGGTTGAGATACATGTTGCCCCAGCCGAAGAGACGGAGCTTGTCAAGAATGACCGCGAGTTCTGGGAGGATTATCTCAAGGACTCTAACTTTGTTGTTGTAGTGGCTAAGAAGGCGTAAAGCGTGTTCCAATATGAGTTATCCTAGTATACAATGTCTACTCCTTGTTCCCCATGTACGGAAATATTATCCGTTGTCCTTTCTCCACTATAGCCTGCAAATACAATACAATTAGCTCTTCAATTCCTTCCTTCCTCGCCTGCTCAATCCAATCGTCCAAATCCAGCTCCCGAAACTCGCCCCTGTATGTCTCTTGCATGTATGAAGCGAACTCTGCTGGCGGCACCTTGACACTACTCGAGTAATGCTTGAAAGCCACGCCTGAGTGCGTTCCTTGAGAGGATACGACAAACTCAGCAAAGGAGTCGGCGACATCCGCGACAGGGAGGAAGTCAAAGTAACCGCCGACATTGAGGCTCGACACACGTGGTACAGCATTGACAAGCTTGGAATATCGCAGCAAGGCGTTGAGTGCATCTTCGATAGGAGCCTCGTCACCTACAATAGCGCAATGCCGATGGATTGAGACAGGCAGATCCCTCTCTGCATTCGCTGCTGCTGCTTCTGATAGTATCTCTAGGAATACTTCACCTGCCCATTTGGCTGCTGTGAACCCTTCCGATCCATCTGTAGGAGGCTGATAGTCTTTAACGCTAACTGGTGGAAGGGCAGCATCTGCGTTGGGGTCGAGCAGCGTAACTCGGCTTGATGAGATGTAATGAATAGGAACCCGGCGACCAAGAGCGAAGAGACCCATCTGTCGCGTCGACTCCACGTTAGGTGCACGAAGGGTTGAATAGTTGTTGAGACAATGCCCTTGAGATCCCGCGAGAATGATAGTGTCGACAGTTGCTTGAAGGTGCTGGTACGTTTCTCTTTTGAGTCCCAGCATGGGTTCACTCAGGCTGCCAGGATACACCGTGACGCGATCATCCTTGAGGTGACTGACCTCAGAGTCTGGGTCAACAGCGATGCAGTGGATGCGTGCGACTGACGGTCGGCTCAAGAGAGACTGGAGGATCTGCTTCCCTAGGAATGATGTTGAGCCAGTCATGAGAATCTCAAGACCAGACTCTGTCCTGACAGGAATAGTATCGCTCGAGTATTTCAGGTCGATAGACAGAGGTAAAGTTGTCTCGGCCTCCCAGTCAATCACCTCAGGCACATAGTCAGAGCCCTTCTGTTGCGCAATCAGACCCGCCATTCCGGCCAGCGTGCTAGAACGGTACATGTCGCTAAGAGGCAGCGTAACACCCATCGAGATCTCAATTGCACTTCGGAGCCTGACGAGAAGTAGGGAGTTGCCACCAACGTGGAAGAAATCTGTGTCAGGTTCAAGTCTCGTTCTGTTTACAAGTCCCGCTTGAGACAGTACGTTGTGCCAAATGAGTCTCAACTCTCCTTCAACAAGCGTTGGCTTTCGGTCCGATACCTTCTTCAAAGGCTCATATGATGCGGGTGTTGTAGGTAGAGGCAAGGCTGCGATAGCACGACGATCAACCTTTCCACTGCTATTCAACGGCAGCTTCTCCAATTCTATGACCAATGCAGGTCTCATGTACTGAGGAAGTGGCAAGGTACTCGCCAACTCTTGCAATTTCGAGGCATCCATAGAAGTTCTCGGGGTCAGCACAACATGCGCAACGAGGAAAGCTGGATCACCACGGGAAGTGACAACAACATCCTCGAGGGAGTCCTTGAACTGCTGTAGCATGACGTTGGCGACATCATCAAGATCGACGCGTAGCCCACGAAGCTTGACAGTCGTATCGCCGTCCATACGACCCATGAACTGAAGATTGCCATCAGCACGGATGAGGCCCTTGTCTCCAGTACGATACATCGTAGTCCACCACTTTTCAGTATGCTCAGCTGTCGCAAACGGGTTCGGCACAAACTTCTGCGAGGTTGACTTCTCGTCGAGATAGCCGAGCGCAACACCAACGCCGCCAACGCAGATCTCACCGGTGAGTCCCTGCGGAACGACGTGCCCATTTTCATCAAGAATGTAGATGGAAGTGTTGGGGTTCGCTGGACCAACAGATGAGTAAACACTGTCGTCTCCATCATTGTCGAGGTCAATCATCTTCATGGTAGCGCAGCATGAGATCTCAGTGGGCCCGTAACAATCGGTGAGAGCTGGAGGATGTTGCAACGTCTTTAAAGCCGTCTTCAGCTGAGCAGTGATGGCTTCACCACCAGAAGTCGCGTGTCGCCAAGATTGCATTGCCTTCACAGTTTGACCTCCATGTCGAATGAGCATGAGATACTCAGTGGGAGTTCCCAACGTGAATGTGACTCGCTCATCAGTCATGAGCTTACTCAAGGCGAAAGGATCACCACGACTTTCACAAGGCGCTATTACCAGTGTACCACCAAGTGCGAGAGCCATGAAAGCTTGGGCAAGGGACATGTCGAAGCCAAGAGCACTCTGCTGAAGAACAACCTCTCGACGGAGAGAGAGCTTCAAGCTCTTGGTGGCGACATAGTTGATGATCCCCCGTGAAGAGAGTCTGATACCCTTTGGCGTACCTGTCGAACCGCTTGTGAAAAGGACGAAAGTGGTTTCATTCTCACTCTCTAGGTTTGCTGCAGTAATGGCCTCGGTCGAGTTGGGCATGTCAGTCAACGAAAGGACAGGCACCCCATTGGAGAGGTGGTAAGCACGCTCCTTGGTAGAGCTTTCGCAGAGTATCAGATCAGGTCTGACAGCCTGGAGAATGACCTTCAGTCGCTCATCAGGCAACTTGCTATCCAAAGGAACATAGACGCAACCTGAACGGATTATGGCCAACATGGAGATGACCCAACATGCGGTCGGCTCGCAGAGAACAGCTACCTGTGAACCAGGCTGGGGCTGAGACTGGATGGTTGAGGCAAGGCTGTTGACCCTGACCGCAAGTTCTCCATAGGTGAGCTGACCATCGGCATCTTTGACAGCGGCATCATGAGGGTTCCTCTTGATAGCCTCATCCACCTTCTCTGTTAGCGTTGAGGGCCATTCATAGTCCACCACATCCCCATACCCGAGCGATAGTGCCTTGTCGATACCGGTTTGATCGTAAAGGCTGATGGTCTCCAACGTCTTGCTTACATCTCGCGATGCATCGTGCAACAATGTCAGATATGTAGATAATAGAGTGTCGGTCCCTTCTCTTGTATATAAATCTTCTCTTGCAACAACTTGTACGTAAGTCGTGTCATTGTTGGGCGTAACACTAAAAGCAAGATCGTAAGGACTTTGAGCATCAAAGCCATCCTTGAACTGCAGGTTGCTTCCACCAAGCGGGATTTTGGAGAAGTTTCCTTGCCGATAGTTCATGGCGACTTGGAAGAGTGGTGTACTGGTTGACTCTCGAGGGACGTTCGCCTTGTCGAGAATGACATCAAAAGGAACTCCCATGTTGGCTTGTGCTGTTCGATAATGCAGAGCCGTTCTCATGACTAGATCTGAGAACTTCACATCCTTCTGAATGTCGAAGCGAAGGGGCAGTAAGTTCAGGAAGAAGCCGATGGTCTGTAAGCTACTTTCGCTGCGGTTCGCATCTGTGACACCGATACAGATGTCCTCCACACCCAAAAGCTTGTTGAAGAGTGTTTGCAGCGCGGCAAGGTAAAAGTAGAAAGGAGTGATACGCAGAGACTGGCTTGCTCGCTTGATCTGGTCCGAGAGCTCGCTTCCAATGTCGATGAGAGACTCGACGTTATGATACGTTTTGGGAATAGGCCGTGACTTGACACGAGCGAATGTGAATAGTGGAAGAGTGTCTGCACTTGGTGAGTGCAATTTGGTCCAGTACGAGATCCTGTCGTCCATCTGGCCGCTCTCGACGGCCCTTCGTTCCTCGACTGAGATGTCCATGTACTGCTTCGGTGACGAATTGAGCTTGTGTCCCATGTATACGGCGTTGAGATCTCGCAGGAAGAGATGCATGCTCACGCCATCCATAGCAATGTGATGGTAGGCGATGATGAGGGAGTGCTCTTCAGGTCCATGAGTGACAAGTATGACTCTGAGAACATCTCCGTCAGAGAGTTGCCAAACATGGTTTCGCCAGGTCTTAGTCTCATGCTCCAAAGCGTGACCATCTTCATCCTTGACATGCTTGAGGCAGTCTCTCGCTGAAGCAAGTAGGCCTTGAACAGGCTCACCGCTTCCCGGTCGGGTAAAGAAGCATGTTCTCAACGATTCATGGTGATTTGCCACAGAGGATACGGCCCTCTTCAGTCGTGCAAGCTGGATGTTTCCAGTGGCTTTATACACATAGACGCAGTTGTACGAGGTATCATCTTTGGAGAACTGACTTAGAAACCATAACCTATATACAATTTAGCTAAAGTACATCCTGTATACTGCCATGAAAGATCTACCTCGACTGAGCATACGACAGCTTCTCCACTCGTTCTAACTCCTTTTCCTGCTTGACCTCCTCTTGCTGCTCCGTTTCCCCAACTGTACTCGGTGGTGTTGCATGACCTGATCTGACGGGACTTGAACTACCATCACTCGAGGTGCCGGTCGCTGACCCGTTGGCTGCTGAGTCTGACTTTGACGCATCGCCCGTTTCAGACTTATTCTCCTGCATTTTGGCTGAGAGGTACTTATTCGCTGCGTCGGCGCAGATGTCCTTGGCGTTGTCGCCACTGAGAGTCTTGAGGACAGGGACGTCGACATGGACTTCTTTCAAGAACCATGACCGAATCTCAACAGCCAAGAGGGAGTCGATACCTACATCCAGTAGTGACGCCTCGACGTTGAGACTGTCTGGAGTCATCTGCAGCATTGTCTCAACCTTGGCTCTGAAGGCAACAAGAAGAGCAGCAGCAGCCTCCTCTTCGGAACCAGCAGCGTCCAGTCGTTCCAAGATGCGAATGTTACTCTGGCCTGCTCGAGACGCATCAACATCCTTGGAACCTTCTTCCTCACGAACAAAGTGTGAGAAGCGAGGGTTGTTGACCCAAGGAGGTCGGGCCTTAGTCGACGCCGTGTAGTTGAAAGGCTGGATGCCTGAGACCATTTCTATCGTGTCGTCATCAGTCACTCCAGGCTTGCTAGCCGCGACAGCTTCAGCAAAGATCTGATGAGCATCAGACTCCGAAATAGGCATGTAAAAAGCCTTCTTCAGCCGCTCCATAAGTGTTGGGCCCTTTGCAGCGATGTATCCAACATCAGCGACCATGCCCAAAGCCATGACCGAAGCGGCAAGACCCTTTTCACGTCTCTGCTGAGCGATGGCTGCTTGGAATAGAGACGCAGCGTTGTAGTTGGACTGACCAGCGTTTCCAACAACAGAACTCATCGACGAGAACAAGACGAAGAAGTCGAGAGTCGGCTCTGAGAAGATGTCGCTAAGATGGATGGTTCCATCAACCTTGGGTGCAAACACATCGCTCAGTGCATCAGGCTCCATCTTAACGAACAGCTGATCCTTCAGAACAAGTGCACCGTTGCAAACACCACCAACAGGTGGGAGATTCTTTATAGAATCGCAGACAGACTGTACAGAGTCACGTTTGGATACATCCATGGGGTAAACTCTGACAATGGCGCCCAAGTCTTCCATCTCTTGAAGCCAGAGCTGGTCGACCTGTGCTCTGCGACTGGTGAGGACGATGTACTTGGCGCCGTTCTCGACCATCCAACGACAGAGCGAGCGACCAAAGTCTGAGACAAGACCGACCATGAGGTAGGTCTTGTCGTTGGAGAAGAGGCCTTGCCCGCTGATGGGGCGGATGGTAACGCTAACGGGCTGGGGGTTGGTCCAGTCGATGATAGTGCGCGTGAGGTCGAGGGCTGGAAGAGAGGTGATGTCTTGGACAGAGACGGCCGTTGTAGGTGACGAGAGTTGTGATTGGCGGCTGAAGTGATAAGCAGTCTCAAGCAATTGAGCAGTGTTGTAGGCTAATGCATGACTGGGCTTGAAGTTGATGGTCTCAAACAGGTGAGAAAGGTGCTGTTTGATCTTGTCGTCGGTCTTCTCGGAGAGATCGACGAAGTGACTGATACCTCGAGGGAGGACATGCTGAATGGTTCGTATGGATGCTCTGGGGTGGATGAAAATCGAGTCGGAGTGGACCTCAGAGCTGGCAAAGACGAGTTTGCGAGAGGCTTGGGCGGTAAGGGCTCTCTGTATGTCAGTGCTTGCACCGTAGATCAGAACGTTGCCATCTCCAGTGTTAGGTGCAGCTGATAGGATGCTCGAAAGGATGAGGGATGCAGTCAAGTTGAGAGCCATACCGACCATCAGGTCTGTCTGTTCGTGTGCAGGCTCCGCCTCAGCAACGGCAAATGCATCTGTTGCTGGGCCTGAGACTGTTGAGCTGTGACGAGGAGTGATGGCCATGGTGACTTTACCCTCACTCTTGCCAATGCAAAGAACTCGTGCGTCATCCTCGCAGAATGGAAGTGAAAGTGAATGTTCCACTTTCATGGTGGCAATGCCATCACCAGTGAGGGACTTGGCCCACGGTGCCTTTTCTTCAAGACAGAGACCGCCCTCAGTATCGGTCAGAACAACTTCCGTCTGGCTCAGAGAAACCTCTTTGGTAATCTTCCTCCTCTGAGAGTTCAACCGATTATTCCTCTCTTGGTCAGGCACCACCCTGGGAATCGTCACAAGACCGTCCCTCAGTAGTACCTCCGGCTCTGTACTCCACAAGATCGGTGTCTTGGTAAACTCAGCTGACTTGGCGAGCTTGAGTTTCAAGAACGCCTCAATCACCATCTTCGCATCAACACTCGAGGCTTTGGGAAGATCAAGGAACTGAAGGTTCAATTGAGGCAGCTCGTTGATGATAGCGCGCCCAAGCCCGATTGTCATATTGGCGTATGGGTTCTCATCGAGACGACCTGCTGTGAGCCAGAGGACGTGTGATGAGTGGGAGAACAGAGACTGGAGGTTGTTAAGACGCGAAGAGGTCATGGGAGTAGAGAAGATGGGCTTTTCGAGTTCGGTGAGACAGATGACTGATGTTTCATTGCTGAGATGCTTGTCTGATAGGGAGTCGATACTGTCGACGACCGTAACTTGATCTGCGACTCGGGATGCAAGGCGCTGAATGCTCTTGACGATTCGAGAGATGGGTAGAGTCTTACCACCAATGATGAGAAGTCGCTGTTCCAGTGGAATCTCGTCGAGGAACGACAGCGGCTCCTGGAGCATTGTGACCCTCTCATCGGCGGCTTGCGATACGAGCACAGAGCACACATGCTTGAGAGAGTCAGGCAAGTCAGTAACATACTTATCGGCTCCCGTAAAGCCCGAATCTCGGAGAATCTCATCCCACTCCGTCAACCCAATTCCCGGACCACGAGCTCTTCCCTCATCGACGCCAAGCCACCAACCAGGCAAACCACCCATAAGAAACATCATTTGGAGATAGTAACCTGTGACCTCAACCATTATAAGATAGCCACCAGGCTTGAGAAGTTTGCGAACGTTGGTCATGGTTTCGTTGAGGTTGCGAGTGGCGTGGAGGACGTTGGCGGCTAGAACGACATCCTGACTACCTTCGGGAATGCCTTGGCCTGTTGGGTCGTTCTCAATGTCGAGGACCTTGTATTCGAGATGCTTGCTGTGTGCATGGAAGCGAGTTTTGGCGGCTTCGAAGAATCCAGCTGAGATGTCGGTGTATGTGTATCGACCATATGTGTCTCCAATGGCGTTGAGGACCGAGTTCGTCGTTCCACCTGTGCCAGCTCCGATCTCAAGGATGTTGAGACGAGGGTATCGATGGGACAAATTCTGGAAAAGCTCTGCAACAATTCTGTTGAGAGGTTGCATGGCTCTGCCGTCGGTGTAGAGGTTGCTCAACATGTTATCGACAAGCATGACCTCCAAGAGCTGGGTGTCGGATGTCATGACGCCAACGAGGTTCTCGGCCACAGCGTGAATGAGCTTGAGATCAGCTTGCTCAGGATACTTGTCCTTGTACTCCTGGATCAACTCTTCGGTATCATCAAACCACTCCTTCTGCGCAGTTGGGTGCTTCTCATCCCTCGTCTCCTGGAGAACCTCCTTCGCAGCCTTGTAGAAGGCTTGATGGAACCACTTCCAGTCCTGTACGTCCGTGTCTGACAGGTGATCAAAGGTCTTCCTGATGAAGTAGAAAGACGTGCGGTCAATGGCTTCGGCGAGGTCAAGTTCTTGCTCATCAGGGTTGATCTCATCGAGATTCTCGGAAGAGTCCAAGATATCAGCGCGCCAGATTGTCTTGGAGAACATGTGTCGATCGTCAGAGGAGCTTGCCTCGGTGAACAGCTTCAAGGTGAGACCTTCAGCTTGCAAACCAGTCTTACCATCGAGGCTGATGATATGTACATCTCCTCTGAAGGTGTTGGACGTTGTCTCGGTAATGAAAGTATCAACGTCAAAGTTGATCTCGCCTGGTACTCCCTCGTAGTTGGTGTTTGGAGCAATCGCCAGCCTATCAATCTTGACAGGTAGGTACGGTGCCCAAAGAGCTCCACTGAGAGGTGTACACATAGCAGCAATAATGGAGTGGAATGCAACGTCCAAAGGTCCTGGGTGCATGACATACTGGTCGCCCACTTCGGACTTGTCCCAAGTTGCCTTTGTCGTAGCGTATCCCATGGTTCGCTGAACAGACTTGAGACCTCGGAAGAGACCCTGATAGTTGAGACCAATGTTGAGAAGTGAGTCATAATACTCCTGGGTGTCGACAGGTGTAATACCCGACTTTCCAAGTGCTCGCGGTGGAAGATCATAGTCCGAAGGCTCACCAAAGTCAATGGTGATCAAACCGGTGCAGTTCCTCTCCAGGGTTGCTTCAACTTCGGCGGGACAAGTATGGCAAGAGAACTCTCCGTAGAAAACATCCTCGTCAACATGGCCGCCAATCTTTTTGACAGAGAAGATAGACTCAATACCAGGATTGTTCTCCTCAATGGTCAGCGCCCGAGGGATAACAAGGTCTCGGATCTCCACAAGCTTGACAGGTCTTGATCCAGCAATCTCCATGGCGGCTTGGATAGCCATAGCCATGTATCCTGATGTCGGGAAGAGAGCCATTCCCTGAAAAGCATGACCGCGAATCCAGGGAAGTTCATTGAGACGGAGGATGTTGCGCCAGCGGATCTCAAACTCTGAATCATCTGGAGTGCGACGACCGAGAAGTTCGTGTGGAGCTTTCTCAGCGAGACGGTAACGACGAGAGATTCGGGACTCTTTCCAGTGGACCTTGTTGTGATTCCACGTGTAAGATGGGAGTCCTTTGATCATCCGTGGCTTGCTGGCTTCAGGTCCATGGATCGCTTTGTAGTACCCAGCAAAGTCTACATGAGTTCCGAGATAGGCCCAGACGTAGCCGATTCCACCCGAGAATGCTTCGACATCATCGTATCCACGTCTCAGGAACGTAGCATACGGAAGGACGTGACCCAGAGCAGTCTTCATTGTTTGTGAAGCCGGACCCTTCAGAGCCGGGTGAGGACCGATCTCGAGCGAGAGACTGAAGGGGCCAGCCCTCCAGAGTGAGCACTCCAGTGCTTCGGAGAAGAGTACCGGGCGAACCATGTTGTCGATCCAGTACTGCCCCGCCAAAGCCGAAAGATCATCCTCGTCATCAAGCATATCTGCGTTTCCGTAGACAGAAGAGACCCAGATACAGTTACTGGAAGGAGGGTTGACAGTAATGTTGCAAGCTTTGAGCGACTCAAGATATGGGTCTGCACAAGCTCTCATATGATGCGAGTGATAAGCCGTATCAACCTTTAGGAGACGGGCAAAGGTTTTCTGCTCCTCCAGAATCCCCTTCGCTTCCAAGATAGCGTCCTCATCGCCAGAAATAGTAGCGCTGGACGGAGAGTTGCTCGCAGCAAGGCTAATTCGTCCCTTGAACTGCTCCTGATCGCAGAAGGCTGTTGCGTCTTCAGAGCCCATACCCACAGCCATCATGGATCCTGGAGCACCAGATGGTCCAGAGGCGTGTTTGGCGTAGAGACCTCGGTAGTAGGCAATGCGCATTGCATCAGTAGCTGAGAGTAGACCTGCAGCGTAAACGGCAGAAATCTCGCCTGATGAATGGCCGACGACAGCATCGAAGTGAACACCCGCGGACGCAAGAACATCCACGATTGCGATCTGAGTCGCTGTACACAGAGGCTGAGAGATAGCAGCCTCACCAATGCGAGAAGCCTCATCAGATGCCATTAGCTCATCCATGAGAGACCACTTTGGCGCATCAGGAATGCCACGCAGAGCATCTTGACACTTCTGTATCGACTCCCGAAACCGAGAAGACGTCTCAATCATGGTTCTACCCATGGATGCCCACTGCGCTCCTTGGCCGGTGAAGATGCCAAGAATAGCCGGGGGCTCAGAAGATGACCCTGGTGCTTGGATGCCAATCTCAGCACCCGTCTTGGATGTCTCAACAGCTGTGTCAAGGAACTCGAGAAGCTTGTCTCTGGTCTCGCCGGAGAAAAAAACCCGTCGACTAAAGACGCTTCGACGGGTCTGTGTGACGAACGCCACGTCTTCCAGGTTGACATCTGGATTGGCCCGGATGAAGTCGGCGTACTTCTCAACCGTTGTGGCGAGAGAAGGCTCAGCCTCGGCAGAGATCACTAGAGGACCAACGAATTGCTCAGACACTGCAGCTGTCTTGGATGCGGCGGGTTCGTAGTTCTCAACAATAGCGTGGACGTTGGTGCCTCCGAAGCCGAAGCTGTTCAGACTGACTCGTCTGGGACCACTGTGGACTTCTGGCCATGTCATCGCTGCAGTCGGAACCTGGAGTCGATCGTAGAAGGGCTTGATGGACGGGTTCAGCGTGTTGAAGAGTAAATTGGGTGGAATAGTTGCGTTCTGCACTGCCAGAGATGCCTTGAGCAAGCCAGCCAAACCAGCGCAGCCTTCTGTATGACCGATGACCGTCTTGATAGAGCCACAGTAAAGCTTCTCCGCATCTTCCGGTGCCGTTGCATCGTCAGCAAAGAATGACTGACTAATAGCGCGTGCCTCAACCGGGTCACCAGCGAGAGTACCCGTGCCGTGAGCCTCAAAATACTGCGGTCGATCTTTGATAGGATCTAACCCAGCATTTTGATACGTTCGACGGATCAACGCTGACTGTGCCGCTGCGGAAGGCATAGTGATACCGGTGGTGCGACCATCGCTGTTCATACCCGTCTCACGGACGATGCACTCGATGTGATCGCCACAGCGGATAGCTTCGGAAAGAGGCTTGAGAATGACAGATGCGACACCCTCGCCACGAGCGTAGCCATCGGCTCCAGCATCCCACATTCGACTGCGTGATGTAGGACTCAGCATGTGAAGCTTAGATTCAGCGACGTAGCCGGCGGCATCAAAGATAAGATTGACACCGATGGCTATAGCGGTGGTTGATTCACCGCTACGAAGAGATTGTGTTGCAAAGTGTAGTGCTGCGAGTGATGACGAACACGCTGTGTCCATCGTAACTGATGGTCCACGAAGATCAAAGTAGTACGACACCCGGTTTGAGAGAATACTCTTTGATGTCCCCGTCGGATGATACCGATTGATAATCTCAGGATCTCTCGACTGAATATCATGATAATCACCCGTCATAACACCCAGATAAACCGCCGTCAAAGACCCCTGCATCTCCTCAATAGTATACCCCGCCGCCTCAAGCGATTCATAAACCGTCTCAAGCGTCAATCTCTGCTGCGGATCCATACCATCAGCCTCAGCGGGGTTGACATTGAAGAACGACGCGTCAAACAAGCGACTGTCTTCTTCGAGAAGGTAGCCTTTGTTGCAGACGTCAGTGGCGCCGTGATGCTCGCCATCTTTGTTGTAGAAGGCTTCAAGGTTGAGACGGTCTTTAGGGAAGTCGCGGAGGCAGTCTTTGGGGGATTGGAGGAGGGACCAGAGTTTGGAGGGAGAGGATGCGCCGCCGGGAAAGCGGCAAGCTGAGCCGATTACGGCAATGGGCTCGCCTGGAGATGGCATAGTGATTGGGTAGTGTTAGGTAATAAGTGCAGTGCCGTGCTGTTGAAGACAAAGTGTATGTCAAAATGTTGAAGGTTTGTTCAGGACGACATATTACTTGCTGTTTGTCTAAGGTTGCAGTTGATTCACTCGACGGATGTCATTGATCTTAACTCAAGAACAAAGCAAAGCAGTTTCAACGTAGAACCGTATTGGGAATTCCGTATTCCATCTTCGATAAGATCGATGCGGCATCAGCTCCCGCGCCGCCTCAGACTTTTCGGTATCGGCCAAACAGGCTTGTGCTTACATCGAGTGCCGTGCGTAGTGTGGAGCATATTCCGGAGGTGGCTGTTGGCCAACCGGGATGGATCAATATCCCGAGCAAGGGTATGGATCCTCCAACGGGGCAGATTCCGGGGAGTGCGGAGAAAGGTCCTGTAGTGGATGCCGGCTTACGGTGTTGATTGCTCGGAACGAGGCAGTTGTGTTTCGCGCAGTTTCCAGGGAACAGGTTGTATGGTGGCAATGGAATGCGAGCGCTCGTGATCAAAACAGTCTTCACTGGCCGACGAGTATCTACTGTCAGAGGTGCGATGTCTCCCGTAGTTGATTGATCTGCGATCTCAAATCTGTTCAAAGTATCTCACTGTGGCAGTGTTTGCAGTCTCACTCACTCACACATCACTATTGTCGTCGTCGTCGACTACCTTCATCATGGCAGTCCAATCAATCATCTCCCGTCAAACCCTACCCGCTACTCAAAGAGCTCTCAAAGTCCAAGGCGCAGGAACAGTCACTCTCCAAGAGAACAGTCCCATCGAGCCCCCAAAGGAAGATGAAGTCCTCGTCAGAATCTGCTGTGTCGGCGTCAATCCCCATGACTGGAAATCCCTAGACATGTCACCATCCGCCGGCGCAACGTGGGGCTGCGATTTCGCTGGTGAAGTCGTCACTGCAGGACCTCTGACAAACAAATTCAAGCCAGGTGATCGTGTTGGCGGTGCTTGTGCTGGTAATCGGTCTGATAATCCGAATAATGGTGGTTTTGCAGAGTATGTCAGTGTTCCGGAGATGTTGTTGCTCAGACTTCCGGACTGGATGAGCTTTGAGCAGGGTGCGACATTGGGTGTTGGCTTGTTGACTGTTGGTTTGTCGCTGTATCACACAATGAAACTTCCCCTTCCTTACTCAGGTGAAGTGAGGGACCAGTATATCCTGATTTACGGTGGTGGAACGGCTACTGGGGGTTTGGCAATTCAAGCCGCCAAGCTGTAAGTTCATCGTGCTTGCACTGTGAGCCTAAGCTGATGATATTCAGATCTGGCTTGAAGCCCATCACAACCTGTTCTCCAGGAAAGTTCGAGCACGTCAAGTCTCTAGGCGCCGTAGAAGCCTTCGACTACCGCTCTCCATCCTGCGCGTCAGACATCCGCACCTTCACACATGACAGTCTAGAGTACGTTCTTGACTGCATCACCGAAAGCAGCAGCATGAAAATCTGCTACGCTGCCATTGGAAGCCACGGCGGTAACTACATCGGTCTAGACCAATTCCCCATTCGTGGACATACGCGTCGCGACGTTCGTCCAGGCTGGGTTCTCGCGTGGACAGCGCTAGGTAAACCTGTTGATTGGAGAAAGCCATATCGTCGAGAAGCAAGACCCAAGGATAAGGCGTTTGCGGAGAGATGGGCGCCTATTGCACAGAAGCTACTGGATTCTAAGGATATTGTGACACATCCTACTGAGGTTAGTGATGAGGGGTTGGCGGGTGTCGCAAAGGGAGCCGAGAGGGTGAAGATGGGAACTGCTGGTGGCAAGAAGCTGATATACCGTGTTGCTGCACCCTCGACATCTTAATGTAGGCGTATTTATAAGAGTTCTATCGTTTTTTGTTTTTTTTTAGCAATTTCTTTATCGGTCTCGACTTGGTTCAGATTGGCAATCTGTCTGTGACGCGTCGCGTTGTTTGTAATCGCGACACACTAGAGTCAAAGGTTGTGTATCTATTTTTAGCAACGCCAGATCTTGCAAAACTCTCTTGCTTAACATCACTTGCCTCTGCGAATTAACTAGATCAAATACATGCAAAGTGTTTCAATGGGGTTTTCTACATGAGTAGTTGAGGATCCTTCACAATCGACTGTTGCCAGTAGTTCCTATCAAATTTCCTTTACATTGGATACTTAAGATTTTACAATTAATTTCTTCCTACACATCTGGCCCACGTTGTGGTCATCTTGCCAACTTCAATACCATTGAGATACCATAGTTAATCAAAAAAATCAACAACCTGAATTCTATAATAAATTTTTACATCAACCCTAATTAAGTTCTACGCACTTCAAACCTTGCATTTGCTTGTTTGTTCTCAATTACCCTACAGACACAATGACGTCACATTCGACAGATAAAAAATGCAGTAAGATGACTAAAAATTGCACTAAGCCTATCAGCGCTCGTTGTTAGATTCTACCGCGGGCGTAGATCAGCAGCCCATTTCTGCCTGCAGCTGGTCACAAGCGTTCAGCGAAGGACGGAGTAAATCTCCGCTGGAGTGGAGAATCTCCGGGCTCGGCCCCGTAACGGCGAGGTGGATACGCCCACCCCGGTCTCACTGTATCCACCGGGTTTTTGGCAGACCTCCCATCCGCTGTTCACATGTCTCATACAATTTGTGTTGCTCATTGCACTTTCTTCCTTTCTCACCACCAAGCATTCATACATCCCAAAACCTTTCATCTTTCACTCATACCAATGACGTTTGGCTGCCCCTACGTCGTCGCCATCCCTCTTCGCGCTGAAGTCCCCAACTCTGTCCAACATGTCATCTCGTCTCTCCGCGATTTCACTCGCAGCGTTCTACGGTCTTGTAATTCTCTACTTCCTAAACAGACTATGGGATCATATCAGCTACTCAATCAAGACGAAGAAGTACAAATGCGGACCTCTCAAGACCTATCCCCATTGGGATCCCATCTGGGGCATTGACTTTGTTCTCTCCATGAGCCGTGCTTTCAAAGAGCATCGGTGGTTATCTTGGATGGAGGAGACATGGGCTGCGCAAGGAACTAAGACTTTCAAGGCGAGGTTTCTGGGGATGAGAATGGTGTATTCGTCTGAGATGGAGAATATGAAGGCGATGAGTACATCGCAGTGGGAGGAGTTTGTTCTTGAGCCCATTCGTGTGGATAATGGTGTTGCGACGCCGTTTACTGGGAAAGGTGTTAGTACGGCAGATGGTGAGTTCTGGCATTATAGCCGGGGTATCATCAAGCCGTATTTTGAGAGACAGGCATTTGCCAATGTCGCGAGATTGAAACCGTTCACGGATAAGATGTTGGACCTCATTCCCACCAACGGCGACACCTTTGACATGCAGGTTCTGACAAGACGATGGGTAAGTCGCATCTGCTCAATGCGAACGAAACTGACTTGGTTTGAACAGTTTCTTGACACGTCAACTGAGTTTCTTTTTGGAAAGTCCCGCGACTGTCTCACTTATCCTGAGCGCGAAGACGTAATGCTCGCCATGGTCGACATCATGCGCGGTGCACGCGTCCGTCTTACCATGAGTAAATTCATGTTTCTCCACCGAGACCCAAAATGGTATGAGAGTATTCGCTTCGTGCACAACTTTATGAATGAGTACATCGACCAAGCCTACGATGAACTGCACCAGCGAAAAGAGCAAGGTGAGAAGTTTGCTGACAAGCCTGAGCGAACCGACTTGCTCTGGGATATGGTGCAGAAGATCCCTTCTGAGGATAGAATTCTTCTCAGAGATCAGATCACTGCTGTTTGGGTCCCGAGTAATGAGACTACGAGTATTCATATCTCGAATGCTATTTATCAGCTTGCTAGACATCCGGATGCTTGGGAGAAGTTACAGAAGGAGGTCCTTGATCTCGGTGATGAGGAACTCACCTTCTCTAAGCTTCGCGGGATGAAGTACATGAATTGGGTCATCAATGAAAGTAAGTCAGATCGGCCTTCAGAAGCCTCTTACTTATCATTTCAGCACACCGAACTATTCCAAATGGCATCCAAATGATCCGTGTCGCAGCCCACGACACAACCCTCCCCCGTGGCGGAGGCCCAGACGGCAAACAGCCCATCTTCTGCGCCAAAGGTGACATCGTCCATTGCAACCGCTATCTGATGCATCGTGACCCTGACTACTGGGGTGAAGATGCAGCAGAGTTTAGACCAGAACGATGGGACGGTCTCCGTCCTCTTTGGCACTTCGTCCCTTTCGGTGGTGGTCCCAGAATTTGCCCTGCTCATATTCTTGTTGCTACTGAGACGGCTTATGTTTTAACGAGGTTTTGTCAGAAGTTCAAGGGTATTGAGGCGAGGGATGAGAGGGGATATGTTCCTGTTATGAGAGTTGGGCCTAGTAGTTTGAATGGTATCAAAATCGCTGTCACCCCGAGGTAAAGCTTTGAAGGGATAAGGTTTGGGCGACGACTGTCTGGGAGGATATGTCATTGATCATCACGAGAATCAAACAAGCTTGTACTTGGGTAGTTACATTATGAAAATCATAATCAATGAGCTCTAGATGCTTCATCATCAATGAGAGACAAAAGTGATTCAAATGACATCATCCTACTTCTGACTCAATATCTCCCCAAAGACCTTTTGAGTATGCTCGAAAACCTTAAGAGGCCATCCTTCCCTCTCCATAGGACCCAAAACCTTGCCATCCGTAACTGTGCTCCCGTCACTCAAGACACGATAGAAACCACTACACGACCCATAGCAGGCTGCTTGATCAGTAACATCTACAACTGCAGAACAAATCATTTCTCTGCTTGGATATCTCCCACTCAGAGCATACTCAGCTTGCCGACGCCCACATTCTTCCTCAGACATAGCTATGAATCGATAAACAGGCAGAGCGATCTTCCCAGCTAGTACACCAACTATCCCAGCGCTCTGTAGTAAATCAGATAGAAAGGTAGTCGCCACCCAACCAGGATGCACATGCAACCAAGACAACTTTGGGTAGTGAGAAGCCAAGTACATGAAGACAAGACTGTGCAATGTAGTGACCTGATTTACCGCCCTCGGAGCTGTATAGCTACCTTTCTTGCGCAATCCAATGTCCCCGTCATTGGTAAATAGTGGACCCTCATGACCCCCAGCTAGGACGGAGAGAACCCGTGGGTGGGGTGCTTGCATGAGCATGGGGAGTAAGCGTTCGATAAGACGCATGCGGATGTAAAAGGATAGAGCAAAACAAAGATCAAGCTTCTCCTCAGTATCTGTGGAGTAAGTCAGCAAAGCATAAACTCCACAAAACGAGTGTCTTACAATGGGGTCCACCGAACGCCAAAGATCCAGGACTCATAAACAACAAATCCACATGTTTCTCCAAGTTCATAATCCTCTCACAAACACCTTCAATACCTTTGATAAGCGAGACCTCAGCTTCGACGAATTGGATCGCAGCGTTTGGGTTGTATTCGTTTAGAAGTGCGAGTTCACCCGCAAACCTCGCTTTCGACCGACCAATAATGTAGAACCGTGGATTAGGCAAAGCCCGGGTAAGAGCCTTGAGAGTAGCGAGACCGATGCCCCTCGTTGCCCCTACGAAAACTGCCACGAAGGATTGGGGGGCGGGGTGTGATGACGACATTCTGTGCTGACGGGGTGCTTATCGTCTGATACGGACAGCTATTCTAATCCTTATTCTGAACTGAAATTCCTCCGCCTTTTTACAGATGAAAGGGAATACGACGCGAGACCGAAGTGCGTGGCGAGATAGAACTCGGGATATCGTTTTCCAGTACGCGGTCTATACGGGGTACGCTACCCGATGTGATAAGGATTCTCCGGCCGATACATGTTTGCAGCGACCGGCCCGGGCGGCACGGAGAATTAGAGCTAGTTTAGCACGGGTCAGTGCCGCTATTGTGACATCCGCGGCGCCTACTATACTGATGGTCAGTAATCATGTCAAAGGCATCGAGGGGTAGTGCTATAGCTTAGAAAGTGATCTTGTAGATTGAACGAATTGGCCCTGCTCAACAATTGTTTCTGTATCACTTGTAAATTCAAGTTCGCTGAGATGACAAACCCCACGAACCTTACCATGAATCAGCTCAGCATGGACTGGGAGCTTGTCGCCTCCACCTGGCAGACAGCTTCACCAGCCTCACGAGTAATCGTCACCCTCAGTACCCTCTCACTCACAGCCCTTCTCATCTCAATCATCTACGAACTCTACTTCTCCCCCCTCTCCAAATTCCCCGGCCCAAAACTATGCGCCATCTCCCGCATCCCCCATCTCATAGCAACAGCCAGCGGCCACCAACTTCCCTGGCTCATTAATCTCCACAACAAATACGGCGGCGTTGTTCGCATCGCCCCAGATGCTCTCACATTCACTGATGAGCGCGCCTGGGCTGACATCTGCGGTGCATCAAAAGCTGCTAAAGATGGAATGGCGAAAGATCCTCGTCTTGCGGCTCTGGTGGGTGGTGATTTGGTGAATCCGGATCCTGCGAAGCCGAGATCGCAGCAGACTCATAGTATTATGAGAAAGGCGATGGTTCCGGCGCTGAAGAGGGAGAATGTTAAGAAACTTGAGGGTATGATTAATGGGCATATTGAGGAGTACCTCTCTGCTCTACAGAAGGCTAGTGAAAGGAAGGAAGCTGTTGATATGCGCGACATGAACAGTTTTCTCATCTGTGATCTCATCGCAGATCTATTCCTCGGCGAATCACTTCACTTGTTTACAGACCCAGAGTTCATCCCTTGGGTTCACTCTTTCGATCGCTTCGCACGAGGCGTCACCATCCTAGCTGTTCTTAACCGCTTTCCCTTCTTACATAAATTCCTCCTCTTTGCCGTCCATCGCTGGGGAAGTGGTGAACGCGACTCTTTCATGGCACCCATCTTTGCACGCTTTGATCGTCGTGTTGCTCTCACTTCAGCTCGACATGACATGCTGCAAATGGTTCTAGATGGAGATTCAGAGGGTACAGGACGTCAAGGAACCATGCCTCTTGACCTTCTACGAGAGTTTGCACCATTCTTGATGCTAGGTGGATGTGAGGCTATGCCTACTGTTCTTACTGGTTTTGTCTACTTCGTCTTTCGCAAGACGAGTGCGGATATCAGGAAGAAGCTTCTGGGAGAGGTTCGCGGAGCTTTCTCCAGTGATTCTGATATCACAATGGACAGGATAAGCCAGTCACAGAAAGATCTTCCTTACCTCGAAGCATGTCTTCAAGAGTCTATCCGCTGCTACTCACCCGCTGCAACCGGCACCGACCGTGTAGTACCTATATCTGGAGCTCAAATCGCAGGTCATTTTGTGCCCGGCAACACAGTCGTCATGATGTTGCACCAAGTGACCTACTCAGTCAAGCACAATTTTTCCAGAGCATCGGAGTATGTACCCGAAAGATGGCTTCCTGAAGGAAAGGGTCGGCCTCAGGATTGTATCGATGATGTGAGAGGCAGTGTACATCCGTTCTCGGTTGGCCCGCAGTCTTGCTTCGGACAAGAGTGAGTTTCACTATTTCATGAGCTTCATTAAGACATATACTAACAACCTACAGACTGAGTTTTTATGTATTGCGGCTGGCGCTGTGTAAACTTTTGTATCGCTTTGATATTGAGCTTACGCCTGAGTCTGAGAATTGGGTAGAAGGGCAACTCACATTTGGTACAAGGTCAAAGCCTCCACTGATGGCATATGTCAAGAAAGCATCACTATAGCTGGCTAGAAATGTGGATATTCATCACTATTGCCTGAGAAACTTTTATTCGAAAAGAGGTGATATTCAAATCTTTGGCCCGTAGGTCTGGACCCCCTCTGGTAGATACAGGACAGAGACAGTGATGCCTTGGAGCTACCCCAAATTTACGATTTTGTGGAACCAGAGGCTGTTTTGAGTGACCCAAGCCCAGTGGTTTACCAGAAGAAGTGTACAAGGTCACTTTTAGTGTTTTGGAGAAACTCTGGACTGATTCGTCAAGCTCGTAGAGCCTTGCTGTTATGATAGTAATTCTTGTATTATAGTTCACAAAGTGGCCAAACTATTCACTGCGATCCTTCACAACCATGACCATGACACCTTTCGAATCCAACGGCGGCATACCCACAAAGAAATCATGAGCAATCTCCACATCCCTCTTCGTCGTGCCAACCAGCTCAAGATCAAACCTGGAGAAGATGGTCGCAACAGTGAGATACAGCTCAGCATATGCGAGGTTCATACCAATGCACTGACGACTTCCTCTGCAAAAAGGCACAAAGTGGCGGCTCAGACTGGTTTTACCATGCATCCAGCGTTCTGGGTCAAACTTGAAAGGATCTGGATAGTGTTCCTCGTTTGTATCAATGAGATATGAGGATGAACTCATGCGAGTCTGCAAGACTTAGGATTCTGGTAGCAAGAGGAGAGAGGGGACTTACTCCTCGAGGCAGTTTGTATCCGGCATAAACAAGATCTTCCGTTGGTGCATACCGAGGTAGGCGTCCAGGAACACCGAATGAGAGCCTGATACCTTCTTGTATAACTCCAGTCTTGTTGTTGTTAGTAAATGTTAAGCCGTGTGTAAGGTCAACTCACCAGGTATGGGAGAGGCTCAAGTTTCGCAACAGTGATGGGTGAACTTGCATCTGCTGTTACTGTTTCTAGTTCCTTCCTCAGCGTAGTAAGCATGTCCGGATTCTCCGTAAGATGAAAACTCAGCGTCGTCAACGCCGCAGCCGTCGTCTCAGTACCAGCACCCAGAAAGATAGCCGCCTCAGACTTGAACCTCTCCAGAGTCTTATCCGCTTCGGGCAGTTGCTTGCTATCTCTCATCTCATGAAAGACAGTTCTAATCCCGTCCTTCTTCTCTTTTGCCAGGACATTTGAGATTTGACCAGAGATCTTCTTGTCGTAGTCAGCCAGTGGCTGTAGCTTTGGATCAAGCTTTGCAAGATAGCTGATGGGAATCTTTTGGATGATATCAAACAGCCATGGAAACATGCGTCCAATCGGATGGGCTTGAGGCATCTCATGAAAGAAGTCCAATAGCTCTTTGCCGAACTGGTCTTGCTTCATGTTATCCATGCTCTCGCCAAAGCAATATTGAGCAATGACATCCATGGTAAGACCGCTGTAGAGAGCTTTGAAATTTACAACCTCTCCACTCTCCCTGAGTGAGCTCATCCTGCCAGCGAGTTGGTGAATGGTTTGTAGGATCTGCGGCTCAAGAGCACGGATAGACTGCTTTGAGAACGATCCAGACAATGCAGCCCGTCGAACTCGATGGGTTTCGGCAGCATAACTGTCAAACATGCTCTCATCATGGGTAGACATGAAACGGATTTTGTTGCGAGGATGATGAGGACCACTGGCGTAGATTTCATCGTAGAAGCTATCATCGTTGATATGGACCTCGTAAGGGTTTATCCTCACAATGGGACCATACTGACGATGAAGTTCTTGAATCTTCCAGAGGAATTTGCCTCGTTTGACGACATCGTAGTAGAACTCATAGAAGAAAGTGAGAGCTGCTAATCTTGGTCCCGGTATCTTTGCTAGAGGCGATAGATACAGGCGGTAGACGACGGTGAAAGTGATGCGCAGTGCAATGAGAGACGCTGCCACTGTCAGCAGTGTTCTGGCGTTCAATTGCAAATTTTCCATGGTCGTCTTAGTGCCGAGTGTTCAACTCACTCACTGTAGAGATGAGATAGTATGCCTACTACCCATCCTGACAGGCATGACAGCATATACGAAAGCTATCTCACCAACCCACCACCACAAAAACTAGTTCTGATGTAAAGGTGCCGTTTTCCCGTCCATCCTTCGGCATGTGAATTCTCACCATCAGCCCGGAGAAAACACTCCGGTTGACATGAGCGGCAAAATACAATGTTGTTTCTGGCATAGTCGAACTTAGTGCGTCAGCCGTCAGCCCATTTCCCCTCCATTTCCCGTTACCGTGCTTGAATCCTTCGGCACCCCACGGAAAACCCCTGGCTCACCTTATTCCTTAGGCTAGTGAGCCGTAGATCCGGCTTTAGTATAATCAGCGCGGCAAATACCTACCTACTCGTATGCAGCGTCGGCCGCCGTATCAGAGAACGATACGGGCCGTTCCGCGCACTATACCCACTAGTTTTGGAGGCGTTTTACAGATAAGAAGTAAACAGTTAAAAGAAGGTGGTAATTGATGCAGTTGAGAGTAGCAATATTGGCAATTGAACTCCACAAACAAAACAACAAGTTAATATTTGCACAAATCAAGAATGGCTACTGAAGCAGTGAACCAACCTCCCCAGACGGGTACTGATTCCAGCGTTACCAATGGCACTGGTATGGATGCCCTGATGGAGGATGCGAAGAAGCGTGGCTTGCAGGAAGAGATTTCCCGTCTAACTGATAACCATTTGGTTTATACTGATGCTGCTGGTGGCAAGTTGTCCTATGCACCAGTTGATTGGAAGAAGCCAGGTCTTAGAATTCTTGACTCTGCTACTGCAGACGGTATGTATACCTTCTAAGACATAGAGCACCGGTGGTGATAATAGTGATTTAGGTATCTGGCTGCAGGATCTTCGCAAGCAAGCTGGTCCTGTTGCTGATGAGCAGACGTACATTGGCACTGATCTGGTCGAAGACTTGTTTCCCAAGCCTCGACCCCACGGGATTGAGTTCAAGAAACAATCCATTACAGAGCCATGGCCCACTGAGTGGAAAGAGTCCTTCGATCTCGTCCACCAGCGCCAAGTCCTCGGCTTCTGTGGCAACTTCTCCCTCGAGCAAGCCGTCGCCAACCTCTGCGCCCTCGCCAAGCCCGGCGGCTGGGTCGAGCTCGTAGAACTCGACTGCGACCAGAGTCTCCTCGAGGAAGGAACCGCAGCGCACGAGTTCTTCCGTCTTCTCGAGCAGATCTGGAAGATCAAGAAGATGGGCGGCAACTTTGGCCCCAACCTCAAAGAGTGGATGGAGAATGCGGGGCTGGAGGATGTTCAGGTTGATGTTTTGCAGTGCAAGGTTGGCGCGAAGGCTAAGCCTGAGCTGAAGCAGGCTAGTATCAACGGTGCAGCTGGTGCGGGGCCGATGATTGTGGCTATGGCGCGCAGTAAGTTTTCTTCGGACCTTTTATCCTTGTGATTAGTACTGACTTTGATGATAGCTCTTCCTGAGCTTGAGGGCTTTACTACTGAGCAGCTTGATACTCTTGATACTAGAGTTCGTAAGGAGCTCGCTGAGAAGGGAGCTGAGTTTCAGAGCTTTGCTGTCAGGGGTCGTGTTCCTGCCGGAGGATTGAAGCCTAAGAAGTAGATTCTAAAACTTTCATGTGATGGCACTCGGTTGGAAGGATCAAGATAGTTACTACTAGAATCTAGCCAAGACAGCATTAGTAATTACCATCCAACCACTTTCTGGCTGCTTTGAACTGTTCTCAAATCATGCAGGTTCACAATGATCAGTAAACGTTCATCCCGGCTACAAGTATTTAATGGAATGATAACGGCCAATCAAAATCAAATCAACCCGAGTACATGCAAATTTGATAATTGTCATTGAGCTGCCATTCCCTGTTTACCTATTAAACTGTAACGCTTACAGCCTTGTGGGGTTTGAAGGATCTGCGTGATAAAGTGCGAAGACCCGCCTCGGAATACGCCCTGTAATCACTATTGGTCAAGATGCGAGTGAGATGATTATTGGCTTCCCTACACGGTAACTCGTAAGGGCAGTTGCTGCAACGCTCATATTGGTAGGATTTGTTCTGCATGTCAGAGGAGCTTTAGTTGTGGATATTGTCGAGACATCCCCCACTTATAATCCCCCATTGCGACGTCGCCAAAGTTTAAATGTCACCTACCTGCCGTATCGAGATCGACATTTCATTTACCCCAAGATTCGTAAAGAACCCCAAAGGGGAAGCGTTGGGGAAACGTGAACGAATGTCACTGCGTTGCGGTTCGTCAATAGTCTGTAGATAAGCAAGACTGTGGGGTATACCTATGCCAGGACAGCTGGCCAACACTCAAAGATACTACTAACTGTTATAATAGTTTTACATAACAATTATATGACATGCTTCCATGCATCATATTGGGCTCAGTGATATCAGTCCCAGAGGATCAAGAACCATGGCCTTTGCACTTTTCCAAGCCGGAATCCCGCATTGACCTGCGCAACTGGGCTTAAGCGCCTAGAATACCAAGCTTTTTAGCCTTATGAGCCGTTGTGTCACACCCAATCAGACGCTCCCAGTCCTCGCCAATGCACGTTGGGCGAGCTGACCACTCGGGACCGATGGCATTATGTCTCAGTAATCCTTCGCCCCACTGCCGACGGCAATTCTTTTAAAGTCCGTGGGACTCAGCAAATTAGATAACGAAGTGAGATACTGATAGGACCGTCAAATCTGGCCCTGTCTGAAATGATGAGGGAACATGATCTGATTAGACTTCTGCGAAATCTGCATCTAGGCGGAGAACTTTATCCGGAGGATCTGACACGCAGCAAGAACCTTGACATATTCGTCATGACTTTTATTTGTCAAGTTTGTAAATAATGTCAGGCTTTAAATCCACCAATCTAAAGATTCCGCATTGACCTTGATATGCCGGGTGTTAGGGGGAGGTGTAACACCATAGGTCTAGGATTGCATCCTTTGATCGACGCGTATCACAACGTGTCGAATATGGCTGACTGCAGTGGAAGTCGAACGTTATTTGCATTATTGACATCGAGGAATGGGTATTGTTTCTCAATACGGTTCGCAGCTGCCGAGAAGAGATAATTTCAAGGTGAATGCTGTACTTGCATGACAACATTGACGCCCCGGGCGTATCATTCTCATAGTTCGTGACACTATCCTATTGCCGTGGACATAAGCCTCCCATACATATGAACCGTCATCAATAGCTCCCTTTCAAAGATAGAGGTGTCTCCTGTCATCCAGACAACACCCACTCACGGCTAAACTGAACCAAACTATCCATAACCAAAACCCATTAGCTCCCTCTTCAAATGGATCCAGGTCCAGCATACAAACGGCGTCGTCCCGCCGTAGCATGCACCGAATGCCGCAGACGAAAGATTCGCTGCGACCGTCACTCTCCCTGCGGACCCTGTAGCAAATCAATGCCGAGCCTGCGATGCGTGTACAACAACCAGCCAACAGCTCGAATTCCCGAGAGTTATCTGGATCCCGGGATGCAGCAGCAGCACGACTCGTTGGTTCTGAGCAGTCACGCGCATATGGTACCTCATGAGCAGTCCATCTTTGGCCAGCAGCCCTTTGATGAGGTGCAGGAGATGGATCTTTTTAATATGGATGTTGCGCCCATGACTGATGTGTCGCTGGGGTTTGTTGATATGGATTTCTTTGGGATGAGTGATTCGCACTCGAAATCAGCTTCTATTGATTCAACGAATTCGCTTCTTCAAGGTCTGTCGAGATCACCATCGTGGACAACTTCCAGTCTTCCTTCAACAATGGCTAGCAGTATCACAAACTCACTACAGAACATGCCTCTGACTCAAACCAAGAGCTCTGGAAGGTCCTCAGCATCCCAAACCAGAGAAACCGAATATTCCTCTATTGAAGACCATGAGAGCCATTGGTATGAGCCATTCTCCAAATGCGAGAAGTTCAAATTTCTCGTGGACAGCCTTTCTGGAGATGATATCCATCTTTCATCTGAGCAAGAAGCCCTTCGGCCATTATTTGAGTCGTACAACAGGCTCTTTCGCGATGTTCGAAGAACCCACGAAAGCAAACTCGCCACTGAGAACTCTGTCTCAACTCAAAATGGTGCGCGTAGCATGCTCCCAGCAAGAAGGACATGCGACTCACTTGTTGATGCATATATCAAGACTTTTGAGTCTGTGCTACGCATCATTCACGTCCCGTCATTCCTGAGAGATTATGAACACTTCTGGGAAGATTCTGCTTCATCAATCTCAAGCACTGATGAGACATTCCCCTGCAAGCTACTTCTAGTGGCAGCACTTGGATCCATCACTTTCACCCCAACAGACTCACAGCAGGATCAGGCCACTTCATGCCGAGAGCATTCAAACAACTGGATCTCCTACGTCAAAGACTGGCTCGCCCGCAAGAGCATGAAGGGCATGCGAGGAGATCTAAGTATGGCACAGATCGCCTGTCTTTTAGCCCTGACACGTCACACGCACCACCAGGATTCGGCCCCCATGGGCGTAGCATGGCTTTCCGAAGGACACGGTCTAACTCACATGGCCGTTCAAATGGGTTTACATCGGGAACCAAGAGTCCGGTCGCCGAATATATCCGCGAAGGAAGCCGAGATACGGAGACGGCTTTGGGCTACAATGTTAGAGTTGTCGTTGCAGGTTTCTGTCGACCAGAGTCTCCCGGCTCCCATCGCGCCGGAGAGCTATGACTGTGAGGTACCGAGTAGTATTGCGGATGATGATCTGGTGCTGGGGGTCGAATCACAGAGTATGATCCAGTCATCAGTTCTCATGCTCCTTGCGCAAACTCAAAGGCTGCGTCTTCGGATTCTCCAACTTGTGAATGCACCTGGATCTTCAAAGACGTATCAGGAATGCCACGCTCTTGCATCCGAGCTCAATGCGGCATGTTCCGTCGGTGAATCCAAGCTAGATTCACAACTCAGCGACTTCCAGAATAGCCTCTTGACTAGATTTACTAAACCGTTTGTGTTAGCACTGCATGATGCTTTTGCCGAAGAAGCATATTCGAAGCCCGAATACTACTATTCACGAAGAATGCGAATGGAGATCTCAGCACAGCTACTATCATCTACAGCAAACCAAGGCTCGTACTCAGCACTATTTATCAACGGGTCAGGGCAGTTTTCCGTTACGCAGAGACAGGCCACAATGTCCCTATGTCTCGATCTAATCCGGGATTTTGAAGAAGAATCATTTCCCAACCTGGACAGTGGTTCCCGCGCAAAACTCCGAGATATTCTATCTAACACAATTACAACGTTCAAAAGACGTGTCGAAGCATCAAGGGGATCGGATACAACAGAAGAGTTTATCTTATTCTCATGTGCATTATCATACATTGAGAGCCTACAGCGAAAGGAGGACGGTAAAAAGGTGGCCAGGAGGATTAACGAAACTGCAAAGAATGTGCTCGGAGTCTGCTGTGATACAATGGAGAAGCAGAGGCGGAGGGAGTCACTCGCAGAGACAGATATTTGGATGGGCCGATAGTCTCTTGACACGTCGAAATAGTTGCCTTATGGTCGAATTCATTACATGCATCACACTATATTTACTACTCGTACTGAATGTTTGTTTTCATGTAATTCAGAGTAACCGAAATGTATTCAGGTGATTTCGTCCTTCTCGTTGATCCAGATTGATGTTGTCGTGATAGCACATTTTCCTCTCTGGTTAATTCAAGCAATACCAACTGCTCTCCACCACCACTATGCTGCATAATGAATAACGCGTTTCGGATAGAGACTCTTAACCCGAGAATGCGACATTGTTTGATGGAAGCGGCGTGATATATGCACGGAAAATCCCACGGGAAATCCTTCGGGGAATCTCCTCCCGTGCCGTCTCACCCTTGCTATACAGTGTGATGTTGTACTTTATCTCAACAGAAAAGCACTGTACTGGTCTTTTGCCCCGATGCTCCTTGACGGCTGAGATCTGGCGGCTTGTCAATAGGAGTCTTTCAGTGATGCCGGTCCTATCGCTCATCATTTCAGAGTTTATCATAGTCATCCATATACGCCAACAGATTTGACACTGGATTAAATCAAACTTCCTCTTCTGCAACAGTCCAAGCAACGTACCTTGACAAGATTCTGTGCCAACATACACGAAACAATGGCGCTCCATCAGTTACTCGCCCAACAGGTTACAACACGGAATCTTCCTGTCCTTGCAGTTGGAGCTGCTTTTCTCATTTTCATCTTTCGAAAGCTTTTCACAAGCAGCCAAAAGTCTGAGGCAAAAGGCTGGAAGCCAATACCTCGCTACTGGCAATGGGATCCAATATGGGGTCTCGATCTGGTAGCGAGTCAGATCCATGCCTTGCGATCAAACCAATTCTTGGCATGGCTTGCCAAGCTTCATGCCAGCATGCCTCACACCAAGACCTTCAGTATCAACATGTTTGGTGTCAAGTGGATCTACACCTATGATCCTGAAGTTTTGAAAGCTGTCTATGCGACTCACTTCAAGGAGTTTGGTGTTACACCAATCGGTAATCTTCGAAGAGGATTAACTCCTTTCGCTGATAAGGGCGCAATCACTACTGATGGTGAGGATTGGAAGCACAGTCGCTTCTTGATCCAGCCCTTCTTTGATCGTCAGGTGTATACAAGCACCGACAGAGTAGCTCGACATACAGACCAATTCATCAAACTACTACCTGATAATGGTGAAACGGTCGATCTGCAACCTCTGCTGCAGCGATGGGTAAGCTCTTGTTACCTTACCTACTGTCCAACCAACTGACAATCTTGACCCAGTTTTTGGACATTGCCACGGAGTTCATTTTTGGCGAGTCAACTGAAGCTTTGGTATACCCTGAGCGTGCCAAGATTGCCAACACAATGCTTGACGTTCTCGATGGTGGTCGTCTCCGCGCTCAGCTCAACAGACTCATGTTTCTTCGTGATTGGACTCCATGGCTGAAGTCAGTCGAAGAGATCCACGCCTTCGTTACTCCTCCCATTCAAGAAACCATCAAGGAGAAGCATGAGCGTGAAAAGAAGACCAAGGAGGGCGCAACTGACTTGGAGCCTGAGCGAACTGATCTTCTCTGGACAATGGTACAAAACCTTGAGGACGTTGAGGAGCTGAGGTCGCAGATCTGCTTGATTCTCGTCGCCAATATTGACACTACGTCTGTGTTCATTAGCAACTGCGTCTGGTGGCTTGCTCGTTATCCTGATGTCTGGGATAAGATCCGCCAGGAGGTGCATGAATTGGGCGACATCCCAATGAATTTCTCAGTTCTTCGAAACATGAAGTATCTGAACTGCGTCATGAATGAGAGTAAGTATATCACCTTAGCTTCCCCGCATCTTCTCGAGCTAACGTAAAAGCTCATCGCATGATACCCAACAACGTCTCTCAACTTCGCGGTGCCTTTGAGGATGTCGTGATACCAGTAGGCGGTGGTCCAGATGGCAAATCACCGACCCTCATCCGCAAGGGCGATCTAGTTCTCATCAACAAGACCGTCATGTACCGTGATCCCGAGGCATGGGGCGAGGACTCAAATGAATTCAAGCCTGAGAGGTTCGACGGATATCGAGGCTCGTGGGGCTTTTTACCTTTTGGTGGTGGACCAAGACGGTGCCCGGCTCAGATGATGGTTCAGACTGAGGCGGCGTATATCCTTGCTCACCTTGCTAAGACTTTCAAGCGCATCGAGCCTCGCGACCCAGAGCCGTACGTGCCTGTTATGAGGATTGGGCCGTCGAATAAGACTGGTGTCAAGGTGGCTCTATACAGATGATACGGGGTTCTTTGGTACAATTTGCATGTTAGAGCGATCGAATGGCATTTTAGTGTTACTTTACAGTTTCTAGCTCTTGTCAAAGGCCATGTGGAGTATCTACGTATATGGCACTAAGCAGCCACGCCCGAGAGCGTCACCTATAATTTTGTATAGAATCAAGTCAGTAGAACTATTTTCTAAGTTGTTCTCGGATCGCTCTTGTCCTATATCAAGGGCTGGTCTCGTACTTCCTAGCTCTCTGTTGTTTCTAGATAAATTACCTCCAATTTCGTCTGCAACTTCCCCATCAAGGACTAAAAGAACTTCCGTCGAGCGCCCCGTTGAGAATTTGTGATACAGAGAGAATGCCACAAAGAAAGAGTTGAAAGTGAAGGTGCGGCATCTGATTGGGCACGGAGAATAGCGGGATATTACGTGTTATAACGGGCCATACCTTGACATCCGTAAAGGAGACGCATTTTCGAGTGGATCTGCAGTCAACAATTCTGAACCGTTTGCCAACACCGTAGAAAGGGCCGATTATAGATTCTATCTGTCGTGTTTGAACTTGCTCGATGGTACACTTGCTTTTACCCAGTTCTTCATCCAAACTCGAGACCTTTCCACAACTTCCACCTTCACAGCGAATTGAGTGCCAGTCTGAATAGTACTATCACGATGGAACTCACTATCGCACAACCAATCACGCTGAAATGCGGGCTCACTTTACCAAATCGGCTCACCAAAGCCGCTATGGCCGAAAGATTGGCTGACAAAGACGGCCTTCCAGGTGGCAAACAATGTCTCTCAACCTACAGTGAATGGGCGAAAGGAGGTTGGGGCTTGATCATCAGTGGTAAGGGTTGCTCAAACGATCACAACTCACCACATTCTTGACCAATTGATAGGTAATGTTCACATCGATCCCGCTCATCCCGGTGCACCAGGGGACTTCACAGTGAACCGGGATGTCCCTAGAGAAAAGACTCTCGCGGCTTGGAAGACTTGGGCCAGTGCTTGTTCACTGAACGGAACTAAACCTATCGTCCAGATTAACCATCCAGGACGGCAAGCACCATTTGTCAAAAGCCTTGCTCCGAGTCCAATTCCTCTAGATCTTGGCAAGGGTCTGTTCCCATGGCTTGTCAGATCATTGGTATATGGAACTCCAAAGGAGATGACACAAGCTGACATAGATGATGTGGTGACGAGATTTGCTGAAGCAGCGAAGCTATCAGTGGAAGCGGGCTTTGCGGGAGTAGAAATCCATGCTGCACATGGATACTTGTTGGCGCAGTTCTTGTCCCCACTTTCGAATGAGCGAACAGATGACTATGGAGGCTCCCCACTAGCACGGGCCAAGATTGTTGTCGACGTCGTCAAAGCTGTCAGAAAAGCTGTACCAGCTGGAGCTTGTGTAGGCATAAAGGTCAATTCAACTGATCACACAGATTTGGGCGACTTCATCACCCAGCTGAAGGCCATCGTTGATGCTGGAGTTGACTTTGTAGAGGTCAGTGGAGGGTCCATCGAAGATCCCATGTTCAGCACTGGCCTGCACACAACAATTAAGGCAAGTACCAAAGCTCGGGAAGCCTTCTTCGTCGACTTTGCAAACGCCATCAGATCTGAGCTTCCAGACGTCCCCATCATGTTGACAGGTGGCTTTCGGACCCGGCAAGGTATGGAGGCTGCCGTGAAGGGAGGCAGTTGTGATCTGGTCGGTTTAGCTAGGCCATCGGTCATAGACCCTGCCCTTCCAAAGAAAGTTCTGGACACCAGTATACCAGAGTATGGGGCCTTGGCATATGCTAAAAGGATTGAGGCGTGGAGTTGGGCCAAGTATACTGGAATCAAGGCCGTTGGTATGGGGGCTGAAACGGTATGTCCACATCCTACAACTCTGATAACGGCGGAACTAATAAAGAGAATAGCTTTGGTATACAAATCAGATTGGGCGATTAGGTGCCGCAAATAATTGAGCTCAAGTATTTGGTTTCATGTATTTTGTATTTTGATAGATTTACAAGAAGTTGACGTGCATCGAACCATTAATCCAAGCCCACCATAACTGAGAGAATGATGATTGAGTCTACTGCCTGAGCTTTGCGAATGATATGGTCAAGTACTTGCTTAGATCCTGTATGCACCTAAGCGGCAACATGCGTTTGCTAGTAATAGTATGCACGAAACCCGGCCAGCTATGAAACTATCCAGCCACAATCCATCGCGTATTTCACAGCAAGGAAGCAGGTCTGCCCCTATCGTACAAATGCAACCATGGTGGAGGACAACAACGCTTTTGTTATTGTCGGAGCCGGCTGCATTGGACTTTGCACGGCACATCAGTTGTTAAAGTCACTCGACAGCCAGGAGCGCAAACCCAGTATCATCGTTGTGGATGCAAGTGATGGACCATTCGCTGCCGCTTCGTCAGCTTGCACAGGTTGTTTCCACTACCACTTCCCTGGCCCGCTGATTAAGCAAGCCTCCTGTGGCCACACCAGGCAGCTTCACTTAAGATTGAAAACCCAAAGTCTGCGACAATGTCCATCTCAGCACCCAGGCCAATTAGTTGTTGGACAGTCTTGATCTTACTCAGACTACAGGCAATCATCAAAGGCGTTTCCCCATCCTTATTTCTAGCAAAGTCAGATCATATTCACGCAACCCGATTGAGCTGAAAATCACACTCTGGAACTTCTGTTTGTAATGAATTGGTTTGTTCTCTGAACAATAACAAGATGTGTAGCTCCGCCTTGCCTAATATTGAGGCCCTCCACCAACGTGAATTGCCAAGCCAACCAGTAGGAACAAAGATGACAATGCGCTCCCGAAAGAATGCATAGGGATTTATACTAGGCCTATTCCTATCTACTTTCTTCGACAACCTTTTTCAGATCTCGATTCATCCTCACATAGCCTTCCTGTAGCTCGTTCAGCTTTCCCGCAGCAGCAGCTATTGGTGCCAAGATGCCAGAAAAACGCTCCCCTTGCGTAAATCGCGTCCATCGTCCATCCTCGACAGCTTCCAGGCGACACCAGTGCTCTGTATCGAAGATAATCGGTGTCAAGATACTGCCGTTCCATCGAAGCTCTTTTTCAGGCTGTAATACTGATACAACATTGGTGTATGTCTGGTTATTCTCGATCGTGATGGTCTGCTTGCTTCCAACGGCGAGTTCAGTATGTGGCGGTTGCACTTGAATCGAAGTGACGAAGGTATTCCATTTTGGCCAAGACTCCAAGTCCATTAACACGCTCCAGACTTGCGATGGAGGCGCTGCAATTGTGATTGATTCCTGGATTTCGCGCATTTTGATTGTAATTGAGTTGAGTAGTGTGAGATGTCAACTGTATTGGATCTGAGTGGGGGGATACTTTGGACTACCAAGAGTCTACTAATAGCTTTATATATAATCCATACTTGATTCATTTACTGCTCGATTCTGGAGAAGTGATTACTTTGTGAAGCGGCACGGCGCATATGGATGACCGACGCAGGCTACTTCAGCTATGACGTCAACCAGTTCGGGGTGTTATTTGTCCGCTCAGGCTATCCAGTGCCTCAAGTCTCCCCGAGAATGTCGCATCTATTGTCCCGATGCAACAACAACAGCAACATGGCTCGTCTAGCAATTATCATTTGGTCTTTTCTCTCTTGGTTTGAACTTCAAAAGGCAGTGGCTCATAAAATCTTAAGAAGCTCTCTGGTCTGTCTAATCGGTACTAAGAAGCAAGCAAAACTAGGGTATTGTTGTCTTTGGCCATTTCTGTACATTAACATAGGGACGTCACACTACTCTGTACCATTACTGTTCACTTGAAACAAGGATTTATCTAATAATGGTATCTGTCTTTCATCAGCACAAAGCCTCGTCAGTTGCTATAGCAAGACGCTAACTATCCGAGTCAACCTTTCCCAAGCCCAAGCTCGTATTTACTGCAGCGACCACGTAAAATCGTCATTGAAGACGACAGTGGCGCTGGTCCTCCCCGACATGTCAATTTCAATGCTCTGATCATGGATCCCATCAATCATGGTACCACTTTGGCCATCGCGTTGGAACCAGACCCGGATCCTGTTGTTAGGCTTAATCTCCTGACTGGCGCCTCTCGGGAGTTGCATAGAGCCGACGTAGATGGGAGCCCTCGAGCCATTGATGGTTCTGTACACAATGGGGGAGGCTCTATCGGCCTGGTTATTGAAGCGAATACCGTCTTGAGGTCCACCGTCGTTGACACTGCCTCGATAGTCTGGAGTCAAGGTGTAGGTCTGGCCAGGCCTGATGGAATCGACATTAGTCGACGCCTGAACTTGGACTGAAGAGCTGATTAGCATGTTGATTTTTGAGCTGCAACACAGATGACTTCCATACCTCCTTCCATGAAGTTGGATTGACTGGCAGCAATACCAAGGTCATCATTCCAGTTGAACTGAGCATTAGGCGCAATACCTTAATCATAATCGTCAGTGTAAGCTAAAGTAGAGGAACGCAAAGCCTTACTGCTGGTTGATGCTATGACCTTGTATCCCTCGCGCTCCACTCCAGAAGCAAAGCAGAGCTTGTAACCCTGCTGCGCGAATTGTTGTATGGCCGCGCGCCCTGGAACCTTGACTGTCAGAGAATAGTTGGTCATTTTGACAAGGACTTGTGGTGGGGATTGATAAGGAACAGTGATGATGAAATATTTGTTGTTTTCTGTGGAACAAGAACCAAATCAGGGAAACAGAAACGTCTTTTATAACCTACAGCGTCCCAGAAAGCCAGCTGACCTCAACAGTTTTGGGCTTTCAATGGGAGCTCAGCTGGCCACGTTAATGCAGCCTACTATAGTTCATACCACTTCCTTAGAAACATACATAGGCGGGCGGTTGACTACAGGCAGCTTACTGTAGCTATCGAACTTTACCAACCTATGGCTGCAGTCTTTCTGAGCATATTGAGAGACATGGCGTATACTGTTCAATAGTCTGCTCAGCATTTCACACTAGTCTTTGCCCAGACCAATCTTGGGCAGATAGTACAGCCAGCCACGATAAATCCCGCCCGCCAATTGAGGCTAGACAGTTGCAGATGTCTCTGGCAAAGCATACGGCGTTAAGGAATACTTATATATGGTACATGCTTACGTGGTATCTTATGTACTCTTTAACAGACACCTGGCTGTAACCTCATCCAGTCTTGTCCTGCACATGGCATCTATTGCCCCAACGCAATGTCAATTACACTTCTTTGTCCTGAAAATAACTGCATGAAGTTGTGACTTATTCTTTGAACATCAAATTGTTAGAACTGTTGCTTTGTAATTTTCATTGAGCTCTCTCCGTTCTCGGCCTGCTTGGTTTCAAGGCGCGAGCAAAACCAGCCACAATGGGTGCTTCACCTGCCACAGTAACTCGTTCCGCGAAAGCGGAATGCGATGTGATCCATATGCAGTGTTCTGATTGGTGGCTGCTTCTTCCTCTTTCGACGATTCACTCCACTATCGATGTTCGCCTATCTTAGTGCCAGTCAGAAATCTCGGCGAGTGATATCAGGATCCCGCGGGATATTGTTGCTGATATTGAAGAGCTGATAACATCTAATATTAATTCAAAAGTCGCCAGTCTCTTGATATCAAGCTCTTGACCTTGGAAATTCATAAGGAAATACTTGTCAAAACCGTTCTGAAATTTATCACCTCTTTTGAAACTTACACTATCGGGTAGTCTAGTCAAGTAGTCAAGTAAAGCAACAGTTCGTGCTCGATATTTATCTCAACACAGAAGACACCTAGGAACGCTGGATATTCTGGCCATTATTTGCAAAATGCTCCTGGCTATGCCACCATGAAATATAGAGACACTGTGCTTACCTATCACCTTGCAACGTCATAATCCGGTTTAGCCGGTCTATCCGCCGTCAGCTGCAATACCCTTCCCTTCTTACATCGGCCAACCAGAATACGCGTCCTCGCGCGAACTAAGTAGTTTACAGCGGAATCATGAATTTTTAACAGCCACTATTTAAGCCGCAAAGTAGCCATTCGCCCATGCCTCCGAGATTCGGCAAGCAATAGCGCTGCCCGGCCTTGGAGTCACTAAGCAGAATTTCCAATGCCTGTCAACAGCGCCCTTCACATGATTTCACAAACATCGTCCTTGTGACTCTCCCTCCGTTCAAACATAAGATGTTTCGTGTTTCATGGTAATCAAAGGCAAACATGTCGACCGATGAATGGCTGGATCGGGTGATGCTTATAGAACAAGCTGTCGCCAAGTGCCGCGGAGATGTTGCGCACGCTCAATCAGCGCAAAATGAGGAGGAACTGCGGGCAGTTATCACCACGATGTGCCACGATATTATCGGAATAATCGGAAGGCCTCAGGTTGAGAGATCATTGCAAGCATGGTCTGAAGTATACCCCGAGCAGGAGGGCGCCAGGTTGATAGAGAAGACGAGCATCTACCGCCATTTGGTCAGTGCTCAGACCCCACATACAGTATCTCTAAAGCTAATGGAATTCACAGAAGCAAAATAATACGGCTTGGGTCCCTATACCTGCGCAGGAAGACATAAGGTCTGAAGCCCAAGCTGGCTCGTTGAGACCGACACCTGGAACATCATCTTCGCCTCCATCGGTACAAGAAATGGAGGTTCAGAACCGGGCGGAGAGACTTCGGGATGCTCTCTGTCTACCACCTATTCGCCGCGCCTCTGCAGACAATATCAATCTATCGCATCCGAGATACGTATCTCACTTACCACCAAGCCATCAAAGGACACCACAAGATGGTTACTATTCTCCTTTCACGACCTCTCCGACAACACGAAGTAACTGTTCAGAGTCTCCAAGGGTTCTTCCTCCAATCATATCATTTGGTGACGACATAGCCGAGTCGCCCGTCTTTCATACTCCCCAGAGTAGTCGACGAGCAAGCCAGGTATCATACCCAGCCTCAGATAGAAGTCTAGACCCCTTCCAGCCTATTCACTATGATCCAAACCCTCACGAGAAGGCAGCACCGAGTTTGAAGTCGTACCCCACTAACAACATGACAACTCATGGCGGCGTGGATCAGAATAATGGTACGTGTCGGATACCGAGTGACAAAAAGGCTGGCACTACATTCCATGAGATCCCAACGTCTTTAGCAGAGTATCTTGAGAGGATCCTTGCTGCAGGGGACATGCCGTTTACTCTGGCTGGCTTCAGGGACACAGATAATTATTACAACTGCCCATTCTGTAGCGAGAATGGGAAGAGGAATTATAAAAGGTCAGGACCTTTTGCGGACCATTTAGTAAGGCACTGGAAATCACTACAGACATAATAGCAAGACGGACATGGTTAGAGACCAGCCCCATTGTCGAAGAAGAAATAATCGACTCCACTCATAATATTGGCTATTTACATAAAACATCTACTCATAACTGTCCTCCAATCCGAAGAAGAGAAAGCTTACTCGCGCTCGCAAATCATAATCTAAGGACGGTGAAGCAAGATCTTGCCGTTCTTGTCATACCAGATCTTCCTCGCCTTCACCTGTCGAAGGTAATCCTTACCAGACGTATGCGCATCAGCAAAGAAAAGCCACCACTGTCCCTTATACTCAACAATACTTCCATGAGTAGTCCACCCATCAACAGGATCAAGAATCTTGCCCTGGTAGGTATAAGGACCATAGATGTTCTTGGAAGTAGCGTAGACAAGGAAGTGGGTATCACCGGTGGAGTACATGAGGTAGTACAGCTTGCCGCGCTTGTGGATCCAAGGGCCCTCGAAGAATCGTCGCTTGTTGTCCTCAGCCTGAAGAGGCTTGCCTGTCTCGGGGGCGAGAATGACGAGATCGCGGGGTGTTTCGGTGATCTTGTGCATGTCCTTGCTTAGCTTGGCGATTTGAGGGGATAGGGCATTGGTGCCGTTAGGAGCAGCCTTGTCTCCAATCCACGACTCGTTAAAGTTCTTTTTATCCTGCCAGGCTTGGAGCTGGCCGCCCCAGATACCGCCCCAGATGAGGTAGGCCTCGTTATCAGTGTCGACGTAGCTAGCAGGATCGATACTGTACGTGCCAGGGATCCAGCTCTTGTCGGCCTTGAAAGGACCGCTGGGCTTGTTGGAGACAGCAACTCCAATTCTGAAGATCTCATCCTTGTCCTTGGCGGGGAAGTACAGATAATATTTGCCGTTCTTATGAGCTGCGTCAGGAGCCCACATTTGTTGCTTCGCCCAGGGAACGTCATTGACTGAGAGAGCGACGCCGTGGTCGACAACGGGATCTTTACCATAGATGCTCTTCATGGAGTAGGTATGGTAATCCCTCATGGCGTATTGAGCGCCTCCTGTGCCGTTGACAACATTGGCTTCGATGTCGTGAGATGGGTAAACCCAGAGCTTGCCTTCGAAAACATGAGCTGAGGGATCCGCGGACCAGAGGTCGGTGATCAGCGGAGGAATGTCATTAGTGTCTTGCGCTGCGCATTTGCTGGTCAGAGACAACAGCAATGCTGAAGACAGAAACTTGAGCTGCATCTTAGCGAGCTGTAGACCCTAATGCTTGATTGACAAGATTGAACAAGAGCCTGATGAGTAGCAATCCTATGGATCGTGCCCATCTCTTTTATACCCAGTTTTCTCGCTACTATACCAACTGCCGTGACGATGACCTCAACTAAGTTTATCCCCTTGATATATCAGCCTATTCCCCCTGGAAATACGGGGTTGCGGGGTATCTTCTTGGCACAGGACTGGCCCGCCGGATAAAACAATTTTAATAGAGTTTAATGGATGTTTTCTATATAAACTCTTTGTCATGCTGCACAGCGCCCTCAACTAAGCAGCTGGGGGCGATAAACACACCGCCAAGCGTAAGCAGATACGACGTCCACCACGGTAAGATTTGTGCCTAAATTGAATTTCTATTATCCAGAATTACCCGTGTAGTATTTTGTTGATGTTAGTGAGAAAATAGTCTATTTGAATTTATACTTGCCAGGGGATCGTCAGGAATATAGACAGATTAGGAATTCAGTGCATGCTTCGTCGTGCCATGGACTGGTGCGCTTAGCATTGAGCCCCGCAGGGTACCAGATTACCGGTCCATTCAGCTTACAAGCAGGACATGGCCAAGGTGCACGATGCTACCTCATTGGATCTTGCCTCCCATGTTTGCGTAATGCATCTAGAACCTCAGATACATTAGACCCTGGGAGAGTAGAAAGTCAACATCATACTGTTTCACGGTAAAGGGCTGTTAATGAAGGTGATGTCCTGCGAGATGCACCAACAGATCCGGCCGTACTTTCCGGTTGCTGACTGGTGCCATGCGAAACATTCATCGAGCCTTAGCGTCAACGATCGTAGATGTAGTGGAGCTGGGGCAAATGCTCCGAAACCCGGTATCGTTTTCGCCTCAGTAAAGAGGATCATTATCTAAGGCACAGCATGCGGCGATTGCTTTTCTTTCGGCAGAATTACAATCGTTTTAGTTACACAATTTTGAATTGGGGGCCATCTCGGATAATCGCAATATTCATGACACCCAAGCCGTTAGGGACATCCTTTTAGGCAGCCGGATAGCACCACGTCAGGATGTTATATGCAGTGAGACCAATACGACTTGATTAAACGCAGACTCTATGAAGCTATGGTACACTAGTCCATTGTCTATCCTCCAGACAGTAAACATTTTAATTAACCAGCCATCTTACATAGACATAATGTTATCAATTGTCTCCGGTCCATCCAGCCTTGACATCATACTGAACGCATCCAAACTGTGAAGTTCCTCCGAGATGAGGTCCGTCCTCATTACCTGTACAGAAACCTCAGCTTAGCGTCGTAGTTAATGTTAAACAAAGAGCAGGTGACTTACAAAAGTGATAGACAGAACCAAACATCTCTCTGCAGTTGGGTGATCCCATCTCGGTCGGGTCGGTGAGTTCCTGACTCTTTTGATCCGTGACACATCCACACACCCAAGAGACAGTATAAGCGTACTGCTCACCCGTTGTAGAGTCCTCATACAGTTCATAGATGTCGTCCGATTCGGCATTAAGCTTAATCCCTTCCAAAGACTTACAGAACTTCTCAGTGACTTCAACAAAGACCGTGGACGTGGTATCCTGGTGAGAAAAGCTGTCGGCATCGTAACAGTCCATCCTCCCTGTGTCTGTGAATGGTGTTGTGGGCTGCGTGGGCTCGGCTTCGGCTGTCGTGCTTGTTGTCGAAGGGGAAGTAGACTCGGAGGTTGGTGTCTCGGTGGGTAGATCAGATGGTAGTAGTGGCGTGAAACTCGGAAGATAAGTTTAGTAGGATCCAAAACATCGATAATGGAACCGATAAGCGTGGGAAGACTTGGAAGGGATGCTGTAGCACTGATCTCGCACGCTGCACGGGCTCGCAGCTTCTTGTCATCGGATGGGTCGCACCACTGCGAGTCTTGGACACCCCTTTCAAGCAACGGAGTCCATTCAACCTCTTTCATAGGCTTCTACTGTTTCTCGAAGAATATGCGCCATTTAGCCTTTGTATCGCAGTCTGAGGTGTCGCCTGGTTGATACTGGACAATGGCTCTGCCTCGAGGGTTGATATCTGCCTCATCTGCGAAGTCGTTCACGTGAATCAAGATAGTGGTGTCGAGAGGGGGAAGAGTATCTGTTGATTGGGAACGGAGATGGCTAGTAGCACCTGTAGGTGACGTCTCATTAGCATGCAGCCTGGAAGGTTCCACCGAATCACTGTGTGTAATAATACCTGTTTGGCTATCATCGCTACCTTCAGCAGGAACAGAAGTATCAGCGGTGGGCACGACTGGAGATGTCATGTCTGGAGAAATATCAGTGCTTGTGGCCACAGATGCGTCAGATACCATCGAAGAAGGTCCAGCCAGAGTACCTGAGGCCGATACATCTTCTGTGGGATCAGGACTTGCTACTGCTGAGGGAGTTGAGCCTGATGGTGTGCCAGATGCCAAGACGTTAGAGGACTCTGCAGGGATGGTTATCTCAGGGCCCGACAGACTGTTTGTGGTATCTGCTAGAGGCTTCCCTGGGAGCGAAAACGAGGCCTCGCTGACCTCTGACGCAGTAGACAGTTCGTCGGAAAGAGTAACGGCACTGGTTGGAGTAGAAGGTAGCGGTATATCGCCGGATGGGTGCTTTAATACGTCACTTGCTGGGGCTCCTGTAGGGAAGCCCTGGAATTCTGTCTTCACAGAAGAGCCAGGAATTTCGGATGTCACAAGTGAGATGTCCGCGCTGGAATCAGTGTCAAGCAGGGTAGAGGCATCTTGAATCAAGGAGGAAGTCCGAGTCTGGGTCGAACCACCAAATGGAATATGGTCTTCAGTTTGTGCCTGTGACTCTTGGGAGACTCTATCGGCATCAGTGGATATAGTAGTAGAAGTTACACCAGCCTTTCCATCGGATGGAGCTTCAACTAACTCAGAGGGAGTAACCAGGCCATCACTGGTTTCGTGAGATGTCAGAATACCCTCTGATAGAAGGCCGGAGGTAAAAGCTGTCTCCCGGGATAGACTTGGGTTTCCTTCTGTCGATGCGCCAGTCAAGGAAGGATAAGCTGTCAATGACACTGAGGTTATGAACGACACATCAGACGGCAGGTTCCCCTCAGGTAGAGATGCACTTTCAGATAAGAAAATGCCACCGGGGGCTGGCTTTGTGGATTCAATGGGCCTAAAGAGCGTAAGTTCAGTTCAGATACCGGAGCGGTAGTAAGTGTTTCAGAGATGCGATAAGGTGTAGTGGGCTGGGTAGAGATGAAGCTGGATGGAAGGAGCGGATAGTTTGGATAATATGGACGGCATACCGATGCGCTGGACTCTGTTGTAAGAGTGGAAACCAGGCATAAACGAAAGATAATGATGGGTTTCATGACAAAAAGATTAGAAAATCCCAAATGCAAAAGAGTGGTGGCGGATACCTATGGACTGGTAGTGGTAATGAATGTCGAAGTGTTGAAGAACAATTCATCTCAATCAACTCGAACGTTGGAACCGATTTATACAAATTTCATCAGACGACAATGATTACAGCTTGAGCTCGAGAGGCTTCATTATCTGACCATCTTGGCTGAGGACTCAGCACGCAAATGGCGCAATTGAATGACTCTTCTTGCCATTACATGATGGTTGATCAAGCTTACGATTGCAAATTAACTATATCCTTACTTGAAGCTCCTGGCACTGCAAAATCCACACTCGCTGCACTAACATAAACCAACAAAAACCAACGGTCAAAGCTGAAACGGGGTACTACTCTTCAACATAAGATTAGCTAACCGTAACATGGGGGACCGGTTATGCCTCACTGTTGGTTGCGTATCTGTTGGTTGACCCTCGTCCGTGGACCGGCGCACTGCCTCTAGTGGTACGACTCATATGCACCGAGTAGAAAGGGAGCTGAAAACTATGGTTACAGTAGCATAAGATCTGGCGGCTAAGTGAATTCTTGAGCCAAATTTCAGTCCGCTGCGCCCTTCGAATTTCTCTAGCCTGGCAAAGAGAACTAATAATCCGCCGGGGGCAAAAATATACCATACGAGATAGTCTGAGCGAAGGCTACCCGATTACTTCGGCACTTTGCTTTGAAGGTCCGATGTTGTGAATCAACGTGATTCCTCCATACATGGTCATGGCTAGTAAGCTCGAAACGACGCAGTCATGGGGATCCACAAGGCATTGAAATGCCCATGGCACAAGCACAGATTCCAACTACGTAAACACGACTTTAGGAAGTAGCCGAAAGTTAAGGTTGAATGCGTTTGTTTCAGTCTTTCAGCTTGGGCCTTTTCCCTATCCAACACGGGCTTATGAGCTGAACCCACACGCAGTAGTGAAGCATGAAGGATCGCTGCCAAGCGAAAATAAGCTATAATTATCAACTCTGATCACATCATGTTTAAAAAAACTCAACAACCAACAGCATTTCGCAGGCAGCACAGGAAGATGTCATTAGAGCCTCGTCAATCCATTGCAGCCTAGCAGTCAATTCTGGAGCCGCTGAATACAATGCTCGCATTTAATCTAAAGAATGGCGCTATGCTATTTGCAGAATCATCTGATGTTTCTGCATGACCTAATCTTTGGCTTGTCTATATCCACTTGCAGCATCTGTTGAGAGACCTATTATTCAAGCAACCTGTAACCAGCGTGGTGACTGTCTATCATAGTCGACAAAGAACAACACGCCGGCACATGCGCATCAGCTTCAACAACCAAGCCTGTCATTCCAATTCTCGAATAACAACAGCAATGCCTTACGTCGACCGCTATACAAGACGTCCTGGCGCCAGACCTGGGTTATGTCGATACTCCACTATCACCCTGAACCAGTACAAGCCGAAATCGTTCCAACGCAGCGACGAAGATGAAGCACGTCTCAAAGAGCTCTACAGTCGCGACTCAAGCGACTGGAGTCAGTCTGATATCAAATCGTTTGAAGACATTATGGACAGAGATAATGCCAGGGAAGACGCTGCCCGCGAGCCGTTGAGACGCGAAATTGAAAACTACTTCAAAGATCTCGTCCTGCCGCCACTCCCGCCACCTCTTCCGCCATCAAGCCTCTGGCTTTCCAGAATTCAGGCCGCAGATTGCCCGTATCCCGCCATAAAACCCTTTATGGTGGCCTGTGATAAAGGGCTGCTTGACCAAGTCAAGAGTTGGATCGAAGATCAAGAGCGGAGGGAAGTCCTGCAGCAAATAGGCATTCAAGACGGCTTGGTCTTTGCAGCGCGCGCGAACCAAGTCCACATCGTCCGGTATCTACTTGAAGAGGGAGGGGCTTCCTTGATGGGAGATGTGGTGCGAGAAGCTTGCTATATTCTTTCCCTTCCACTATTTGAGCTTTACCTTCAGCACGGTTATCATCCTAACCAGCAAATCCCCAGCCTCGACGGCTATTTCGGGGTCGCGATAAACCATTGTGTCCAAGACCCAGATGTAACACGCCTTCTTCTTGAACATGGTGCAGACCCAGACGTCGCTCCGTTTACAGACAGCAGAACGCAAGGCTGGGGTGAAAAGGCGACACCCCCGATGGACCGAACCTCCGGGTTGGCTCTCGATCATACTGTAGCCAGGAGTCCCATGGTCGTGATCCAAATGCTTCTCAACCATGGAGCGCATCCAGAGTACTCACGTCCCCTGCACGGGGTTATTGCGCGAGTTCATGAGCACCAACTTCCGAATGCAGAGAAAGAGTGGCGACCTCTGATGGAAGCGCTCTTGGACCACGGAGCAAAGATCAATGGCGTTACCTACGCGGCTGGCTCAGCGCTAAGTGAGGCTGTCCACTATAAGAATTGGGAGATGGTGGAGTTTTTGATCGAAAGAGGCGCGAGTCCATTCACCAAGTGCCCCGCTTCGAAGGAGGATTCCTTCGATGCGACTCAAAGACCCGAGGACCAACCTTGGCGGAGAGGTCCAGAGGTGAAGGAATATCTCAAGGGTTTGGTGAGTGGGTCAAAATTGGAGATCGGACAGGAAGCCCCAGAGGAGGCGAGAGAGAATCCACTTGTACAAATAATCCAGAAGGTCAAGAGAAGAGAAGCGGCCATGGCTGAGTAGTTACAACATCGCTTTTGCAATCAATTCATATTTTCAAGGCGATTGGCAGTGATTCGAATAATATCAGTAGCTGATCCTCACTGCACAATGCAATCGATGTTGTTTGCCGTGAACAGCAACGCCAATGAAACCGCGACTGTTTGCCAGCTTCCTCAAATAGCAGTTTCAGCCTTAGCAGACCCGCAGCTTCGGACGATCTACGTTTGTTTGATCTTAGTGTAACGCATTTTAATGGATCTAGACCCTCGGGCCGCCTCCGGGACGAAATTGGTTGGTCACAAATACGAAAGGCTACAGTTAGCCAGTTAGAGAACTAGTGACAACTCCTGCAAGCTCCTAACGCATGAATGTACTCCTTTCTCACGGAGCGGGGCTTCCATCGGTGGCTTCGATAAGGATAAAGCTCAATCTCTTCCCCTGTACGACCTAATAAATGGCCCTCGCCACCTAATTCCTAAATTTCTCATCCTCACTGCCCTTTTCCAGTCGCAAAAATGGCCGACGATTCATCCAAATCATCGACAGACCCCTCCGCTGCCGTCGGTCCCTCGAAAGAAGCGAACAAACTGCTCCCCGAAGAAACAGAACTCGACCAAGATGGCTTTCACAACGATCACCAAGACCACCTGGACATGCAGCGCCTGGGCAAGAAACAGCAGTTCAAACGAACGTTTTCGCTGTGGTCGTCAATTGGCTTTGTAGCTATTTACATGGCGACGTGGGAATTTGTGCTGATTTCCCTTGCGCCGGGTTTCACGAACGGTGGATATGCTGGTGTTTTCTGGTGTTTTGTTACCACGACCATTGCGTACTCTGCCGTCGTTGCGAGTTTGGCGGAGATGGCTTCTATGGCGCCTACTTCGGGTGGGCAGTATCATTGGGTTAGCGAGTTTTCACCGCCAAAGTATCAGAAGGTTCTCTCGTATGCTTCAGGCTGGATGACGACGCTGGGTTGGCTGGCTAGTTTTGCGAGTAGTTGCTACACTATCGCTTTTCAGGTGCAGGCTTGTATCAACGTTACGAAGCCTGATTTTGCATTTACAACGTGGCAGATTGCGTTGATCATGTGGGCTGTTATCATTGTTACCATCGCCTTCAACACCTGGGGTACTGCTTTCTTCCCTCAGCTCGAGACAGCGAGTTTGATTGGCCATCTTCTGGGATTTTTCGCGGTCATGATACCTCTTTGGGTTCTTTGCGACAAGAATGATGCGCACGACGTATTTCTGCAGTTTACTGACCAGAGCGGGTGGGATAACATGGGCTTTGCCTATATATCATCTCAGATTTACGTTCTCTGGTGTTGTTTCGGTTCGGACAGTATTGTCCATCTATCAGAAGAGGTCAAGAATGCCTCAATCGTTGTGCCGCGTGCTATTTGGTGGTCATATGTCGGAAACGTCTTTTTCGGCTTCATCATGCTCATCACCATGCTCTTCTGCATTGGTCCGCTTGATCCCATCATTGAGGCAGACTGGCCATTTATCGCCCTCTTCGATCGCACTGGATCTCAAGCTCTGAACTTGTTCTTCAACGTCATCTTGTGGCTTTTGGTCTACCTTGGCAACATCACGACTCTTGCGACCTGTGCTCGTGAGACATGGGCGTTTGCAAGAGATAAGGGTCTCCCAGGTTCTCAGTGGATTGGACACATGTGAGTAGTTTCATTTATTAATCATTCAAGTCATGTACTAACTGCACCTATAGGGACAAGAAATGGCACATGCCGTTCAACGCAGTCTACCTAATGTCCATTGGAGCCGCCCTCCTCAGTCTCATCCAGATCGGCTCCGACGTCGCCTTCACCGTTCTCGTTTCACTATCTACACTCGGAATCATGAGCACTTATCTCCTTAGTATTGGTTGCGTACTACTTAAGCGCATCAGAGGCGAGCAGCTTCCTTCGGCTCGCTGGAGTCTGGGTCGCTTTGGACTGGCGATTAATGCGTTTTCTGTGCTTTACAGCTTGTTCATTGTCATTCTCTGCTGTTTTCCACTGACCCTACCTGTTGACACAGCTTCAGCGAATTGGGCGCCTTTGATATGGGCTGGTGTTATTATCATTGCTGCCATTGCGTATGTGACACACGGAAGAAGGGCATATACACCCCCAGTGAGCTTTGTGGAGGGCTTCAAGTTGCAGGGTGTTGGTTTGCAGCAGTCCTCGTAAGAAAAGACGAAATGTTATTAAAGCCAGTGTCTGGAACTTTCACTCTCTTGAACCCAACATACCAAGTCTTCTCATCACTGCGTCTAAAAACTCCACCTTTTTTGGATTCCGCCCGCATTCTGCCACCTCCCTTGGTGTTCTCCCGTCCTTGTTCGTTTCGCCAAGCATGTCCTTGAGTACTGACAACCCAAGAATCGTTTCGATCTTCTCTGTGACAAATTCCACTTTGTGCGAAAACTCAGCTGTTACACGTAGCAGATTATTACCATCCCGCCCTGTTGTCCTCATATCGGCTCCCAAGCCAACGAGGTATGAAAAGACTGCTTGCTTGTGGAGCCACCAGAACAGCGCGTTTTTTTCCGACATGGTCAGTATATTTCAGTAACTTTTGCCGGATTTCTGGTCTCACGTTTTCCATAATGGCTTTTACGATATCAAGGCCGCCGTTGGCGCATCCTTTGGCACAAGGATGCTCTGGGGATCGAAACCAAGTTCGTTTTTTTTTGTCTTATTTTATCGAATTCTATGGCACCACTTTCAAAAGTGCTAGACTTTTGGTACCTCTTCGGCAAACCTCCGTGGACAGGTACATATCGCCTGTCTCGACGAGCTAAAAGAGAACGCAACAAATTTCGCGCCAGTGTTGCTAGGTCCTAGTTAAAACATGGCGCCCTAGGAACAAGAGAACGTAACGCATAAGCGCCTTGGCTCTTAGGTTCAGGCCGTTTCATAGTCTATTTAAATGTCTATAAGACCTTCTCTTTATATCAATCGTCCAGCTCATCATTTGGTCTTTCTATCCTCCCCATAGCTGGTTACAGTAAACGGCAAGATTTCTTAATCTGTTCCAACCAACGTTGCCGCCCAGACATCCATGGTCCGCACCTTTTTACCATCGAGTCCTTCAACAGCTCTTACAACCGCCTCTCTCCCACTCCTAAGCACAACCTTCATCTTACTGTCCGCAACATATTGCTCAATATCATCAAGAGAACTCTTGCTTTTCACATCCCCAACTTCCCAGCCACCATCTTGCAGTCCCTCATGCGGCACAATTTCCGTCTCTCGCTCAACTTTCCAGCCTGAATCTCCTGCGATATTCTTGATGTCAATTGGGCTTAGCAGACATCGAATGTTCGCTTCGCTGTCCGGCCTTTGGGCCTCAAGTGTAGCTCGCGTCAAAGCAGCAAGAACGTGAGGGATGGCCGCTGGCTCAGATGCCTTCATAGCGTACTCAGCGATGCAGATTCTGTTCACCCTTCCCTTCAACGCTTTGAGCATGCGTGCGAGGGTTTCAGGTGCATCGAGATACCATAAGCAGTGCACAAAGACCGCATAATCCCATTTCTTGTCCCCCGTCTCTTTTAGAAAGTCTTCGAGCTGGGTCTGCCAAAACTTTACACTACCGCCTAAAGGGCCGTTGGTAATGTGTTCTTGTGCTTGGCCGAGGGTGTATGGTGCACCGTAATCAAGAGCTGCGGGGTCGATGGCGTCAACGTGGCCATCTTCCCCAATGACATGCCCCAAGACAACAGTGCATGTTCCCTGGCCGCATCCAATCTCGAGAATATTAGAGGAAGCAGGAATATGAAAGAAGTTGAGGAGCTCAAGCCGGTGAGTTGTTTGATCAATCTCAATTTGCAGGGACTCTGGCGTTGACAGGGAGTGAGACGCTATTGAGGGAGCGATTGACAATGGCAAGGCTTGCCATGTCGCTTGAGAGTGTGTCGGGGCTGTCATATCAATGAGAATCTGCTAACAACAAATTTTTAGACGCAAGATTTGGGTAGATGATTATTTAAGGATTTCGACCTTCGCAACGTCAAGCGGTACACGCTTACACTATTTATAAGCGACCAACGATCTTACCTGTGACTCATTCGTTATCCCAGATCTCAAGCTCCTTCCTATACGGGTAATCATCATCCTGTGCTTACACAGGTACTGGATCACTTATACCTATCCTATCTGCTCATAGCGGGTTGATTGTGCGCAGCGTCGAAGACCGGACTTGCTTAGTGAAGGTGCCAATGGCAAAATACATATACCAGCGATGGACATGTGAGTAAATGCTATAAGAGAATACTTAGTCTGGGGGGTCTAAATAATTATGCTGAGTGACTCTAAGATATCTTGGACTTAAACTTCTACGCACGTTGGTAAGTGCGTCTATTCATAAGTACGCTGCGCTGATATCAGCCATTTTACAAAGGCAAGATTGGACAGCCAACAGCTGCCTGTCAGGATTCACAACTCAGTCTGGCTTGCAGATATCGATTGCAACCCCTTACTAAATACTATGAATACAGCCTGAGAAGTCCCAAGGGTAAAGAATTTGAAATCTGCAGCATGTAACTGCTCAAGTAGAAGTTGAGTTGAAGTATTAGTCGTCAAATACTTATAGTTGCGGCCAAACCATCATAGGCTATCCATCGTCACGGCTTCCTCCATCCTATTCTTTTCATCTTTTTCGTGTCAGATAAGAATCACAGCCAGCTTAGGGTTCACTGACCTCAGTAAGACGTCTTGGAAGCTTACAATGAAATCCCCCCCGATCCCATTACATATGTAATCAATACCCTTGTACCTCTTGAACATAAGTTGGGAATATCGTACCTCTACCGTTACACTTCGTTGATCAAATATGGTGGTTAAAAACGTCTCTAGGGCGTTTTGCTCTGTTGAGTTCGCACGGACAATTTCAATTGCCATTATAGTAGGAGGGTAGTGATTTGTGATTGTAACGGAGAAGGTCAGCTGTTTGTAATGACGGAGGTTATTCTGATTGAAATTTGAAACAGAAGGCTGCACTGGACTTTGATGTAAATACCTTGGCCGTTGCTAAACCCTTCTGCCAGTGATGCTAGACCCTTCGGCCAGTGATACTAGACTTTTCTGTTCATGGTGCCAGATCCTTATGCCAGTGACGCCATAGTCTTATATTGCAGTTCTCGGTGAAGAGATAAGGTTTTCGCACTGCTCGTATGACAGGAATTCTGCGGTAATGTTCGGCATTTTGCAAAGACAGGATTTAACGACCAACAACTGCCCATCAGGATTGAGAACAACCTGGTCTATCCTCCAACAGGACCTAATTTACCCATGTTGTGCGCGCTTCAAAGGCCGCAAGACCTCAGAGAGAAGAATATTTTGATTCATATTAATACAGAATTAATAGACCATATTTTATTTTAACAGTAGACAATCCTTTGAAGGAACGCCAGCTACCTATATAAAGGCACTTGCAAACCGTAGCGTCGATCTCCGAAACGCCATTACTCATATTAACAGCTATTGACAAGTGTAAGTAACGAACCTGAGATTACCATTTTCCAGCCAATTGAAGCTGGCAGATCAAAGACAACATCGACCTTTATCGTATGAAGTTTGCAATCAAGAACCTTCACAACACGGGCTATGGCAATGTGTTGAAATTCCATGAGGAGTAGAAGATGCTCGAGCATTTCAACGGACTCACGCATCCCCAACTAGTGGCCCTCCTATGTGCTTTTCGCTGCGCAGAAGAACGGAGTTTCATTTTCCCAAGCGCGATTTATAATCTCGGCGAGTAATTAGGAAAGATTGAATCCCCCAAACACAAGGAGGCAACATTCTGGATATCTAATTAACTGGGAAGGCTGATTGGTACACTCTAATCCATCCACAACCTAAAGCATCCAGGACTGGGAGCAAACAGTGACTACGGCAGACACCGGGACATCAATTTCAATACAATTATCTGTTTTGAGAGATCAGGGAGTAAAGATGAAATAGTTCTTGTCATCTCTGACTTTAGCTTATCGACTTTTGGCAGCGAAGAGTCGCTCTAACATTCTCAACCAAAAGGTGCCACCAGCTCCGGGATACCGCCCTGCTGAGTGCGATATCGAAGGCGAGACTGTATCAAGAGAATTTCATATTTGAACACTGGGGTGCTTGTTTCTGGAGCTAATACCCTGGTTCCTGGGAGGACCCCAGTATGTCGAACAGTTTGACCAGGCAAGAAACACGATGTTTATCAACGGTGCAAATAACAACACTTTTTTCACCTTTAAGAGAAAACCTAATAAAGAGAGTTATGCAGTTCAGGTAGAGCCGGAGGATATTGAGGTAAATTAATTTTGAAAGAATGTATCAAGCTTTGTTTATGCTCAATAGTGGATTGTTAAGTTACACCAACGCCCAGGCTGTTCTGACTTCTTGCACGATGCTGTTGCTGGCGTTGCAAATGAGATGCTAGTGGTCATCGCGCAAGGTAGAAGTCGATCGTGGTCCGGACAGACTTTCGATGCTTTCCAGATGTTATCTTCGAAATGCCCGAAGAAGGACGTCCATGTTGACAAACCATGGACAGGTGAAAAGATTTAAACTGCTAGAACTTGAATAAGAAAGAATAATGTTGCGTTCGATGCAGGTTCTAGCCAGAACACTCAGGCTCTAATTGATGCAGTTTAGCCAGGGATGGCTATCCGCCAGGGACATACCAGGAGATCATTAAGGCGCAAGGAGTTAAACAGTATGGATAGAACTTGATAATTTGCAAGCCTAAAATGTTTAATATAACCTATATTATACTCTAGGGATTCGAAAGTTAAAATTATTAGTTCTTTATAATACATAGTTTAAGTAATGGCTAGTTATTTATGCCTATATGTGGCAGCTGATGTACCAGAACCCTAAGATTGTTCATAGTGCTCGACCATGTTCACTGTTTCCCCCATGTTTATGGATTTAATGTTGATTCTGGGATATAGAAATAGTAATACTGGGATATAATGTGGTGATTTACAATTCACCATGGTCTGTCAGTGGTTGGTGTTATTATTACTCACTGACATCTGTCGTTATGTCAGTGACGCTAGACTCTTCTTCTAGTGATGTTGGAGTCTTATGTTGCAATTTTCAGCGAAGACATATAAAACAGAAACTGGAGACATCCTATTGGAAATTAAACGCACTTTGTGTATTCTTTTAGTGTCTAATCTATAAGTTATCGTAGAGGCCTGAATTCTTTTCAACTTGCAACTTCATGAGTCTTTTCCAAAGTTATAATAGACTTATTTCTTATTCGAAACGTCTAGTAAAGACAGTCAGCATACAACAGAAGACCGAGGCATCATGGGGAGTATTGCTTACTGAACTGGAAGTGGATGATATCTCCATCTTGAACAACCTGCAGAGAACAAGAGTGAGCTTTATGTGGTGTGAGTCGAGTTGCGTGCACTTACATATGATTTTCCTTCTTGACGGTACTTGCCAGCGGCTTTGATGGGACCCATAGACTTTTGTCCTTCGCAAAGATCATGGAAGTCTTGATAAGCGACAACCTCAGCCTTGATAAAGCCTCTCTCGAAGTCACTGTGGATAGCGCCAGCGGCTTGCGGTGCCAAGCAGCCCCTGGGAATAGTCCAGCATCGGATCTCCTTCTCACCAGCTACATCCAAGTCAGCGTTGACTGTACCCTGTCGGAAGATTTGAACATACCTGTGAAGTAGTATTGTAGTCCGAGCTTTGTGAAGCCTTCGGTGATAATTTTATCCAACTTTGACTTGACCTTGATGTCCTTGAGGAACTCAGCCTGAGCGTCAGGGTCATCCTTCAAGCTGTGCAGCTTCTCTTCGAACTCAATCGAAAAGGGAATGATGTCACGGGGAGTACCACCATGCTCAGTAACCCACTTGGCAATACCAGGAAGGTACTTGCACTTCTGTCGAAGGTAGTCCTTCATTGTCAAGTTGACGAGATAAATGACTGGCTTGGTGGTGATGAGTTGGATCTTCTCGTTGATGAGGGCGATCTCAGCAGGTGTCCAGCTTCCATCTCGAACTGGTTGGTCCTTTTCCAGCATCTATTTCGTGTCAGTCTTCTTCCCATTTCCTAATTGTCATTTGCTTTCCACTGACTTCTTTGATCTTGGTTGTTGTCTCAGTGAAAAGAGGCAACATCTTGTACTTGCCACCAGCTTTTTTGACGATCAGCTCCTCGGCGACGATTTGCTTCGCGAGAATGTCTAAGATCGGTGTTAGTTTTATTTCGTTACCGAAGAGAAGGTACATACCGAGATCCTTTTTGCAGAGCTCGCTTTGAATGGTGTCTATATGAATCATTAGTCAGTTCAGTTACCTCGTCATGCTGTGCTGAACTAACCCAAGTCTCGAACAGGGTCAATCGAGTCGTCGACGTGCAAGACCTGATCGTTATCGAAAGCTCTGTTAATCGAGCCAAGTCAGCTGGTCCCCCCACGGCTCTGTTCGTCCCGAAGCGTACCTGACAATATGGAACATGCCGTCAACAGCCTGAATGTGTGACAAGAAGGCATTTCCAAGACCTTCTCCCTGAGAAGCACCCTTGATCAGACCAGCAATGTCGGTGACCTGAAGATAAGCAGGGTACATAGAAGGAGGCTTCCAGAGGTCACAAAGAAAGTCCTAAGTTCCAACCAATATTAGCCTTCCGCTCACCGTTATTTCGCAGCATCTCAACTTACATATCTCGCATCAGGAACAGCACATCTCGCCTCATTAGGCTCAATTGTACAGAAAGGATAATTCTCCGCCGCAGCGCTCTGCTCCGTCAAGAGATTGAACAAGCTCGATTTTCCAACATTAGGAAGACCAACGCATCCCATCTTCAAGTTCTTGCGAACTCTACCAAAGGCGACGACATTGTCGATAACGGGCTCGGCTTTCTTAGGAGGCATGGTTTTCTTCGATAGTTCCAAAGATTGTAGATGAGATGTTTTGGTTGGTGTTTTTGCTTGGAGAGTTCAAGGGATGGGATTGTGAGGAAGACTTTTCAGAAGTGGCCTGATAGCCCACTTTAAAGACATGGGTGTAGAGTGTTCTGGCCAGTTAGTAAAAAGCCACGTTGATACGCTGTAACCTCAAGAAAATACGAGAAAACGCTGAGTATTGATACCCAGTGAGTTCATTTAATAGCGAATACAGTATGTTAGTTGCGATATCTACAGAGAGGTCCCAGTCTGGTCTATACCGGGTTTCATATCGCCCTGCGAGGGAAGAAGGTATTCCTGAGGGGTATCACGTGAAGGACCCTGAAGATTCAGTGTAGGGGTGGAGATACCGTTAACTGACAGGACTAAGCCTAACTCAGCTTCGGTTAGGAAGCGAGCCCACGTTGAAACGTTGTTAGCACGGCCACAGTATTATCTCCGGCCACGGCCAAGCCACCTTTGGGTACTAAACTTAGAATCTCTATCCAAAGAGATGAAAAGCTTTAGGTAAATTTAGTAGAGACTTAGAAGACCTTTAGATCAGGCATTAGGTGATTTACCAACAGGTCTCGCAACAAAGTTGAACCGAACTCTCTAGTCTTATTATTCTAACTAGCACTCTAATTACCAGAATCCATGGGCCAGCCCATTACTTCCAGCACCCCATCACTCCAAGCCAAGACATAATCTCTCCCCCTTCACACCAACCATTACATGTCTTGCTAATATATGTCCAAGTCTACAAGAGACTTTGATGAGATTTTATCTTCTTAGTTGCAACCAGCGGCTTGAGCGTTTTGCTTGCCCTGAGCTCCTTGGTGGTGTCGGGCCTCGAGCTCTCGCTTGCACTTGGCATTGGCGGCGTTGTTCCCGTTAGCGGCGGCGGCAGCAGCGTTGTTGCGGTTCTGGCCATTGCGGTTGGCGCCGGCGGCCTGGGCTTTGTTGCCACCTTGAGCCCCTTGATGGTGACGAGCAAAGAGCTCCTCCCGCTTGTTGTTCTTGCCGTTCCTGTTCTTTGCTCCTTGGTGGTGACGGGCTACTAGTTCCTCATCACGCTTGTTGTTGTTGCCATTGGCATTGCCGTTGTTGGCAGCGGCATTGTTGTTGTTGGCAGCGGCGTTGTTGTTGTTGTTGTTGTTGTTGTTGCAGTCATTGGCAGCGGCAGCAGCTCCGTTACCATTGGCATTACCATTGGCGTTGCCGTTAGCATTACCCTGGGCGTTGCCTCCCTGGTTGCCCTGGTGGTGACGAGCTACAAGTTCCTCATCTCGCTTGTTGTTGGCGTTGCATCCATTGGCGTTGGCATTGGCGCCAGCGTTAGCATTGTTGTTGGCGTTCTGACCCTGAGCCTGGTTATTGTTTTGGTTGCCCTGAGCCTGGTTGTTGTTTTGGTTGCCCTGAGCCTGGTTGTTTTGGCCTTGGGCCTGGTTGTTCTGCTTGTTCTGTCCGCCTTGGTGATGAGGCTATGCTTGTTAGATGAAGCGCTACTAGTAGATATTAATACGACTAACCTCTCGTTTCTCAACGCTGAAGATGGGGAGAGCGAGAGCGTCTGCTGGGAGAGCTGCAGCAGCCATCAAAGCCTTGCTCACGTTAGCTTTAAAGTATCATGACCATGGTGAGCAACTTACAGCAACATGTCCAAAGCTTGAGCGAGGAACTCGGCTGTCTTGAGAGAAAGCCTGAGCGGCGAGGACAGTGACGACAACGTTGGAGAAATACATCTTGACTTGGAAGTGATGGAAAAGTGTAGAAGTGGTTTTCTGACCGGCAGGTAAAATGAGAGTGATGTAGAATAAAAGTAGGACTAGCCTTGAAAGTTGATGAGAAGAGAAGAACGTTTGCGTCAAGCAAAGCTAAGCTCAGATGATTGAAGAAGGAAATGTGAGTTGGTTGAAGAATTAAGATTGTGGCTGAAGATGTCAAGCTTCTTATACTGCTCGAATTGGGTATGTTGAGTCTAACTTGAGATGATAACCCCAGATTCTTTGAGTCTTAGAATAGATCTCCCCCTAGATCTCCCAAGTTCAGAGAATCGTCAAACGCAAGCGCCAAGACAAGACCGATAGCGTTTGAAGGTTCGTTGGACATGATGCCGACATTGCCGCTTTGTTGAGTCAACAACGGAATAACCGCCGTGTACGAAAAAGGTTCTTCTCCTTGATACCCTCGTCGGCCTCCCACTAGGTAACTTTGGGTCAAGGTGTAGGGACGGTTAGAGCGGCCAATCATGAAACTCCAGCCTCGGCCGAAACCCAAGACTCTGGTCGTTGTTTGCCCAAACGCGAAAACGCGAAGTGACATGCCAAAGTCGTTGGTGGCGCGCCATTGGTGGAAATAAAACTCAAACAAGTTTCGCTGGTTTCACATGATTGGTCCAGAAGACACGACCCCTGACGGCTACGACGTATAGTGCCTCACGTTGCCTGAGAATATTACTAACCCCTGTTACAGATATTGTCTAGGCCTATAATTCTCGGTGAGTAGTGGTTTACTATTCCTGATTCGAGATCTGTCAAACCCGTGAAGCTGGAACATTGTTTTAAGTGGGTGGTCTGGACGACTTGATGTAGGATTCTGTCATCGCACGAACCATTTCACGTTTCGTCTTGGCGTTTGAAGAGTTGTTATTGGGAGCCGATTATCCGCTCACTGTAGAGACCCAAACGCCAAGTCAAAGAAGACCAATTATAGAATCAGGTTTCTGGGCATTGATATATACATCATTGCTTCAAAACTTGTCGCACTTATTTAATTTTTTTTCATCGCCCTGGAGGTTGACTTTCATTCTCTCACTGCCGGCCAGTCATTTTCTTAAACTTTTCGAAGGTTCAGTCAATCATTATTACGTGCAGCAACAATGGGTTCAAAGTATCGTCCAGTTCCTGACGATGAAGAGCAACAAACTCATGAGAAGAACGCTCTCTTATCACCTCTGCCCATCTACACCAACATCTCGCCATTCATTTCACAGCCAGGCGCACATCCAATCTTGATATGGATATGTCATGGTGTCTTACTCTCCTTCTCATTGGCGTTCTTCGCCCTTTCATTACTGCTTCGCGCCAGCCCTTTACAAAGTGGCGTTTGCAATCAGCCAAACTTTCCTTACTGTAAGTCTGTCGCTTTGAATTTTTGACCTATCTTTGACACCAGATAGCTCCCGCAGAAAGCGTTGCAGATTTCCATACGGTTCGATACAATATTACTCCAGCCCTCGAGATGTCCGAGTTTGTCGGATACGGGCCTGAAGTTGATAAAGCGTGGAACCATGTTACATACGACGTCGGTGATCAAATGATTTCACAAGCTGAGCTTGACAAACTGGGTCTTGACCCCAAATCTCTCAAGGTCAAGGATCCCAAGACAGGGCATACGGGCTATCGCGTTGGAATCCAAGTGTTCCATCAGCTTCACTGTCTGAACTTGCTGCGGCAAGAAACCTACAGGGATTACTACTCCAAGATGGGTGGCGATATTGAGGTTGAGCCTGAGGACTTGAGAGGACATCTTGGTAAGTCAGACCTTTTCAGCCGGTTGCTTGATCAGTGCTAATCTGATTTGTAGATCACTGCATCGAGATTCTGCGAAACAACATAATGTGCCAGAGCGACACCGGTGTTTTCGCATTCAAGTATTACGATGGCTATGATGGTCACTGGCCTGATTTTAGCACGCTACATACATGTCGTAACTTTGATGCCATTCGAGACTGGGCGTTTGAGCATGCTGTTGTATTTGGGGATGAGGATTGAACAGAGCGTGAAACTCATTTTAGATAGAAGTGTAAAACCAACTATAGAACCCTGGTGGTAAATAATGAGCCATTAACCTCGATCTTCATTCCCTTATGAACTTGGCTGCGCACGTCTTGAAGTGCAGCAGATTTATGACGTCGGCATTTTTCATGTGATAAATGGTACCAAGCATTATGTGTACCAGAAGTGGTATTGATAAGAGTTCTGACCAATCTTCGACTTACATATGACAACTTCTTACTGGCTGAAATGATGCGTGGAGTTTATATCTCAGCTGTCAATTATTCACAGAATGAGAGTGTGCAGGCAAGCCGATAACGTCAGATGAAAAAGTCCCTGCAGAGTGCTCATTCAAGCTTAGCCAGATATGTGTTTTAATTGGGCCGTCTAATTGGGATCTGGTTGAGATAAGATAAGATGGGCGCGATAAGATCTTCGACACTACCCTACAGAGGTAAATGTAAATAGTGAAGAACTATTACTGACGTAAAAAGACTAAGTATATACGTTTAGTAATACTAAATCTATTCTCTGGAATTCCTGTTATCTTTTTCATTATTCTTCTTATACGGTTTCCTCTCAGCTTTGAACAAATTGTCATCCTATTACTTAACACTTTTCACCAATGACTCGACCATCCTGAGACAGTCAACTCTTCGCTCAAGATATTCCCTTCATCCGGGGTGACCCAATTAACTCGCCAAGCCGGCATCGGCTTGAACACCAGCATCACCTCCACAATCTATCAAGATAATGTGATCAACTAACATAAGCTTAGCAAAAGTTCTCAACCTCCGGTAGTTAACCATAATGCTTCATTTTAAGCTTACAGGGATGACCCGCCAGATCAAGCCCGTGCGTCGGCAGAAGATCCTTCCAAGACGGGAAGGTCTCTTGGCGTCCGAAGTTCGGCTGTCTCGTATTTCCACGGCGGCCATTTCCTTTAACAGAAGGTCCAGGGGTCCATTTCCGAACACTAGCATAGGTACGGAATAGACACCGCGGCAAGCTGTCCACTCATGAGTCAATATGGCAGGTCAAATTAACGGAACAACTTGTGTAGTTGCTCTTATGGGGAATTGGGATAGATAAGGATGGCGAGTTATGCTGTGATGGGATGGACCTTTGATCTGGATGAACGGAGAGATGGCATAATTGGAAACGATCGCCATGAGATAGTAAGATGGATAGATTATGCCCGCTCTATATCGCTGCTGAGAGCATCAGAAGAACATTATAAATATGAAGTGTAGTTGCATAGATTATAGTCGATATCCTCATCTTCATCTGTCTCTTCACAGCTCATTACCGCAACAATGGTTTCCAAGCTCGCTCTCGCTCTCTTCTTCGGCAACGCCCTAGCTGGTCTGGCCGGACGTGCCATTCCTCCTCGCTGCGCCATCGCAGACCCTACCCCCGAGCAAGTCCAGCACGCTCAGAACCTCAAGAAGATCGAGTCCGTCTCCAAAGTCGCCGCTACTTCCATCACCGTCGACACCTACTTCCACGTTGTGTCTTCTTCCTCCTCAAAGTACATCACCAAGGCCAAGCTCCAAGCCCAGCTCAAGGCCTTGAACGACGCTTACGGTCCTTCTGATGTTACCTTCAACCTCATCGATACCACTTTCACCACCAACTCTAACTGGGCTGCTGGAAATGGTGAGGTTGCTATGAAGAGACAGCTTCGCCAGGGTGATTACAAGACTCTCAACTTGTACTTCACTGATGTTGCTAAGCTTGACGGTCTTGACGCTCTTGGATACTGCTTCTTCCCTGAGCCTAATGTCTCAACTGGATCCTCGACCTTCATCCGTGACGGCTGCGTCATTGTCGCCGAGACCGTCCCCGGAGGTTCTATGGCTCCTTATAACCTCGGTGGAACTGCCGTCCACGAGGTCGGTCATTGGTTCAACCTCTTCCATACCTTCCAGGATGGTTGCACTGGTGGAGATCTGGTTAGCGATACCCCTGCTCAGGCTAGCCAGACCAGTGGATGCCCTGCTCGACGGGATAGCTGCCCTAACCAGGCTGGTGATGACCCCATCCACAACTTCATGGACTACTCCGATGAGTAAGTTATTCCCGAAACATTGATTGATATAATTACTAATAGTTATTGTAGTGTTTGCTACGAGGAGTTTACCCCTGGCCAGAAGACCCGCATGCACAGTGCTTGGACCACTTATCGCAAGTAGATTTGAAACGATGACATGACATGTATATAAATGTTTGTACATATTTCTGCATGGGAGCGATGTGGAGTTTGCGAGTTGATGGGCATGACTGTATTGGTGTTATCTGGATAGCGAGTATGAGGTTAGATATGAAGAGATGAGTTGATCTGAAACGTTTCACATGTTTTAGTGAACATTATACCCCGTACGGGGTATAGTGAAACCCCTGTTCCTTCGGTAGTCGCCGTGATGCCCTTTCAAATATCGGCCAGTCCCGAGTTCATTTAATTGGCTGCTTATACCACTCGGTTCTTATAGGTAAAATCGCTCTTGCATATTCAGAAAATCCCAAGGCTTCAGTCTCAATTACTAGAGGAACTTTAGGCAAGTTTAGTATAGTTACTCTAAATCTCATCATAAGTTTAGTCTAGTCACTTAAAGCTATGACCAAGCTTAGTGTAGTAAACCCTGAACTCTGACTATTTATCTATTTTTCTTCAAGTTGGCGCTCATCATACCATTAGTTGCCTGGTTGGCGCGTTAATCCTTTGCTGATGGCTTTAAAGCCCGCACAGCAGCGAGGATCTCCTCCTGACTGGTCTGAACAGTCGCAGGCCGAGAGATATCCTTACAGAGCCCATTGACCTTCTCAATCTCAAGTAAAATATTGGCTTGAGTCGTCTTCCCAGCCTGGTACTCTTGCGGTAATTGATTGAGGCTTGCAAGGGCCGCACCTTGCGAACTTTCAAGGGACCAAGGTTGGGTGATGAACCCGACAAGGGGACTTGGTTGGTAGGAAAGGATGGTACTGGTGATGGTGCTGGTGGTCTTCGCGAAGGGGCTGGGGGCACGCGCTGTGTCTGGCGCTGACGCGACGAGGTACTTGAGGACTGCGCACAGGATAAACCACGTGCTGTACCACGTGCCGTACCAAGTCACTGTCGGGCTGTAGTGCGCATTGCTGGTGATCTGATAAAAGAAAAATAAAACGAAGGACAGGCGGCCACAGCTCTCAGAGTGTGATGTGACGGATGAGAGGTCTGAAATAAAGATATCAGAACTTAGGGAAAAGTCCCCTGAACTGAGTATAGCCTTAGAGGTACCTTTTCTAAAGGACCAGTTGGCAAGGCACGCGATATTTCTTGGTCCTCAATCAGATTCAACTCGGAATAACATTCAAGGACCGTAGTGACTGGCGATCGACTCGGGGCTGGAGCTGAGGCTATAGCAGAAGGAAGAGCAGGAGCAGGAGGTGAAGCAGGAGATAGAGCACGAGTAGGAGCAGGACTGGGAGTGACGGTGTGGCTGTACCCGGTATTGTGGTTGGTGATGGAGGAAGAGGGGGTGTTGCTGCTGTGGACTGACGCTGCCTTTGGCGCTGTCGAGAGGCAAAGGTTGATGATTGCGCACGTGGTATCCCAAGTTCCAGGCCACATGACCGTCTTGTTGAGCGGCGCATTGCTGGTAACGTAAAGGGGGGAAATGACACAAAGAACAAACAGGCGGTAACTGTGCAATCTGAGGCCTGATGAGCGACGCGTGATATGGGCAGGGTCTTCAGCCCTAGATGCGTGAATTACAAGCTTTTCAGTCTCTCAAAAACTCTACTTGAGTAGCCTCCTTGGTTCAATCTTGTCTCCTAGCCTGAAAATTTTGGAAATAATGAAAGTTCTCGATTACCGACAGCAGCGCGATGATGAAGAAGGATCATGATCACTTGTTCGTCCAAGATGTAATAAAAATCAAAATTTAGTTTAAACGTAAGTATGCCAATACTAACAGGCCATTGATCATATGATAAGGTTTCAGTTTATCTTGGGCTGTTATGTGGGTAGTTGGCATGCTGTCTGATGTATGTTTTTGAAAGTGTTATTTTGAGTTGGTTACCCAGATAGCTGATGCATCAGATACCAATCAGATTCTACTCAAGATAACGTTCAAGGACCATAATGAACCCAAGTTGCCCAGAACCTTGGATCAATCCCAGCTTGTCGCTGTTCCAGAACAGCTAGTCTCAACGCCCTCGCAGACCGATCTCCTGTAACACCTGGACCTTCTTTCAGTAAATCACCATAAAAGACCTTGGAGACAAGACCGCAAGTTTCATCCTCGGCTTTCCACAAACTAGCCACTACACAGGGTACACCAGCCATTTGAAACCCAGCGGCAAGATGGATCGATTCCTGAGGGAGCATTGGGTCACCTGTGATAGCCGTCTCACATGCTGATACATAGATGAGAGAGCAGTTTAGCTTCTTTGGCGCTGACATCATGCTTTGAACGTCGAGGACGTTTCCTCTCATGATTTCGCCATTTGCATCTTGGGTGTACCAGTCTCGAAGGAGGAGACCACTGCGCGCTGGGTTCAAGTTGTCCACTTCGCCGTGGCAGGCGAAGTGGGCGACCTGTGAGTTTAATAGGCCCATGAGTGCCTCTTTTCGGACTGGGCGGTCATGGATTACGGCGTCGTATCCTCCGCGAGTGAGAATTGTGTCAATATTGTCGATCTCGCTTGAGGCATGTTGCAGTGGCGCAAGGTGATCTGTGGTCTCCATCTTAACCAGCATCGCTTTCTGATGTCCACCATTTTGCATGATCTCTTTCTCACGATCTCTCACAAATGATAATCCTCGAAGGGTATTTGTATAGGATGGAACGCATCGATCGAGCACCGTGCAACGCTCTCCCGTCTCTACTGCACGTCGATGATCTCCAGCCGCATGAATGGGCCAAGCATTAATGCTGCTCGTCGTCAACCACCAGACCCTCGGCAAAATTGCGTCTTTAGGAGCCCCATCGTACCCCAGGCTGTGTAGAATCGGTTCTGCTACAACTTCCCAGAGCCATGTGAGTAGATAATGTAGAAGATCCCCACGCTGACCATCTCCGTCATTCGACATATCAATGGCTTCGCGAAAGAGTTGCTTGTGCTCCCTGATGTCATCGACAGTGAATTTGGGAAGTGAGATTTTCCGGATGTCAGTGGTGGTAATGATGAGAGCGTAGCCCCCACTCAGAGGTTCCGTTTCGACAATGACGATTGGACCAGACTCAGCAAGTTCATAGAAGTGCGAGTCCTCGCGTGGAAGCCTGAGAAAATCCCGGAACCCATCCTTTGCTCGGATCTCGGCTATCAGTTCCTGAAACGAAGTCGACTTGTTGAAAGCCGCCTGACTCTGCAAAAACTTCTTATCAAGATCGAAGCGTGCAGCGCGTTGGCCCCTGACCTTCTCGGAGTTCCTCGCTTCGATGAACCGACTTGCCAAATCTGGGAACTTCTCCTTCAGCTGGTCCAGGCCAGAATCCACGCCCTTGTTGAGAATCTCCTCCCACAAGACACATCGACTTCTCTCATATAGTTGAAGTGCTTCAAACACTGAATCTCCAGCGGCAATCGAAAAGCAAAGAGCAAGTGTCGGCACGGCTTGAAACTTCTTCGCTTGTCGTAACTGATCAGCCCGCGTGGTACAAGCATATACCGCAAAAGGGAGATCCTCAGCTGCTTCTCGGATGTAGTTTCTTGCAGCTGTCGAGTCCTTTGCCACCACATGCGCAAACATAGATGCGTAGACTTTCATCCACGCGAGCGCATGACGAGCGATACCTGGTGCCGATGCGAATTGAGCCGTCATGATCAAGTATGCATTTGCAGCGACGGTGCTCAATGGAGCGGGACTGACAGTATAGATTGCGATGAGTAGTTCGGCTTGATTGATGAGCAGGCCTCCACGGTTAATGTCGTCCATACCACCCATCGAGATGCACTCTTGGAAGTTCACGAGCGCATCACGAAGGTCTCGCAGGCTGAGTGTCTTCTTAGCTCTGTACTGCAACGCACGCATCAAATTAACCCGCGCTGAGAATAAGTAAAACTTATCCATGCATCCACAAGAGAGAGCCTTGTTGAAGTTATTCTCAGCTTGAGCAAGAAAACTTAGATCTTCTTCTCGGTGGTATTGGCGAAGATATGCTGTTCCTAGCATATTATGCAATGCCGAGATTTCGACCGGTGGGAGGTTGAGATTCCTGCCCAGAACCTCTTCAACAATCTGACCAGCTCTGATGACATCTCTGACATCCTCGGTATCGTCGTATCTGAGCTGAAGGGCGTGACTGAGGCTTCTTGTCCTCGACCCAGCTCGAACCTCAGTAGGCCCAGTTGCTTCGAGACACTTCTCAAAAGACTTGATGGCTGTGTTGATATCTTCCAACCTCCCTGAGAACTTGAACTGATACATGGCTGTGTTTCCGAGGCCATGCGTCAGCATGATGTTCATAGTACCAGCAGAAGATCCCTGCTGTTTTGAGACGTCAAGGCCGTCCTGATATGCTTCAGTGGCCTGTGAAAGATACTTGACATCGCCGGTACATTGGCATTTGACGATGTAAGCGTTGCCGATGTCATTCGTAACAGTAAGATAAAAGGGATCTGTTCGTGACGCTAATACTTTCGCTGCAACAAGTGCCGTTAAAGCACCATCGATGAATTGCTCTTGCCCCGGAATCTGAGCTGACACAAAAGCAGCCCTCCCAGAAGCTCTCAAACATCGAGCTTTCATAGGGTCTTCGAGGTCGTTGAGAAAAGGCAAGACATCGAGATTTGCCTGACACGCGTTACGTAAATCATCTTTGTCTCCATTAGCTTCGAACCTGAGGAGAAGTGCTATAGCGAGTTGTTGGTAACAGTTGATCTGTTGGTGGCCTTGTAAATCTGGATGGCCGAGGGCGTCTTGTAAGCACTTAACAGCCTGGTCAATCTCTGAGAGCAGTCCGGTTTTGCTGAATTGCTCTTCATGAGCACCCGCTTCTCTGATGAGTCGTGCTGGTGGTTTTGGTGACGGGTCGATGATCTGGAGCTCATTCATCCGCTCGACAAGCTTGTCTGCTTCGATTTGCGTTTCTCGGTGATTGTTCTGTTCAGCCCTCTCACCCAGTGCATTCGCCAACTCTTCCAGTGCATCTGTCGAGTTTGGATGAACCCGAAGGGCCTGTCTCAGGTAGCCGATTTCTGCAGAAGGGTCTTTGGCATTCTCTTCTTCATTCAGCTTCTGCTGTAGCGACGCCAGGTTGATGAGGCAATTAAAACGATCTTTCGAACGCTTCTCTTCAGAAACTGCGAGGCCTCTGTTGAGAGAAGCTTTTGCCTTTCTGAGGTTCTCGATATCCTGGTTCAGGTCGTATAAGTGAACGAAACACGCGGCGCGAGCACGATGGATATCTGCAATGGTGTATCTGAAAGGCGTCGAGTCGAATTGGTTTGGGACCGAATCCTCGGCCAGCTGGAGAGTAGCCATACTTTCACGAAATAAGCTTTCCTGATTTTCCTTCTCATATAGGGCCCTCTCCTGTTGTAGCTTTGCCAAACCAAGATAGAAAATCGGCTTCCCTGGGAAATTAGTTGCCAACGCTTCATGGAAAGCCGTAGTCGCATCCTCAAAGTCGACGTCTTCGTGTGTTGCCTTGTACCTTTGTGTCAAAATATCGCCGAGGTCATCCAGATGCAATGCTCGGTTTGAATGATCCCGCGGTCCAAATTCAACAGCTTTTCTGAGATATTCCACTGCCCGATCCAGAGCTTCGGACTCATTATCTGGAGCTGCAACCTCCCATTGTCTCCGCAGAACTCTTCCAAACATGCTGACAACGACCCCTCTCATAGGCTCGCTTTTGAGAACGTTGAAAACAGCCAGAGCGCCCAAAATAGCGGCATCCTTCAAGCCAGACGTATTGTTGCCGACGCCTCTCGTCATCAAGACTTCTTCACTTGCCATAGAGAATCGCCTTGCTCTCTCAGAGCGATCCGAAAGCATGACAGCATAAATATACTTGCATGTTTCCGGATCCACGTCCTTTAGAAAATCTTTACTACGGCAGAACTGACCGTCCGGAATGAGCTCTTCATCTTGCTCTTGAGATGCAATCAATGTTGCCGCATGCTCAAGCTGACTTGTGAGATCTGATGCCATGATGAATGTTGTGAGAAGCCGGCACTTGAGCAATCATTTAGTAACAGGAAAAGAGGGGAAAGATGACTTGCTCAAGCACTAAGGATCAGTAACAAGACATATGATCACTGGACTCTGATGCGGGGTTTTCATCCTAATGTATGTAAGAAATTTGAAACATTGGTTCCAGGTGACATAAAGATTGAAACGATGTTAGGACAATTTGCGGGCAATTTAAAGGCGTGGTAGACGAGTTTATTTTTCATCGATTATCGAACGGCCGAGACAATTGTGCAATTAGACCAGCTGATAGGGTACAGTATCACAAGCTGAAGCGCAATGTGACATTGCGCGCATAAATATTGGCACACTATTAGCGCCACCTCGGCTAAATCGGGTTGAGATACGAGGTATTTGTGCTGCCTTGCGTTTACCCAAGATAAGAACTGACTTACTACCCCTCCATCATATAATAAAGTCTTCCAAATAACTAACAATAATGGGCAAGGCTTTAGATCTCAAGTATGCCGAGCTCATGCGAGCGCATCCTTTCGGCACGGCGTTGTACCTACCAATTCCCTCGAGTCAGTTTCAGCCCGGATTCATCGGATACTTTGACTCGACTGGGGCCTGGAATCCTATCGGAGACCTCACATCTTCGTCAAGCTTGCCACCGGGTTTGTCATCCATCGACGGCACAACATTGAAGCGAGCGCCGTCTCAGAAACAAATGTGGGGACCAAAGCTGGGCAACGAGACAAGAGGTCGCGCCATTGATCTGAGTGTCGGCCTTGGGGCCATACCTATGCTGGCTGCAGCTGCACTGCCCTTCGAAGTTTCTGCCTGCTTCCGATTCCAGGCAGATAAAAATCGTGGAGCAGTTCTTCTGACCAGTGGTCCTGTTGCCCATGAGCGGTATTATCATAAAGAGCCTCTCCTTCAGTGGATGAAGCAAAACGCAAAAAGCATAGTGAAAACATATCCCGAGGTCAGAGAAAACGGCTTGTGGATTATCAGTTCCACGTGGACAGCAGAGAATGCATCGGTCAATTGCTGGAACTCTAAAGACAAAAGCGTTGATGTTGGGTTCAGCACGACGGCCCTTGAGTTTGGCGAAGTGGCTCCAAAGGGAAGTTACCTGCACGGAGGGAGTGCAGAAGGATGGATAAGCACTCAGAGTGATGATGTAAGTTCTTATTTCCCTCTCTGCTGATTGCTTAATTAACAGGTACAGAACGACAAAGGCCATGTTGTTTTCTTCCATGGCATCAGGTTCACATTGGTTCCCATTCGCGGAGTGAGTCACCAAGCTGAACCGTGAAATGCATGAAAGCTAAACAATTGCAGTTGACAGAGAAGAAGACCTCCAGACAATTTCGAGGAGAAAGTCCAGCCACGCCCGCATCTCTGACAATATTTGAGGACGACTTGGGCAATGGGACTTTTGAAGTACGGTATGAAGACCAAACTGAGAAGGAGGAACAAGATGCAGTGCACCAGGACGACGATGAGGAAGACGCGTGGGAGTAAACATTGCTGTGTGATGATTGAATGTCAAAGGTTACTAAGTAATTATTTAACACCAAGCGGAAAGTGTCCTTGTACTTTGATTTCTGAACCCATCATAATTGTAAGTTTTGAAGAGGCCAGGAGTGCAGTAATACAGCTCATGTTGTTAAGTCCTGACTTTTAAGCGAAACTTATAAATCAAACCAGAGCCACTAGTAGAGTACTGCGCCTCATATAACACTGTGATGGGGATATATACTTTCTTGAACAAATAAGCTTGAACGTTAAAGGATTGGGTGTTTTGCCTTGAGCCTTTGCGCTAGAATATGTTTAACTTTTGACTTTTGTAATACAACTAAAGTATCTCTTTTCTTATCACTAAGATGATTTATTTCTTTCATATAAGAGACTAAGAACTAAGACCTACGTCTCAAGTTTTCTTTTCCTTTTCATTATCCATGTTTCACAAATCTTGCTACATTTCATTATACAGGAGGCCGCCCTCCACAATCTCCATAACCACTCTGCTTCATGGTGATCTCATTGGATCAACCGAATAACCATAATGGATCTTCTCGACAAGCTGAAAAGCCTGACTATCCGCAAGCCACATGGAAGGTCTATCCCCCCAAGCCAGATGCTGATACCAAAACCGGTCCAGAGCGGTCATGGCTCAGAAAGCAGCAAGAAGAGAGTTCGCCCCGCAAAGATACCAGTCGCTGTCATTGATATGATGATCATGCCCAAACCAAAGTCATCACCACTGAAAACCCTTCAAAGCCTCCCTACAGAGCTTTTGATTCAAATCGCCACTCTCCTCGCCCCAATCGACCGCGCAAGCCTTGCCTTCACATCAAGTTGGCTTCATGGGCTTTTCGGCAACGCCACAAAGCTTAACGGATTCGATCGTTGGAAACTTCTTAAACGGCTTGAACAAAGCAACATGTGGCCTTCTGAAATCCTCTGCGAGATTTGCCGGAAATTCCATGAGCCTCGCAAGAGCCGCCGAACATTCACTGAAAAAGAAGGCCAGCGAGCCTGTATCCGTAATGGCGCTTCACATCTTCAGCGATTGTCCATATCTCCGTATCTTTCGAGGGAGATTCATTTCGATGTCATGGCGGCTATATCGAGGTCTCATCATCTCACGCCAAACGCGCTATTTCCAGGCGAGCCAAGTGTACAGTTTGTGGCGCCGTATGTTAATGATGAGGACGAACTAGTTATACGGCTACAGCAGACTGTACATTTCTCCCATCAGGGGCACGTCCTCATAAAGTCACAGAGGATACTGTTTCCCGGACGAGATGCGGGCCGCGAGGCGAATAAGATCATTCAGGGTACTGGAACTCTACACCGGGTTCTTCAGGAGACCTACGAACTCGGTACGATCTGTGGGCATGCTAGGTGGGCTGATATTTATCCGTTCATCACTCGCCCAGACGAACAGTTTGGATGGCACCAAGGACAATGGTCATTCCGCCATTCATCATTACAAGAGTTTGACCTTCCCGGCGAAGAACTACAAGAGTGTCTATGGACTCACAAGGGAGATTGCTGGGTGAACTGCCAAGCAAGGACAAGGCTTGACAGCGCCCTCGAAGGTCGCATATGGTCTTGTGGCGGTTGTTCAACTGACTACGCCGTCAACATCATCCGATCTGAAAGCTCGTGCGCGAATTATATTGTCATGACATCATGGAAAGACGTCGGGACTTGTATTAGAAGGGATGATCCGCTGTGGAAGGAGCATATGAACTACGGTGTTCATGCGGGCCACAAACGCGAAGAATTTGGTAAGATCGCGGGTGAGATTGAGAAGTTGACGAGGGGCACCGGGAGGCAAGTGTACTATTTCCCTCGCATTTCGAAGAAAAGGCTTCGGGAGATGTTCATTGATGAGGGAGGATGTGAGGAGAAGATGATCACAAGAGATGTAGAGGTAGATTCGTGAGGTTGTTTTCTTGCCTGTCACTCGTAGAGCACGAATCGAGGGATGCAGAACACGGCGACTTCTGTAACAGCTAACTCAACATTGGTTCAATATGTCCATACACGGAGAAAAGAGCAAGGAGGTTTTATACGAGGCTGGCGAGTCTAGTCGATTAGCAAGGTTCTTATGTTACTGGTCGTAAGAACTGACGACCTCACTCTGAGAGGCTTGACCTGGCATGCCCTGAACTGTTCATCATCAGTGACACGGATGACATGTGCCCCCTCAATGTGCATTTCACTCCATTCAGCCCATGTCACCGAACCAGACTGACTGAATGAGCGATGGGGTCCACTTGGCCGATCTCGAGCGCCTCTCCCGACTTAGGTAAGATTAACTCTCCGTCTTATGTGAGATTGAGTTCACGGATGTAAGTGCCGAACGGGAGGCTTGGCAGGCAACATGTCGATCAAGGTCCAGCCAATCAGCAATAAAAAACACAGCTTAGGTACGGATAATATCTCCCTCTTATTCCAGGCATAGCCGACCAGGAAAGGCGCGTGGTTGACTGGCGGTTTAACATGCGGCGCATGTGGCTATGCTCCCTTTTTTAGCACGGCTCTATCAGAACGTCAGGTCATAAGGTCATCCTCCCGACAGACTCTGCAAGGCATCCGTAAGGTTAAATTTAGACTGCTGAGGGAAAGGTGGTCCTACTCATCCACCCGACCAATCTTATGGCAAAAGCTGTTTGATAGGCTTGTTTCAACCGAGTGCAAGATGAGAAATGCAACCAAGAGAATAGTAAGACGTGAATCAATGCAAGGTCTCTGTTTCATTATAATATTACTAAAACCGACTACAAACCTATAATACGTTCATATGAAAACATTATTCTGGAGCGTATTAGGAGAAAGTCATCAAAACTCACTTGATGCAGATTTCACTACCGTCTTATCTTCTGATAGTCCCCAAGATCCAGAATCTCGGCCATTTATCCACTTTTATCTAATTGAGATGCCGAGGTATACTATTAAGCTACAGTAAATGAAGTTTCACACGGAGACAACTCGAAGAAGAAGGAAGCAGTTCAAAGGTTCCGGCCAAATTTGGTTGTTCTTGAGATGGGTGCGGAGTTGAGTAATCATATGGATACATCGCCATCCTTGTCTCGCTTGTGAGCAAGCCAATGATGCAAGGGCCTGAACGAGCAACCCAATCATAGAGGGATCGGAACGGAGAATGCCAAGACTTGCGGTCCATAGATATGTTTATCTTAGTCAGACACAATGGTATGATGATCTCGAGTATTGTGGGATCTGAATCCTTTGAGGGTCGTATAATCACTCAGGCGCAGAAGCCGTACCATATAGAGAAATTTCGAGAGAGACCATATTGAGGAGGTCATAATGGGTTTGGTATAAAACTGCAAAGCTTACATCTTCCATTTGCCAGAAATATCCTTTAAGCTTCTAGTTAAGCTAAGTGCATCGAGACGTGAACATGCGGATACTTCGCAGCGGCCATGCCGCCGTCGCAATCATACTTGGCCTTCTTCTTTGCCCCCACACGAGTGTTTCTCATCCCACAGATGGTATCTCATCCCATGGGAGCGACAATGCGCCTGATATCGATCGCCTGGACGTTCGAGGCCACGATTCTCGAGAGTCGCCAAGCTTTACTAACTTGGACCCGGACGGAGTCGATAATTTGACCGCCACGGTTGATCAATCGTCCGGCCTTCATCGCAGAGCTTCCAAAGACTTTTACCTGAGAGTAATGCCACTTGGTGCTTCTATCACACAAGGCTACAAGTCAAGTGATGGCAACGGCTATCGCAAGTGGCTTCGATCTCAGCTCCGTTTCCATGGCTGGAAAGTCAATATGGTGGGATCGGAGAGGGATGGTACTATGGCAGACTCGGTGAGTTGAACAAGCTTGGAACTTTATGCAGAGGCAGAGCTAACACTCGTTAGGACAATGAAGGCCATCCTGGTTGGATGATTAACTCCGTATTTGGCGCCTGGAAAGAAAGTAAGTGGATGAAACCCAATTTGGTCCTTATCAACGCAGGATTGTCAGTACATCATGCTGATATGTTCAATATACACGGCTGACATGGTTACAGGAATGACTGCAACAAGGGAGGTGATCCGAGCAAAGCAGGTGAGCGGACCAAAGAAATGGTAGATGACATATTCGCCAGCGTCCCTGGCGTAACAGTCATTCTATCTACCCTCCTGAGAAACGGAGATCCGGACCGAGATGCCTGCTCCAAAGACATCAGCAGGCAAATTAGGAGCGTGGTAAAGGGATACAAGAAGGGGACCCGCATCGGACTCGCTGATATACGTGATGTCATGAAGCTGAGCGACATTGGGCCGGACAACGATCACCCGACCGACGATGGCTACAAGTGGTTTGCTGGAGTCTGGTGGGATGCCATCAGCCAGATCGAGGATCGCATACAGCCACCGGCAGCAGTCAACGGTATCAACGATGCAGCCACTGGACAGACCAACCAGTGCAAAAAGGTTGCTGGAAACTCGGGCCTGCCCGCTCAGTCTCAACTTGGGAGTGGCCACGATGATGGCAACTACGTTCATGCGAGCACTGCGCGCGGGACTCTCGACAGCGCAGTCATCGACAAGGGCAGTGACCCCAAATCAATCACTGATGCAATCCCTTGGCACATCTTCTTCGCCAATATTGTCAAGGGCGACCCCAATGCGGCTCGCACAGCCGCTCTCGATGATTGGATCCGCGTTTACCACAATACCAAGGACAAGAACGCATACTGGTTCCGTCAGAACCTGGGAGGAGGCAAGTTTGACAAGTCCGTACAGTTTGACGTTGACATGAATTGTGATTTGGGCCCTCGTAAGTACTCTCAGGTGCTGCACAGTTCCGAAACGATGCTAATAGTGGTTTTGATCAGGCTATGCCTTCGCCGATCTTGTGAGCATAACTAAAATAAGACGCTTTTCAGCTGGAAGAGACTGACAAATGGTAGAACAATGATGGCCTGGATGACTTTTTCTGCATCAAGGAGAACGCTGTGTGGGCCTCACTCAATCGTGGCGGGAACCCTCCAAAGTTCGAAAGTATCGGGCAAATTATTGGCGATTTTGGTGGCTTGAAAGCAACCGATGTACGCATCGCAGGTCAGTGGTTGTTGCAATCATCCCCCTTGCCCTGTTACTGATTCGAGTTCCAGACATCGACGGCGATGGAAGAGCGGACTTTTGCTTCGTCAAGTCCGCAGGCGAGATTGTGTAAGCAATACCTGATCGCGGCAGGTTTGATAGCTGACAGTGCCAGATGCTCCCGGAATGGTGGCTGGGGTGATAAACCACAATGGCAGGGATTCAGCACAGTTGATGGAATCCGTGGCACTGTCTTTGACATCGATCTCCCGGATAAGTCCGGTATAATCCTTGGTAAGTCCTATCCTGATATCACTTCTTGACCATGAATCTAACAGAAGCGGCAGCCGATATCAACGGAGAGTATGTCACTTTCACGTCCATATCTTGATGATCAAAGGCTGGCAATGCCTGGGCTGACATCTCTACACAGTTTTCGGAGCGATGTCCTATACATAGGCGGCAATGGCAATGTCCGGACATGGATCAACAATAGAGGAACCGGCAAGGGCATAGTGAGTCTAAGATACAAACAATGGTCAAGATTGAAAGGATTGGTTTATTAACAACAGTCAATAGGTGCCCAATTGGAGATCTGCAGGTCTTACGCACGCCGGTCAAAGCTCCACTGGCGTCCAAGACAGCATAAAATTTGGGCGCATCTACGGCTCCAACCGCCTCGACTATATTCTCCTCAAGGAACAGAAGGATACTTATGATGTTCTTGTCTGGGAGAACAAGGGACAGGGCGGCACGAAACTCAAGGCCGACGGCAGCTATTACTGCGATATGCGCAACTCTGGCAGCGACGACCTCGTTTGGATCTACCAAGACGGTAGGGTCGATGAGATCAACGTCAACATCCACTCGCCGCCTGCATGGGGCCATGCTATCTCGTTTGACCTCAGGGTTCCTGGACCGAGAAACGGTATACACTTGGCCGATTGGACGGGCGATGGCAAATGTGACATCATTGTACAGGAGAAGGCAACTGGGGCTCTGACTATCTATCAGAATACTTACCAAACGGCGTCTGGCCGCATGACGTTTGACAGCAATACTCTTCATGCAGCGCCCGGTTGCAACCAAGGCTGGGGTGTCGGGATATTCGACCTGGGAATGAGGATTCACGACATTGAGTAAGTCCCCCATAGGCAAGATCTTGTCCATGGCCCGGCTCCAACTTAGCCATGTCGAGGACTAACAAATCTTACCAGCGGTGATGGGCGAGCTGACGTATTGTGCATTGAGAAGAACGGACTCATTACGGGTTGGCTTAACAAGGCCTCCGGGTTAGAATCCGTTGGTCAAGTCAAGTTCTCAGAGGGATGGTAAGCTACAATTCCCGCACCTACGCCTGCTTCTACTCACTACTCCTCAAGGGATCGAGCTAGCATACGGTTTGCCGACGTAGAAGCGTCTGGAAGAGCTGATCTTCTATATGTCGACAAGTACACGGGAGCTGTCAATGTCTTTACCAACAATGGGCACAAAGCTCAAGGAGGGAGTTCCTTCTCTTGGATCAACCGTGGAATGCTCTACAACCCCATTGACCGAGGCGAGAACATGGTGGGTTGATACTTCTATGACTGATGCTTGCTAGCTGATCCATTATACTTAGCACTTTACCAACCAAGGCGGTTTAGGAAGAGCTGATATGGTCAAGCTTGATCCGTCAACGAACAAGGTTTGTTATTGATCTCAAAAGCTGCTCTTTTGAAGATGGTGTAGGCGTGGCTGACACCTAGAAACCAGGCATGGACGTACTGGAACAAATGTGGCTCAACTGGTGGAGACGATGCTCCTGCAGACAGTAAGTAATCATCACTCTGTACATGGCATTGTGTCTTATACTAATCTTACATTACTAATTGCAGAGGACCCTGGTCTACCCAAGACAGGTGGCGGTTCTGTAGGCGATGACATCAAGGAAATCGATCTACCAGAGAAGGCCGTGGACACCGACAAGATTTGCAAGATGAACTTTGACTCCAAGGACCAAGCCAAGATATCCGAGACATGGACCAAGAGCGGTGCGGCCCAGTGGTTCAAGGACTTCATCACCAAGAACAAGGCCGAGAACTGGACAGATAAGTTCTTCAAGGCCGTCATCGCCGGTGGTCAGCAGGGCGGATCAACAATGGACTGCAAGGATCTCGGATCGACAACGTGTGTTGGACCTGGCGCAACGGCTTGCACAACGTACACGCCGCCCGAAGCCTTTTATGTCCATGTGCAGATTTCCAATCTGTTCAGCGCTCTTCACAAGATCTGGACAAAGTCTGTCAACTTCAGTATTGACCAGCTATCAGGCGGTATCAAGGATATCGTCGATAAGTATGGTGAACCGCCCAGCGACGACCGTGCTTTGATCCTCAACATGCTGATTGGCATCCTTACCTCAGGCGCCGGCCTTGGAGCAAAAGCCCCCGGTATCTCAGGCTCCCTGACCTTCTTGTCGGGCGCCTTCGCCCAGGCGTCTGCCAACAGTGGAAGTTTCAGCAAGGTGGTCACCAAGGAGGATCTCAAGGACGACCTGGAGAACGCCTACGGTAAGGTTTTTGGTGCCATACTCAACGTTACCAACGGATATGTCGAGGGAGTCCTCTCAGGTAAGCTGCCTGATGAAATCAAGGACACTACCGCCGAGGACTTTGTTCTCGACAACTTTGATCAGGGCCAGTGGTTATCAGAGCCGGCTGTCACAGAGGCGATGAAGACATACGTCGAGGGCACGCATAAGAAATGGGTACGTTGCTGTTCTTTGTCGGCTGATTGTTTGTGTTCTTGTCGAACTGACCTTTATTGCAGCTCGAGTTTGCAAAAGCGAGAGCGCTTATGAATGGCAATGGCAAAATTGATGGGTGGTATGCTTTAATGGCGAGCCATGTATGTATTCGCTTCCCTTCCTCTTCAAAATGCTTCGCTGACTTGACTTCCCTCTTTGGTAGCCCGACGACGAGTGCAGCCTGGTACGTTTTCCTTACCTTCTTCTCTTTCCTAATATCACTCTGACTTTTATATGCGACAGCGAAGAACTGAACCGAAAGATCCAACAGATTGGACGCAAAAGCTAACAGAGGAAGTCTGCACTAAGAAGTTGCCTGGATGTATCTGGCATGATAAGGTATGACTTTTGATGTTCATCCGTCAATGAAGATACCCAGCTATACTAAACCCCCCTCCTCCAATCGTACACCTCAACTAACAAGTCGTGTCGTTTTATAGCGCTGCATATGCTTCGGACATAGTGACCACCGTTATCAGGGGGGAACGATTCGACGGTTTGGAATTCTATATAACGACGACTTTGTTTCCGAGATCACTGAGATGGAGAAGGTTGTGGACGACTACAAGGCCGCGCTCATCAACAATTACGAGTGCAATAATGGTGAGCCCTCGGTGCCCAGCCAAAAGGACTTGGACATCAAAAAGCCTATCGCATACCCTAAATGCTTTATCTCATTTTATAGGCTGAAGGAAGATGAGAGATTCTATTGCGAGATTGCTAAGGAGCTTTGGTAAATGCAGGTTACCACTTAGATCAACTCAGACTAGCATTCCATGATATTGGGTGATCTCTCATCTCATTATCATTGTAGAAGGAATATCTTGTATCAATAAGAAAAGATTCATTGTATAATCACGCATCCTGACAATAAAAGAAAGTCTTCTAGTAACCGCTCAGAAATATCTCCACCCAGGCATACGGATAACATCCCAATCATCCTCAAACTGATATCCCAAACCTTCACCCGCCCTCTTCACCATCGACGCACCACGACACGCAGGTTCTTCTTCCGTCTCGGTTTTAGTAGGTGTCGGCAAAGTAGTCGTCACAGCAGTAACACCAGCGCTAGAGCACGCATCGTAATACTCCTCAGCCGAGTCACAATACGTAGCATAAGCGGGAGTCTCGCTTGGGAAGATGGTAGTAGCTTCGGGGTCTTGACGGCGAACAAGTTGTTTGTTGGTGGGTCTTGCAGTGGGCCAGCCTGTTGGGATGCGATATTCCCATCGCTTGGATAAAATGGTCTCGGTACTTTGACAGGCTTATTAGTCAATTGCTAATGGAATTTTTGGGATGTTTGATAGGACTTACACTGTGTATGGGCTGACGGTGATCACATTGAACTCTTCACAGTCATCGATACGATCTTGCAAGGGAGGTGAGCCTCCAACTGAGGTTATGCCTGCTACACAAGTGTCGACAGTAGTTGTTGGAGGCTCTGGAGTTGTAGTGGCCTCGAAGGTTGTTTCATCCGCCGTGGTAGAGATTTCCGTGGCTGTGTCTAGAGTTGTATCTTCCGCAAGGTCAGTCGTTGTTCCTTCAGATGATGTCTCCGAGGACAAAGCGATGAAAGTATTGTCAGCAATAGTGGTGGACTCGACCGGTTCAGATGAAGATATTTCCGAGGTTGATGTGACGGACTCAGAGGCTGAGTCATCTACCTCGAGGGACGTAGTTGAAGCCACGTCTTCTTCAGTACTGGACAGCGTCTCTGAGTCCGTCACATCAACCTCGAGGGACGTAGTTGAAGCTATGTTTTCAGTACTGGATAGCGTTTTGTAGGATGAGGTGAGATCGGGCTGGAGTGTTGTCAATTCCAAATTGGAGGTGGATAATTCGACGGCTTCAGAAGAGAGGCTGGTAGCTTCTTCCGATACGACGCTGCTCTCTTTAGTTGTAACCATAGAAGAAGTGGAGCTAAGGTCATCAACACCAACAAGCTTGCCATTCTGGCATCTAGAAACTAAGAGAAAGTTAGTAACGAAAGACCTCCGTATAACGAAGTAGCGTACCGTCATAAACACCAAGCGTGACTGGAGTACATCCAGGCGGCGCAGATGTGAACGTGATATAGACCTGCCCATCAGGTGTTTGACAGAAGCCTGCCTCTCCGTTCGGCAACTCATTATTTTGGAAGCTAAGCGATGTTCCAGTCGAGGCAAATCCCTTTGTTATTGCATCTGACGGCGGAAGCCCTTGACTTTCCAGCTCTTTATAGGCTTCACCAGAATAATAAATGGGATTGCCACTCTTGAAGAGCTGGCCCTCGGCGAGGTTGAAGCTGGAGGCAAAAGTGCAGGTATCAGGACTACCGTCGCCTACAAACCCCCCTACTTCTCGTTTGTTGATGCTGCGCTTTCGGTCGTCGTCAGGGAGTTGGATGAGGAAGATAACCGTTTGCCCTTCTGGTTCGACGATACCAGTTGTTGTAGAAGCCGCAGCTGTTGTTTGACCAAGGGAGGTTTGGAAGGCCGACTGTGTTGTAAGTGCTTCGTCGCTTGATAGTAGTAGATCCACGGATGAAGACCTTGACACAAATTCCGCTAACTGCGAAGTCTCTTGATCGATCCGTGAGGACCTCGAATCTGATTTATGCACAATTAATTGAGTCTTCTACATTTCAAGGCATTCTTAGGACATACCTGTGCTTGTAGTAGCAATGGAAGTATTCCTTCCAAATGTCGGACGAATTGACGGAGCCAAAGGAAACCTGCCGGTCTCTCTATCTCCTGTATCCGGTGCATTTGCATCTCCATCGATCGAACTGAAGGGTCCGTTGTCGTTCGGAATCGCAGCAAGATAAGTCGAAAGATAAGTTACACAATATGTCTCTGCTTCCCTCGGCGCAAGATCGTTTTCGGGGGAAGCAGCTACGGCTTTCAGTAGAGCTGCGAAGAATATGTGTCTCTTCATCTCTAAGCTTGGTAGAGCTTCTGATGTGACGAAAGGTTACACAAGGTAAATGAAGAGAGGGATCATGGGGACTACTTGAGGCACGAAAATAAGGAGCGGCCGATGTCTCAGCCGCCATAATGCGATCGAAGGGGGAGATGAGAGATCAGCTAGCCACTCAGAAGAGAAAGTTTTCATCCCTACATTGCACAATTCTATTTTCATTCCACCTACCAACAGATTTCGGATTCGGAGGCTGGTGGTCTTGAGTAACGCTTGAAGTTAAGGAAATGCTGGACGGCTGTGAGCCCCATCATGCTATGACATGTGCCAGTAGACATCGCGGGTGTGTTTGACAGATATTGTCATAAAATGAAGGATAATAGTATCGTTCTGGGCACCACATGAGCATTATTTATCATCAAATCCCTATTGGAAAGAATCTCAGAATTGTAAATTCAACAATCTTTGTTCCCGCATGTTATCGGTGGCATCCGAACTTGCATCCGATCTGTTGGTTGCCCTACAAGGCATATGTCTCAGACACGGCATCCTTCTCGCGGACCAAAAACTCCTTGAAGCTACCCAATCCAATTCCCCACATCTTGACCCTCTCAGCATCAACGCATTTCTCTCCATCCCTCAAGAATACCTGCGATCCAATAAACGGGTTTGTATCCATAGCCTGAGCAACCTGCTCATCAGTGTAAAACTCGGCCTTCATGTCTCGCCCAGTCGCATCAGACAGAATCTCCATCATCTGCACGGCCGTCAACCTCTCACTGACAAGGTCAATCCCTTCCCCGTTAAATCTTTCAGGCTCGTTAAAGGCGGCGAAAGCGAATTTAGCAATATCTTGCGGGTCGACGAGGTTGAACTTGGTGTCGGGCTTTAGGGCGGTCAACCAAGCGTTGCGCTCGAATAAGTCGCTGTAGATCCGAGCTTTTGGGGCGAGAAGGTTGGACATGAAAAACCCTGGACGAATGATAGTCCAGTGCTTGAATCCAGCACGCTGAATAAGCCCTTCAATAACATTCTTGATGAAAAGGCTCTTGAAGAGAAAGTGACTAGGGGGAAGAAGCGTGCGCTTCTCAGGAGCATCGGCGCTAATAGAGCTCGAGTACACAACATCTTCAACGCCCGCCTTTTTAGCCAGTGCAATAATTCTCTGAGCCCAGATACGCTCATCGTCAAGATTGCTGTAGTTGGGCCCAAGAGCAAGGAACAGCTTGTTGCAGCCTGTAAGACCGGCAGTAAGGGCCTCTTCGTCGTCCCAATTGCCAGAGTTCAACACGACGCCGATCTTCGCGAGGGCTTGGGCTTGAGGGGACTCGATGTTTCGCACTGTAGCGCGGACAGACCAGTTTGATTGGCGGAGGTGGCGACATACTGCTGAGCCTTGGGTGCCTGTAGCAGCGACGACGTAGACTGTTGGGAGAGACATGGTAATGGAGTGAATGTTTGCTTGACTACGATATAAAAATATTGCTTTTAATTGTTGGCGGTCAAGCTGTTTTATATCTCGTTGTTTTGAGGTACAGTACATCTGCTATGCGCTACTCCGTCGTCCATTTGTGGGGCTGATGAGCGGAATTCCGCTGCTCTCTGGGTCCCTCAGCGCACTTCCACCATCTTACCTCCTCGCAAAACACCAAAATTCCATCTCACTCATCATCCATGGAGCGCAGCGACCCGCCAGCCCGACGGAAGTCCTGTCAGGCCTGCAAAAAGGCGCGGCGGAGATGCGATCTAGCGCGTCCAACGTGTCAGCGCTGCGCTCAGCGGAATATCCACTGCCATTATCCTTATGCGCCTCCACAGCGCGTGGGCGTCAGCTGCATACAGCCCTTGATTCCAGTTTCTGGAATTGAGGGTTCGCTTACGCCATCATGCCTTGGGATGTTTGATTCGATTCTGGAACCGACGGACGATTTTACGGACCAGCTGTTCCAAGGTTCGTTAGATTGCGATGCTTCCAATTGGTCTTCGCCGCGGCTTTCAACCGCGGCTCAAAATGCGTTGAATCGGTCTCAGCTTGTTACTGTTCCTCAAGTTACAAGGGCAATTACGTCCCGGCTTCAGTATGCTATGGATACAATATTAAAGGGCCCTTCTCAAATGGTTTCGGAGAATCAGACGCCCTGGTGCCATTCGCACTTGTATGATGAGGGAATGCCTAAATCTATGCAACGTGAGTCGATTCCATGTCCCGCCAACGCATGCATAACACGTCAATATAGATGCGGTATCTTCTGCTGCACTCCATGCAGCAAAAAATCATCTCAACGCCAGAGTCATCCGCGACAACGTGGAAAGTCGTGTACAAGAACTTCTTTCCAGTTCTCCAGCAATGGCACCACTAGAAACTCTGGCATATGCACAGGCCCTCTTCATATATCAAGTACTCCGCCTAAAAGATAATGATTCCCGAACTTATGCCATCTACGAATCTACCATGCCTCACCTCGAAGAAGCATCCAACGCCCTCATCCCCTACATCGCTTTCGATGAAACAGCAGACTCACCAGATCACACCGCAGATCTCATTCCCCTCTATCCTGCCTCTGCAGCACAAGCCTTCTGGACAAACTGGATCTTCCAAGAATCAGCCAAAAGAACCCTCGGCATGATAAACTTTTTCATATTGACATATTACTTCATGAAAGGCGAGTCAGGTAATAGATGCGGCCAGAATAAAAACATCGCTGTGAATCGGTCTGTCACCATGTCTGCGCATTTATGGAAAGCTCAAGATGCTGTTGACTTTGCACTGGCGTGGCGAAATAAGAAGCACTTCGTGATAAATGTGAGCGTGTAAGTCAACATTGAGTTTTGTTTGTTGTTTCTTTAGCTGACGATGAACAGACCGAATTTCTTGGAGACGATAATCCACGATGCCCAGAAGGATGACATTGATGCTTTTGGCAAGATATGTCTGACATCGTTGATGGGACTTACTGAGGCAAAAGGCTGGTTAGCTATGAAGGGGATTGCTTTATAATCTTTCTATATATTCTTTCTGATTCCAGTCCACCTTGACAAGGTGACAGTACGATGAGAATACCTGGGCAATAATTCTGATCGCATGCGTCTGCACCCTTCTGTATAAGAGGCTCCTGCCCCTCCTTTAATCACATCATCTGGAACTCTGATTCATCCTCCTTGTGACATTCCTGCCGTATTAGAAACTCTTTCTCGAACTCATCCTCCTGTTCCCAGTAGGCATCGGCCTTTGCGCTTGGCTTAAATTCACCAGATTTGACAAGTTCGTCAGATGGGTACTCGTAGACGTCCAGTTTGATGACTTGATTCCCTGGGTATAAATGGAGATACTAAGTCCCGGCCATTGTTTTCATGAACGCGTCGTAGCGCTCAAGATCATCAATGTGAATTGCATCTCGGGGAGAGAGAAATGCCATTGCTCTACAAATGAAGAATATGGCGAACTTGAAGATAAGAGCGAAAGGTGACATGACGCTGGAAATTCGAAAGCCTCGAGGTTCTAGTAAGAGCCGTTGGTGGTTTCAATTTATGGTTTGTTCCTGGTTTTCAATTTTAATGGCACGTGCAGGTGAAGCTCAGCCGTGGTATATATGCTCCACCAGGTATCAGATCATTTAATTATCACATGATGATCGCTCTGAACCTTTATCCTGCCGCCCTTGCCGACTTCCCTTTATCGGGCATATGGAGACAGACAGAACTCATTATTTGACAGATCGAGGGCCCGAAGAGAGAAGGTGTTTTCATGAAGGTCCTGAATTGGCCAGGTCGGATAATCCTGCCGAAAACCCCACCCACATTGACATATTCCTCGCTAATCGGGTCTTTGCTTGGCAAGTTTCTCCTCTTGACAACTCTTCCACGCTGGCGCCAACGGGATACTATATAAATCATTGGAAGTGATAAGAAGGTAAAAGACTTATTGAGTGGAGATTCTATAGTGTAAATTTTGCTGTAATGCGACTAAAATTCGAGTTGGTTTTGTTGACTTTGTAGATTTTTTGTCGTCACGATATGGCGTGTATTAACAAATTGGGACGGCTCAGTTGAAATGTCAGAATGAATACGCACAACTCGCCACTACGGCTTGTAGGCAGCGACTCAAAAACAGACACTAGTATTGTTCTCCATGCAGAGCATTAGCACTTTCTTACTATTATTTTTAGAGAGAGTATTTTAATGTCTAAGATGCGGGTATAGGGTAATTATGAATATTCATCGCCTCTGCCCAAGACCTGAGACAGATGCTATGATAAAATTAGTACAGAGTATCAGGTCCTCTTCTTTCGCCAAACCTGACTCCCACTTATGGACGGCGACACCGAGGCAAAACCGGTGCGGCTGAGAAGCAAAAGCCCAGTCAAAGTAGGCGATGTTACTTCAATTCCACGGTATCATCTCCAAGCCTCAGTTATAAATAACCAAAATGAAACATGCCCTGCGTTTCGTTATCTTATCTGGTATTGATAAGCTTCTTATCGCCCGAAGCCAACAAGGACCCCAGCCTCGGGTTCTGACATTAAAACAAGGTGCCAAAATTAACTGGTCTAAAGATCTACTGAGATACAGTAAACTTACCTAAGCCTTTTCGTCACTTAGGAAAAAAGTCTTAACTTTCCTTGCCTCCCGTTGCCTGGAAGCTCGGCAAAAGTCCCTTAAGTAAGCTGCTGACAGACCAATAAGTGGGCCAGGTCTGCCGTGAAACAACTCCACCAAAGCGGCCGACTTTACAGCAGGAATACAGACCTGTGATAGGTCATCAGCCGTAAACAGCACAATGGTGGTTAAAAATAAGCGAAAATACAAGCTTAGGAACAAGCTTCTGCCAAGCGTCAATGCCGAATCCTTGCCGCCCCCGGCAGTCGAGACCATTTAGAACTACATCCCCTGCCAAGAGCTGCTCAATTGAGAGGCTTTCACGATGCGGGATCCTGATTAGATGGAACGATATTTGTTTTAATGCACTCTTAACCTAGCTTTTTGTGCAAAAAAGGAAGGTTGGATTATTAGACGTCAAGCTATGCTCAGCCTTGCACGTGTCATGGCATTGCAATGGAAAGAAATTGAACAGGCTTGACAACCGCGGTGAGCCTCGAGGACCGTGTATAAATACGTGACTACTGCCCTTATTGACTTATTTCTTGTCCTCATCCTCAGACAATTTGACAACTCTCTCCTCTCTTACGATAGCTCGATACCATTTCATCATCACAATGCTCGTCTCAACTGCCCTTCTCGCTCTGAGCTCAGTAGCCTTCGCAGCTGCTACGCCCGCTCCAGCTCAAAACCCCGAGACAGACTTCAGCTTCTGGCTTGGTGGTCCTATCCTTGAGAAATGTCTCGCTGAAAAGAATTGTGAGGACCGTCTCCTCGACAACCCTTACTACGTCGAAGCCAAGAAGACCAAACATGCCAAGCGATACAGCTGCCACGGCGCTGGCATGCACACCGTCGTCACCAGCGGTAAGAACTTTGTCAAGTTTGGTTCTTTCAACCCCTACGATTTGTTCCATCACGTCTATGATCTGTGCCATGAGGGAGGATGCGATAGTGGTAGTGACTGGGCCCGAAGCACAAAGTACGTTACTGCTACTGGTATCTATTCCAAGGATATCAAAGTCAGTGCTCAAGGCGTTTACTCAGGGTGGGACATGCGTAATGCTCTTGCTCAATCTCTCGCCGATGCGTCTGGGCGAAACCAAGTTTGGTCTGAGGAGGTTGCGTGCCCCAGTGGAGGACGAGCATGCTCTCGTGTCAAGGCCTGGCAGGGATATGCTCCCAACTTCCATCAGTCTGCGATCTTCAACAACTGCAATCAATATGGCTGGATGAATGCCAAGACTGATGGTCTTACTGGAATTACTTCGGGTGGAGATTGCAAGTCAATTGTTGAGAAGCTTGGAGCAATTATCGGAGAGACGGTTCCCTTTGGAGCAGGAACTATCCCGCTTCTGGGCGCACTTTGTGGTTAAACGGTATTGCATGGGAATTGAGAGGGCAGCCAAGAGTGAGATGTATAGAATTATGAGCCTTTGGACCTTGCTGAGTTAGGGGGGGTACTGGCTTAGCCTAGCAAATATCGCCCGTAGCCGCGTATCTATCTCAAATTCATTCCCATTCCTTATCCAAAACAACAAGATTTTGATACCCCTTCTTCACAACCTCGGTATCAATGACCATGACCGCAATGAAGGTTGTGTCTTCAGTGTCGCTAGGGTTATCGCTGACAGTGTGATGGCAACCCGGAAACTCGCGGAAGCTCTCGCCTGCGTGATACACCTTGGGCGGGTTACCGTTCATCCCGCTGAGGAGTTGACCCTTAATCACAGTGGCGGCGACGGTCGCACCAGAGTGAGTATGCGGCGGCGTCCAGCCGTTAGGACCATAGTGGACTTCGAGGCCAACGATGGACTTGCCGGGTGCGTTGGTGAGCTCATAGTCATAAAGAATCTTGACGGTTTCGCGAGGGCGATTACTGGTACTGATTAGCTGGATTCTGGACGAGGCAAATATTCAACTTACGACTTGTTCTCAACACTGTCTGCCATTTTGATGAAGTATATGTTGTACGATTATTGCGATGTGATGGAGAAGACACAGGAGCAAGAGATAACAAGAGATGAGGAATATGATAGATACTATTTTTTACCGGAATGAACTACTTATACTGATAAGAAAGTCGTATTTTCTCGATTGATAGAGGACGATTATCCTACCCGTCGGCCTCCCGATTTCCGGGTGGGGATGAATAAGCCGGGCAATGGTTAATTACGGGGCTCACCCGGGTATCCGGGTATTCGCTTCTGTCCCCGAATCCCGGCGCAATTGCCTACTACGACTATCAGCATATAAACAGTTCCTTCTTGGCAGAAAAAGAGCTTAAATGACATCAGCTCTTAGTGATATCATCCACTAGTCTATCATCGCGCTTCATACACCAGGAACAATTCCCCCAAACCTCAAGATGAAAGCCGTTCAGATCCTCGGAGACATGTCTTCTCCAAAACTCACCACCAACTTCTCTATGGAGAAACCCGAACCTGTCAAGTCCGATATTCTGGTTCGTGTTCATGCCGCTGGAGTCACTGGCGATGAAATTATGTGGCCAGAAACATATCGACGTCCATCCCGCATTCCAGGCCATGACATATCCGGAGTCATCACCGCATTTGGCCCTGACTACTCTGGACCTCTGAAAATAGGCCAAGAAGTTTTTGCGTTTCTATCGGCGCACACGGGCGAGGGACAAGCTGACTATGTCCTTTGCTCTCTTGACGAGGTCGCCCCAAAGCCAACAGCGCTTTCACATGCCGAAGCATCTGCGTTGCCGATTCCGGTTCTGACAGCATGGGAAGTTCTCGATTATGCTGACATTGACGCTGGAACGAGAGTTCTAGTGACTGGCGCGTCGGGTGCAGTTGGTCAGCAGTTTGTGCAGCTTGTCAAACATTTGACAGGTGCTCATGTGATTGCACTAGCATCTGCGACAAACAAGCAGCTACTGGGCGACGTACCTGACGAGATTATTGACTACAAAACTCCAAACTGGGAGAAGTATGTACAGGAAGTAGATGTTGTCTTTGACACGGTGGGCGGAGAGGTTCTGGCAAAGACGTGGGAAACTGTCAAGTCTGAAGGCATGATCATTACAATCGGTGATCCTGCGCCGTCGTGGGCCTTTGGAGGTGATGAACCTTCAGAGTCCTTGTCCCTACCAGGTGTCAGGTATAAGTATTTCATCGTATCGCCGAACGGAGAGCGCTTGGAAAAGATGGCTGGGCTGTTTGATGAGGGAGTGATCAAGCCACTGGCGGTCAAGACGTTTCCGTTTGATCAAGCGGTTGAAGCTTGGGAGCATGCAAGGCAGCGAGGAAAGGGTTACAAGGTCGTGATTGAGTTTTAAGCTGTAAATAGATATCAAAAAGGAAGTCGGGAGTAGGGATTAGATAGATTATTGAGTATTCAACTTGTACTTCATTCAATCCAGCTAGAATCCAGCTCCACGCCCATGTTGATCCATCCGCATATATCCTCAAACGACCCCAGAGACGCAAAAACATTATCATCCTGGTCCATCGTCGGTAGAGAATCCATGCTTCCTTCTCCCTCGCTTTGCGTTAAACTCGGGACCTGATTCGACCCTGGAGTACTCCCGACATCCCCACTACTCCCTCCAAGTCCCAAAACATGACGAGCGATAGTCTGTATCTCTTTCACATTCCTCGCCGTCCTTGGCCAAACCTCGCCTACGGCTTTGAGACATCCGATAGTCAAACGGATCTGATCTCGCGCTACTGCCAAAGCTTGATCTTTGAGCAGGTAGGTACAAGCCGATAGAAGGGCGAGAGTCCCTTCGCTAACCATGCATGTCGTGAAAGGCGTGTGGTGGAATGGGCGGACCGGTAAAGCCAAGAGCTGGATCTGTGCATTGACTGACTTGAGAATTCTAGTTGTGTGTACGTTGATGAGATCTGGCTTCGGTGTATCTGATGGTGGTTCTCGAGCGCAACTGGATACTTTCTCAACGGGGTTGAATCTCAGATCCGATAACGGTCTGTGTATACCAATAGTTGCACTAAACAGTTAGTTCAGCTCTCATTGTTGGGAGGGAAGGACATACACATGAATAAGCAAGTGAGCTTGAAACATCAATTCATCAATAGTCCCGTCTTGCTTCAGCACTGGCTTTTTGTCTTTGGGCAGTAGCAGTAGCCAGGCATCGAATGCCGAGTCAGCGGATTGTATGATGGCCTCTGAATCTTCTCTTGTCGCCCTTTTTGGTGACATGCAAATGACTTGTGCTGCACAGCGCACTGCACCGATGAGATAGGCGAAGGACGAGAATACCACGTCTTCGCTATCGAACTCGCGAGAATCAAAGTCCTGTAAAGTCTTTGGTGCAGGAACTGTCTATGGCTCGTATGTCAGTCTCTTGCACCAAGATCGTGTAAATTACTTACACCTGATTCATAATCTGACTCTTCACAAGGAAGTTCCGCGGTAGGTTCGACATGTAATGTTTTGAAGTTCATCGTCCCCAGTGTTCCAGCGTAGGAAGCATCCACGATGAATAGCATCCACCACGTTCGTCTCCAGCATTCAATCATGACCGGGTCTCTGAATCCGAATGTAACAGCGAACTCCTGCTTCTGCATTTCCAGTCCGAGAGCAACATCAATTGCAGCATCCATCTGATCTTTTGCTTCAGCCTTAAAGGTATACCAAAACAAAGCGATGGAGTACAGCAGGCGAGCCTGGACTTGCACTGGATCTGATGGTTTAAGCTGTGATATTTGAGCCTCGACGGCGCTACTTAGTGATTCTGACCATTGGTGGGTGTCATAGATATGCCCAATCAGCCGCATGGAAGCTATGAGGGGATTAAAGTTGAAAGCCGATGTTTGGGATAGTTGGACCAAGTGCTTGAATGGGGGAGCGAAAGGGTGCAAGTGGTGAAAGTTGGTATAGTACGACTTGACCAGAGCATCATCGGTGAGACTTCCATGGCCGAAATGCGGTGTTTCGCGGTTCTCTGGTACTGGTGTTGGGGCGGGTAAGCTCGCATGTTGAAAAACCTCCATGCAATCCGCCCCAGTCGCAGATTCACCGCCCAAATTGATTCCCTCATCAGATACAGCCACAGATGTCTCCGACACAACATTCTCCAGCTGCGCATCAGCCTTATTAGCCAGACGTCTTCGCCTTTCAGTCAAAGCAGCTCGATCAAGGCCACCGCGTCTTGAAGCTGTATACTGGCACGTCTTATCATATGCCATGCACCGACTGCATCGCGGCTGTTTAGCGTCGCATTTCACATGCTTTGTCCGACACTCGAGACAAGCTAGTGACGAGCGTGTATTGGCACGTGTTGAGACTAGTCGCTCCATGGTGAATGGGTATTTTACGTGGAAGAGAGATATGGTTGATGCATGTCAAATCGAGGTAATACTAAAGTGGGGTCACGGGTATCCGGGCATCCGGAAATAGAGTGGGTATACGAGGTGTCAGCCAAGATGGGATTTCCATGGATGCTGTCCTTTGTTTACGGTAAAGACTGTGTAATTATTGAAAACGAGGACCCAGGTTACTGAAACTAAAGACCATTTATATCCTTCCATCCACCCAATACGCTACTTCTTACGGATACCTTTGCTCCAGGTTGTCGAAAATTCGTCGCCCAAACTGATCCATCAATTTGAGACGTTGAATTTTCTCCTGACTAAATTCCCTGCTAGGCTCGTACAAGTGCCAATCAAGGACCTTGTAACCTCTTTGCTCGACGATACTAAAATCAGGCTGCAAATAATTAAAGGTTCGACAAGGCAAAGTGCTGATCCTCTCCGACTCAGCCTCCTCCTCATTAAACATCTTGACCCCACCGTGGCCACCACCGTGGCCAGTATCTTCGCTAGCGATAAAATTAGCACGTATACTGGTACCCTTGATATCGATATCCCATTTCTATTTAGTTTCCTATATATAGTTTTCTACTAGTCGCCAGTATTTACAACGCTGTTTAATCAGGCAGGTAGCAGGATTCAGGTAATAAAGAGTGAATTCCTAGGGGTAATACTGCTCTGGAAAGAAGGTCCTTATACAGAGGAAGTCCTTAAAGAAGGCTCTCTCGCCTACGCCTTCTAACTTCATAGATTCTAGAGTTAAGCTTTAGGGATATGACGGCATAGCCTGTGGGGTCTATTGGTAGAGATGCCTTAATTGGTGAGGCTGAGGCTATCCTGCCGCTTGGTTATACTGCTCTGCTTCTCTCCTGCTCTAAATTTAAGCTGCTAGAGAAGCTTATATATAGAGAAGATTATGTAACTTATCAGTAAGGGCATATTTATATACTTAAACCTAGGCTAACTGTATCCTGATAATAGTCTTGCGATTAGTGAGATAGTTTATGCTGTTGGTAAAGGGTTAGTAAACTCTAGGTTAGATAGGATGTGATACTTTTAGTAGAATAGGCAGTGGCTGGTAAAGTATAGTTAATCTTCTGTTTTACCTGCTTTTAAACTAATCTTATGTTGTCTTAAGAGTAAGGTTATGATAACTATAATCTCTAGTATAAGTATGTTGCTGTCTGGGCTTGTATGCTCTAAGGTGGGATATATATAACTTCTTATAAGGATGTTATGATGGCCCGGGTTATACGACGGTGTATGTGACAAAACAGATAAAGAGATCCAAAACACCAGTTGTTCTCCAGGTTAATGAAATGTTTTATCTTTAGGGCACCTGTGTTCATCGGGACAGTATCTCGAGAGCAGCGTAGTGTAATCTCCTGTTCAAGTTTCACCTGTCATTCTTATCATTGCGGATTCGCCTTCAGATAGCAGGGTAGTGAGAAAATGCATGTTGAATGCTGTTGGTACGGTCACGGCCATGGCCAAAGCAGTTTCCGACCTCGCTTCCGAGGAGTGGCTCCGTTATGTGCACGGTCTTGTTGGTTGCCTTCGGTGATCTCCATTCCTGGACATTGCGCGAGCGACCAACGAACCACTAACCGTCCAGTTGTGAATCATTTATAAACAGCGCCAATCCCCAATCTCTTGATCTCAGATTCTTTCTCAAGCTAACCAAAATGGCTTCTTCAACGCCAGACATCTCGTGCATTCTCCCACGCCTTCCCCAAGAATTAAGCAAGGCTATTTCTCATTATCTAGAGGGCAGCAACCTCAAGGCCCTGCGCGAAACATGCTCAGCAATGGCATGGGCCATACCACTCCATTTCGATCGTGTATTCATATCCGCAAATTCCCTCAATATCCAAGTCTTCAAAGCAATCGCAGCCAACGAAACCTTTCGTCATCAAGTCACTGAGATTATCTGGGACGACTCCCGTCTATTTACTGGACCGGAGCGCTGGCAATACAAAGATGAATGGGAGCATTACGGTCGGGAGCCAGATATGATTGTAACTGAGAATGGGTGTCCGAAGTGGTTTCAGAAAGGATCGAGTACATCTGACGATGACTGGTGCCACCCCTACACTCTCCCTGTTGCTGATAATCATATGGGACTCGCAGAGTGCTGGGACTATTATAAGCCGTTGTTAGAAGACCAAAGGCAGATTCTGGCAGCTAATGCTGACATTAAAGCTTTCAAGTATGGTCTCCAGCGTTTCACATCCTTGAAAAGAATCACCATTACACCTGCGACTCACGGGAGGCATGGGATCCCACTATACAGGACTCCTATGATTAGAGCATTTCCTCCCGGATTCGATTACCCAATCCCAAAGGCATGGCCTACTGCCCCAATGAATGATTCTGGAGAATGGCAGGACGAGCTTCCATGGATATCTGAGGAGGGCGATGCCCCGTATCAGTGGTTTTACGGTACCCACTGTACCGCTGAGAAATACAGAGAGAAGTGGCGAGGCTATCAACTCGTCAGCCGAGCCTTAATTGAGTGTGAGAATCAAGTCACAGAGCTCAGAATCAAGGGCCACGAGATCAAGTCTGGATTGAGCTGTCGTATCTTTGATCAGCCTTGCACCGAATACGAAGATATATGCACTCTACTCAGGCGTCCAGGGTTCCGATACCTCGATCTTGATCTTTTCACAGGTCTCATCGAGCACGACGACTGGGCAACATACAAGACGGGACTTTTGCACGACGCTTTAGCTCAAGCTAAAGACATAGAGCATTTATGCATACGTGCTTCGACCCATATCGAGGATGCATTCCCTCAACAGCTTGATCCAGATGACCTCGAAAGGCCTGTATTTTCCCTACGCACGATATTTCCTATCTATCACTGGCCACGACTTCAGCATTTCAGTATTTCGAATTTCCTTGTAGAGCTAGATGATTTGATTGGTATTCTATCCGCTTTGCCGTCCACATTGCGCTCCGTTGAGCTAATTAACTTGGCACTTCGAAATCCAGACCACGGCTATGACGATCTCGTTCGCCAGATGCGTGGTACTTTGGACTTGCGCTCACGCCTAACGGAAGAGAGACCGAAGGTGCATATGGTCTGTTCTAGGGAATCTAACATATGCACATTGGTGGACGATGAGTTGATTGAGGTAGATGATGCGGTATGTTCTTATCTGTATGGGGATGGTGAAAACCTATTCGAACCTGAGTCGAGGTACGTATCACGTGGAAGAGGGGCTGTACGGATAGATGTATTCGGTTCAGTCTTCCGAGCTCCTTACTAGAGTCCAAGATATATGTTATTGACAATCGTCTCTACTCTAGCAAGTCCTTTAGACTCGGCGAAAAGCTTTGGAGCCACGGATTTGATAGGGAAATTTTAAATGTACTATATAGAAGCTCATAAACCTTATTCTATTGTCAACGATGGCCCAGCAGCCGTCAGCGCATTTTGCCTTGTCAGAATAAAACCATGCCAACCTGGAACAGCTATTAATCTTCTCTAGTAGCGGAAACGTCTTTGTGAAAGCTGCAGACACTAACATGTACAAGCCTGAGTTATTTGCGTGTCGGTAAAGACTCATGTTGCGGTTTTGCTCTCGACCACTGGGCTTATCTCATGGGTCAAGCCACGTGATATGATCGTCATTAGATCATTTTCAACCCCTCCCAGGCTCCAACTCCAAGACTGAATGCTTCTATCTCGGTCCCATTTCAGCTATTTCATAATTTACTTCTCCAACGGTCTAGAAAATGAACATCCGTCGAGACGCCAAACCTCCGCAGGTTCGTCCTCATCAAATATCTTAACCCTACTGAAGCTAGTCGCTCCGCCAGCGACAAAATCAGCATATATAGCAGTACCCTATATATTAATATCCTATTTCTCTTTAGTTTACTATATATAGTCTTTTATTGGTTATTAGTATTTACGATTCTATTTAATTAGGTAAGTAGCGGTATTTAGGTGATAAAGAGTAAATATCTAGGGGAGATATTGCGATAGAAAGAAGAATACTATATGGAGAGAGTTTCTGGAGAGGGCTCTATCGCCTACAGGAGGTACTCTGACTTGATCGAATCTGGAATCAAGTGTTGGGGTTATGACTTCGTAGTCTGTGGGGTCTATCAGGAGATGAGCCTTGCTCGGGAGAGGGTCAGGCTGTTCTGCCGCTTGGTTGTACTGCTCTGCGTCTTCCTCTATCTGAGACTAAGCTACTAGTAAATCTTGTACCTGTAGAACATCATCTAGCTCTTAAGTGAGAGCATCTTGAAGTTCCTGAGCCCGGGCTAACCGCATCCTAATGGCTGCCTCATAATCATCTGGATAGTCTATGGTATTATTGAGAAGCTTGGAAGACTCTGGGTTAGGATAGTTAGGATGCTATTGGTAGAATAGGCGGTGGCTGATAATATATAGATATTCTTCTGGTTTGCTTGCTATTTAGAGTAGAATTGTGTTATCTTGAGAGGGCAGTTATGGTGACTACAATCTCTAGGATAAGTGTGTTGCTACGTAGACTTATATACTCCTAGGTCGGAAACATAGATCCTTTTATAGAAGCATGTTCCGGTGCTTTAAGGTCTATGCAATGCATCACAGAACTTAGAATTGGGCCAAAGACAGAAGTTATTCTCGAGGACGATGAACTGGCCTATATTCAGGGCAGCAGTGTTCATGGGGACAGCACCTCAAAAAGAAGATTGTAGAGTAGCCCAGTAGTGCAATCTCTTGTTCACTGTAATGTTCCGTCAATTTTCACTTGTCATCCTTCTCATGGCGGATTCGCGTTCAGATAACAGGTTGAGAAGAAGGCGCTTGTTAAATGCTGTTGATAGTAAACTCGGCCAAAGCGGCGCCCGACATGGCTCCCGAGTAATGGCTCCTATGTGCGCGGTCTTATTGGTTCTATTCGGTGATCTCCATTGCTGAGATTGCACCAGCAACTAACAAACCACTAGGTAGTCGTGTCTGTGACAAGCATCCCCATATTCAACGATGCTTCGTCCAGCAAACGTTCCCTGCCACAATAACAAAATCTTTATGTCCCTTAGTGTCATCATCATAATCAGAGGCGCCATGCTGCTTACCACTACAGCGATCATCAACAGAGCTGTTATGAAAGTCGTGATTGTCGCGGCATGGTGCCAGTAACTGGCCGCAGTTGATCGTCCAGTTCTCAGGCGACTCAGGCGTTGACGGTAGGTCCTCTTCAGTGACAGAACACAGATCATCTATAGCTTCGCGGCATTTCATCTTAGGGACAGAGTCATCGGTCTTACTGCTTGAAGTCCTCTTGAGATTCGAGGCCTGAGCGCTGGGTGAATCGTCACGATTGATTGAGCTTTGTGATGAGTGCCCGCTGGATAATGGGTCTAAAGCCGGAAGGACATCGGTGGAGTTAGTTATCCCAAAGCTCCCATCCCTATCGGGCACTCCAAGCTTCTCAAGTGAGGAAGAGACTTTGCAGTCGAGGCTCAGCCTCTGTTCCTCAAAACTGGCCATCTGGAAACGAGGGGTGATGAGCTCTGTTGGAAGAAAGCCTGGCTTTGAGAAGGGAGACACAGGTCGCTCGGGCTCATGAGTACCTTGGAAAACGTGAGTAAAGTTCAGATATCTGGGGAAAAGAATATACCACGATACGCATCCTCGAAAGGTCAGTGGAAGAGGTCGAGAAAGACATTGACGTCGAAGTCTTCAGTGATAACATCACTCATGGCTGGAATATCGTGTCTGCGGTAAGTTGACAATAACGGTGTTGTTTTGTTGAATTCGGATTGGAAGTGCCACGGAAAAGGAAGAGTATGCCTTCCGAGTCGTAAAAGGCTAGAATGCTCATTATATATGTATTTATTGAAACGATATACTTTTAAATGCGGACATTATCTCTTCTCACTTGGTTCGATCAGACGAGTAATGGACCATGAATAAGCTTATTATTAGGTGCTTTTTTATAAACCTTAACTCCATTAACAATGCGATACTTTGAGTTATGAAAGCTTCGTCCATGTTATCTAAAGGATAAGTCAAAGTCTAGTTACAGCCCAGACTCTTACATTTCTATCATGGTTCAGGGGGGCATCACTCGATCTGATGTCACTTCGAGTTCAAGTCATATCGTTGTGCTGGAGGCCCGTAGACATCGCAGAATTATATGGCCAAAGGCTATGCGTTCGCAGTTGTTGGTGGCTGCGCTTGATAATGCTGTCATTCTGGTATACTTAGAATAAGTGGGATCCCGCTATCCGAACTGCTTCTTGGTAGGATTTTCATTCTCCCTTGATGGCACTTTTAAGTTAAAGAAAGGTTTTAAGTAGGAATTGTGATTTCGAATGCTGTTTCACAAGTGATGCTCGAAATCTGACCTCTCAACTAGCTACTGTATGTAAGGCGCGCGACAACACTCAACTCGCACCCACTACTGACTCGAAAGCCCTGGAAACATATCTTAGACGGTGCATGGGATTCATCATACTTGAAATATCTGTGGAATCCTCCTACATAGAATGGGATACCCGAAGGTCTCAAACGCAAGAATCCTAGACTCTAGACTTGTCCATGTTCTTACAGGTACTCGCTATCTTGATGTTGAAGTAGTTCCTGTAATGATTTTAGGCCCACATTCTGACGAGTTGCGGAGTAAGAAAACATCCAAAAACACCGCACCTGTTCACAAGAGGTTTGGCACGTAGCCCCAAGTGTCTTGTCCTAAAGAACTTACTCCTTGTTGTTGTACATCCAGATCTCGGTGTCTCTAGCTCTACGGACCATGGAGTCGAGCACTAAGCGGTTGTACTCCTTCCATTCTTTCAGTAGGCTTGGAATCGTGGTGCCTGCACCTTGCTGTGTGCTGTACCAAGTATCGAAGTTACCCATATGGTCGTAAATCGCCTCGTAGACAGCACAGTCCTTAGGCCATATATCCTTGTGATTTAGGTAGCTGAAGATCATTTCTAGCTCAACGGATTAGTATGTCTAAATAAAAATGAGACGAGCTATGTCCTCTTCAAGTGACTCATATATGCCGGGATAATAGAGGATCTTACCCATTTCTTTGACTAATTGAAGCTGCTCATCTGAACTCATAGTTTCATATTTAGTGGGCGAGGTAGGTTCGTTTCCGGTGAACATCTGTATCATCAAGTTAGACAAATGGGCAATGTATATTCAAGGTAGATTAGACAAGTGCCACAATCATAAGCCGGGTGAAAAAAGAACAATAGCAGCCACTTACGCTCCCCTTTTTCAGGTTTGGCCTGGATTGGAAGATGGTCAACCGGTCCGGATGTTCTTCGCCGCCCAGTTCTGCCACTATGACTTCTCCAAAGCTTGCCCATCTAGTATCACTTGGATAAATCTTGATTATCCACATGGGATTCGTCTTGGCGGTCTTTATCCACTGTCATGTCCACGAACATGGTACTTTCGGCGTCGGATTTGCGGGCATAGGCGAGTCAAACTTCAGTCTTAACTCGTCCAATGCACACTTCGTGTTCAGGTGGTATCGTCACGCCGACGCCAACGCAAACTGGTATGATCACAGGCTGCAAGTACTTTTACCAAGTTCATGGTGGAGACGGCTGCTGGGACATTGCGCATGATAACAACATCAATCTGGATGATTTTTATAAGTGGAATCCCGCTGTCAAAACGGATTGTTCTGGACTGCAGCCCGACTATAATGTTTGTATTGGTATCTAGATAGTCCTTTGTATCATATTTAGCTACCTAGTAGGGAGCCACATAGTCTGGGTTAAAGATATCCCGCTGCACTCCGCCTTGACCAGGCCATATAACGTATTTGTCATCCTCAAATGGGTTATCACCATTTTCGTATAGATACGAATGAACAACATCGTCGACCTCAACAAATTTTCCCTCTCCTTGTACATGGTCATGTAACGCAGAAACCACCATGTGTACCTTGGGCCTCTCTTGCGCCGGTCGTGAGGACCAGTCAAGTATATCACGCATTGCCCGAAGCAAATCGTCATAGCCTTGTTCTGGAGTCCTAATACCACGTGGATGAGCTCGATAGAGCGCAATGATGATGGTAAAGTGGCCAAGAGGTCAATAAAATCATCAAGATCCACAAGCATATGTGAAATGCCGAAATGCCTCAGATGTGGCCAGTGATTTATGGGAAAGATGGCCCGCACTGGGAATACATGCCCTTCGACGTCTGGAACAAGCTGCTGTGGCGCTCCATGGGAAACTTCCATGCTGGTACGCAAGGAAAAATGCTCAAGGTCAGTTGCTTGGTCCAAAGCATCGTGTAAGAGTCCAGTTTTGTACGATACCCAGTCGTTATCTTCAAGAAGGCCTGTAAAAAGATATAGGCCGAGGTATCAAAAACCAGGACATTTCAACAAAGTAACAAAATCATCGTACTCGGTGGGCCGTTGATCAAATATTCTGCAATTTAATCCAGATTGGATTTCATTGCCTCCGATGATAAGTTCTGTAATAGTATGATCTTCGCACTCCACTAAGGCTCGAGTGACGAGACGGAATCCGCGCCATTTAGCTCTGTAGGCCTCAGCCGTGCACTCGGCACCATAGATCTCCTGGTAAGGGTCGTTGCCATCTTCAAAAACCCATGGGAGTGCATCAATGAGTTTTTCATCGTCGAAGGAAGGCCATGCATAAGGTAGAGGGTAGTCGAAACCAGAAGGAAATGTCCGGATCATAGGTATCCTATACAGTGGCTGCCCTAGCCTACCATAAGTCGCCGGCGTAACGGTAACTCGCTTTAGTGAAGTAAAGCGCTTTAGTCCGTATTTAAAGGCCTCGATATTAGCATTAGACGATAGAACCCGACGTTGATCATCGAGTAGTCGTTTATAATAGGCCCACGATTCTTCGATACCAAGATAGACGTCGGGGTAAACATAAGGACTTGGATCACCGTAGTCATAGCAACCTTTTTTGAACCAAAATGGGCATACATTCTCCGCTGCCGCATCCTCAGGGTCGTTGCCATCCTCCTCATACTCTTGTCACTCTTGTCCAAGCTCAGGTCCCATGCGTAAGCGTGCATCATCCCAAATAATTTCAGAGACTTGATGACGGAAGGTCTCGTGGCTTGCAATCGCGTTGAAGACATCGATATTGAGAGAATTGGCCGATATGAAGACACGGTCGAAATGAAGAGGAAGGGCCTTGTGGAATGCAGAGCATGTTACGCGGAGGTTTTTAATATCATCAGCCTCTAAAAGAGAATAGATGTCATTTTGTAGCTCCTGCGGTAACTGTAGCAAGATAGGCGGGGCTGGAGAACCCATTTTGACAAGCGTTGAGTTGGTAAAGACTCATGTTGAGAGTTTTATTTACAACAAATACCGTGGTTATCTCATCATTTGAACCACGTGATGCGTTCCCTATCACAGCACTTTCAACCCCTCTCAGGCTCCAACTCCGAGACTGAAAGCTTCTATCTCGATCCCATTTCAGCCATTTCATAATTTGCTCTTCTAACTATTTATAAAATGCACATACCTCGAGACTCCAAACCTCTGAGCAAGCTAGAGACCTCTCAATCGTTTCCTTTGTCACGATTCCCTCCCGAGATCCGTTGCATCATCTGGGGCTTCACTCTTCCCGAGCGGCAAGTTCACAAGGCAATCGTCAGACCACGCTGCGACTCAAACGTTCCCACCAATTCGATTCATGCCATCTCGCCCCCACTCCCTGCTGCTCTTTGGACAAGTAGGGAGTCTCGCGCAACAGCTCGCTTAACTTTGACACGCTATCCGCGCTGCCAATGTGATCCAAACACAACAGTATTTGGGTATTTCAACCCAAAGAACGATATTCTACATATCGAAGCATCACATCGGCGCGATGGCTGGTGTGCTCCATAGGGTGACTTGACGAACTTATACATGACGGTTATGTGTGAATTTGTTTTCCAGAAGTATATCCATCCTGCAGTGTCCAAGATGATCTCGTGTCGAACCGATATTACTTTATATCTAGCGTACCTATACTTGGACGAGAAGATGAGGTTATCTGTTGTAGGCACATGTTGCGTTACCCTCTCATGGACCTTATCAGGCATACAGATTGTGTTCCTCTGCAGAATTTAAGACTCGGGTGTTCTCGACCTTCGAGGTATAAGAGGCTGAGAAAATTATCTGATAGAATTGTAAGTGGGGAAAATTCAGATTGTCCTTTTACGGTGGAGATTGCTGAAGTAAAGATGTGTTGCTGTTGTCCGAGACCGCAGCCATCTAGTATGAAGGAAGCCTAAAGTTGAACCTAATAGGAAGCAATCAGCTATGTAGATGGAGCGCTCTTTTTGGGTAGCGGAATATATAATGGGCAATTTCTCGTCTGAAAAGCCATTCAGTCCAGGCCCTTTCTAATATCTAGTGCTGCCACAAATGGAAATGCCCGAAAGACTCCGCTCTCAAATGCTCTTCCCAACCAGCAACTGCAAGCGAGTCGCTTGGCGGGCCGACTTTGAGTGGATATAAGCAGACCAACAGCATTATTTCAATAAGATGTATTTCGCTGTTTCCTTGTAAAAGACAATGGTCATGTTATCTCACTTCATCGCTGCCGCTTCAATCTATTGAGACCATTAAAGCAATCACATTAGCCGTAAACTCGTGATGTTGTCACTAATAACGTCTTGAGGCTCTCGTGCGTCAGGCCATCAGGACCAAATGTGAATGTCACTAGGAAATGGGAAGTGGAGTCTGGCACTGAAGCCAAGGCCTTGGCTAATTAAACATTGGCCGATATTCCCGGACAACCCAGCTGTTCCACTGTTTAAAGCCCCTTCCCTTCCATGATCGCCCTCTAGCTTTTAAATCCATCCTTAGTTCATCTTTAAATCGATCATCTACACCCATTTCACCATGTCTTCAGCCATCACCACTTCCCTGCTTATGCTGGAATACACCGGCACTCCCAATCTTGTCGCCCATGTCATCGGCGCAAACCCCACAGCTACGACATTCGTCTTGGACTGCGAAAAACCAAAGAACAAGAAGACCTGGGACGAGGACGAGTGCTGGTTCACGAAAGAGACTATCATTCTCGGCCCGTGGGCTGACAAGACACCTGCGCCTGGAGCCGTAACCACCGGTATCTGGAGAGAAGGTAGCGTCGACGACGATGAAGAAGAAGGCTACTCGTTCTCGATGGAATGCCAAATGGATTATACGATGCCTAAAGTCTGCACTACTACCAACCATGCTTCTTTTTCCTTCCACGACGGTCGGGAGGTTACAGCGACGTACACCAAACACGGCGGTACGACGTTTGACGGGTTCTTCTATTTTGGATATGGATACTTTGACTGGACTCCCGTAACTGTCACAGCTGGTCAGTCGTATCTTCTTTCTTCTAAGACCGCCGCTTCCACGGAGGCCACGGCCACGAGTGATGTCTCTGGAACTGCCAATCCTGCAAAAGCAACGACCTCGGCGGGTGAAACTACCAGCACGATTGATGATGGTGTGATTACCGTTACTGGCGAGGCTTCGTCTACAACGACTTCGAGTAACGGTGCAGGCACTAGACGTGCTTTAAGCCTCTGGGCTGCAGTGGGACTTGCGGCGACTGTGGTCTTGTTATGAACATTGCTGGTATCAGACTAGTAGGATTTTTATTTATGGTAACTGGTCGACGCCAGTTATTTCAAGGGAACATAAGAGATTCGATGTAACAACAGTGCATATTAAGATAAAAGTAAACCATATTATTAATCCTTTTACCCATTTGCCTAAAACCTGAGAAGCTGCCCAGAAGTGGGGCTGCATTACAATCACATGGGCCTTCTTTATTGGCCACCTAAACTCTTGAGTCCTCAATGACGTGGCATACACTATAACTGGTTGAAATACGTTACTATGATACGTCTTGCCATTGCTATTCGCAAGCAGGCCAGAGCCCAGAGCTACTTTTGTGCACCTGTCTACTTAAACAACAGGCTCTCAAACCCTCTCTTACATGTCGGTCATCGTTGACGGACCAGAGATATGTTTAAAACTCGAAGCTAGAAGACTTTTAAAGGAAACTTATCTAGAGTCATTGTGAGATGTGTACTAAGGATCTGCACAAGGACAAGCGATGGTTACAACTGCCATTTGTGGAGGGATCGAGGATTTGTTATCAGGAACCACCACAAATCCGCTACTACCTGCTAAAAGATGCCTCTAAATTAACCTTAACCCCATCGAGCTGCGCTCCTCGTCCATGTGATGCACCATCTCTGGCTGCAATGCAACCATGAACCTGAAGATGACGTTTTGGTCGCTCTCCCACTACACGGCTACTCAAGAAGCTGAAACCGGGTAGATTATCCCTAATCGAGTCACTGTGGGCCGGAAGCACAGGACAAGTCCGAAGTCCGAACCCCAAAGGAGATGATCAGATCGACCATCAGTCTCGGTATTCTTCCAATGACCGAAAGGTGTTATAAAAATGAAGCTCCGGTTCACAGTTTGCAGTTCATCACCAGTCACTAAATCACATCAATTTGCCATGTCTGCAATAGTTAACACGGATATTCTGATCGTGGGTGCAGGCCCTTCTGGCGCTGCCCTCGCATCCTTTTTAGGACAGAATGGTAAGTCTTGTATCTTCTCATGATGGACTGTCCAGTAAGCTAATGGGCAAATTATAGGACTGAGTGGACTTGTCATTTCAAAAGACTCGCATACGGCCTATACACCTCGAGCTCATGGGTTCAACCCTTTTGCTTCAGGTAAGATTTAGTATAGGTACAAGCATGAGCAGTTGCTGACGCGTACGAAGAATGTCTACGAGACATTAATCTGGAGGATGAGGTGCTTCGGCTCGCAATTCGAGAGCCTTTCATCCTTTCGTCGCGCTTCGCACAGAGCCTAATTGGAGAAGAATACGGACGACTCTCTGCATGGGAGGAGAACCCTACGTCTTTAGTAAGTCAATGAATCCATGTACTGTTACTCGCTGATAGGAAACTTGATAGTGGAGACGAAAAGAGACAACGCCCTGCGAGTATGTGGATTTTACACAGAGACACTTGGAACCTCTTCTTCTCCGTTTTGCATCACACAACGGTTTTAATGTTCGATTTTCAACTGAGATCCTCAATGTCGAATCCATCTCAAGCCAGAAGACCGAGCCTGCTTATATCTGCACAGTTTATGACCATATCACGAAGCAAGAATTTAAGATCCGCACAAAATATCTCTTTGGAGCTGATGGGGCAAGAAGCCCGATAGCACGCCAATTCGACTTTCAGTTCCTGACTGAAAGTCCAGGTCCAAAAGCATGCAACGTCTTGTTTCGCGCAGACCTTGGCAGGTACTTGACAGAAGGGCGCCGTTGTGGAATGCATTGGATTATACAACCCGACCGTGCCCTCTTCCCTGGAGTGGTTGCTCATCTGCGCGCTGTTCGGCCTTGGAATGAGTGGGTTATGGTAGCGTTTGGTCCCCAAGGCAGCAACCCCTTTGAGGGCATGACCGCTCAGAGCCACGAGCTTGTAGACTTGATCCGACATCTTGTGGGAGACGACTCACTTGATGTAGAGATCTTGAAGCTTGACGCTTGGACTGTGCGCGAGTCGGTCGCGGAATCGTACTCGAAAGACAATCAGACCTTGTTTCTACTAGGTGATGCGGCACATAGACATCCCCCAACTTTTGGACTCGGTAGCAACACGTGCATCCAGGACGCCTATAATCTTGCGTGGAAGGTGGCCTACGTGTCAAAGGGTTTGGCTGGTCCAGGGCTGTTGTCCTCATACAGTCAAGAGAGACAGCCAGTCGGTGCTGACCTTGTCCGAGAGAGTAACAACCAGATACGGAAGAATGCGGAGCTCTTCCGCGTATTTGGAATGATGGCCCCGTCTGCCGAGGGCATGAATCAAGTGAATCAACTATCGCACGCGACGCCAGAGGGCTCGACGCGACGGGCTGATCTCCACGGCGCCTTGGAAGAAAAGAAACAAGAGTTTGAGAGCCTTGGGTTGGCCTACAATCAATGGTATGTATCCAAGGCCGTGTACCTGGATGATGAGCCTAGCCCAAGACCAGTGGTGCAAGGTGACCCAGTCGTGGAGGTCCAGATCAGCACCTATCCTGGTAGCAGATTGCCCCACGCGTGGATTGATAAACCAAACCGCCTGGGTATGGTATCGACTCACGACCTGGCTGGAAATGGTTCTTTCTGTTTACTGGTGGGTGTGGATGGTGGCGATTGGAGAACGGCAGCTGAGGCCGTCGGGGCAGCTAACGACATCCCCATCAGAGTGTTTAGCATTGGCCCAGGTCAGGAATACATCGACATATATAGAAGTTGGCATGAGAAGAGAGGGGTTAGTGACAGCGGGTGTGTTCTGGTTCGACCAGATCGTTTTGTTGCATGGAGGTCTTTTGGAAAACCTGCGGACTGTGAGCAGAAATTAGGAGAGGTTCTGAGGAGTGTTTTGTACCGAGACAAGTTGTAACTACAAGTCCGTGGATGAAGTAGGTCTGCCAATCCATTCTTCTGGTACTAGTCCGCGTTCATATCTGCATCTATGCCTGTACATCTTTTAATCACTGGTTTTTGTCTTCTCGCACTGCAGTAGCCAAAGCCGTCATCACTTTCGGAGTTTCAAGTCGCTTATGTCTTACTTTGACCCAGTACCTGCTACGATGGTCCAACAGCAGTCAGAAAGTCAAAATCGGCGCCTCTCTCCGCCTGCAACACTGAACGCATGAATAAACCACGGTACCCCCTAGCCGTCTTCCTAGCCACCCACGCCGGCTGTTCGTCTGTCCCTGCAGTAGACTTACTGCTCTCAAACTGAGTCATCCTTCGTTCAACCCGCCGTTTAATCTCCTCAGCTGATATGTCAACCTGAAGGAGACATCGACTTGCGTCGCAAGTAATAATATCACCATCCTCTATAATTCCAAGTACCGAATCTGGGTCTGCAGCCTCTGGAGAGACATGGAGGATAATCGAGCCACCTGCTGTGCCGCTCATCCTCCCGTCCGATATCCGAAGCATATCCAACACGCCCTTCTCTGCTAGCTTCCGAGGAATCGGGATCATACCCGCCTCAGGCATTGCAGGGTTTCCAACAGGACCAATATTTTGAAGAACTAGAACGCTATGCTTGTGGACTTCAAGTTTGGGATCATCAAGTCTTCTGGCCATATCAGCCGCCCCGCTGAATACCACAGCGGGTCCAGAGTGTTGAAGGAGGTGTCGCCACTTTGACGCGCTTGCCTTCATGACGGCGCCGCCTGGAGCCAAGTTCCCTCGCAGGACAACTAACGAGGCACATGGATACAGGGGATCACTGAAGGGGTGGAGAACGCTTAATGATCTTGGAACTTCGATGTAAGACGCTTTATCGAGGTTGTCACCGAGGGTTCGACCCGTGACTGTCTGAGCATTCAGGTGCAAAAGGGGTCGAAGTTCACGAAGCAAAGAAAGCATCCCCCCGGAATTGTGGAAGTCGGTCATGTAGTTATCGCCACTGGGCTTCAGATCAACTAGGAGCGGTGTTTTCCGTCCAATCTCATTGATGGTATCCAGATTGATGCTTTCAACGAGGCTGCTGTCCCAGTGCCGGCCGATGATGGCCATTAGATGAACAACGGCATTTGTAGAACCACCGATGGCTTGTAAAACGGTGATGGCGTTCAGAAAGGATTCCCGTGTCAGCATCGACTGGGGCCGGATTTGCGATTTGAAGGCCGCCACGGCGAGAGCGCCAGTTTCTTCGGCGATGCGTAGTCGCGCTGAGGATACTGCTGGGGCAGTGGCACCGTTGAATGGCATGAGACCTAGCGCGACTAGGATGCACGCCATTGTACTTGCAGTCCCCATCACACCGCAAGTTCCAGCCTGCTCATCTCGTCACTGGGAGTTCTTTCACAAGGTGGAAGTGCTTTGCTTACTGTCGGGGCCAATTCGTTGTTTATAGCTGCAATGTCCTCGATATCAATTGTCCCAGCTCGGTAGCTAGCCCAGTTGTTGCGGCAGTCAGTGCAAGCGCCTATCCGTACCCCCTTGTGGCTTCCAGGCATCATTGGCCCTGTCACGAGGTGAAGGATCGGCTTGTTGGCCGATAGCCCGCCCATCAATTGCGCCGGTGTGGTTTTGTCACAACCTGTTGCTCGGTTAGCCTATCTATACCAACCGCTTCGCCAAGATACGTTCCAACAAAGGAGTGAAAGCAGACATACCTCCTATCAAGATAACAGCATCGCATGGCTGTGCTTTGATCATTTCTTCGGTATCCATACTCATCAGGTTCCTCAAGTACATGCTAGTAGGTGAAGAAAATGATTCATGGATACTAATAGTTGGGAAATCAATTGCTAACCCCCCATTCAATTGCACGCCACGTTTAACAGCATCAATTAATTGTGGGATATTGGCATGACAGGGGTTGAAACTCGAGTAGGTGTTGACAATACCGATAATTGGACGTGACAGCGCATCTTCACTATACCCCAGGGCCTTGATAAAAACCTTACGGAGGAAAAGAGAAAAATGGGCGTCTCCATACGAGGTCAGACTCTGTCGTAGGCCATTGGCGTCGGGCGGAATTGGTGTCGCAAGGTCGTAGTCAGGATTGACGTGAGATGATTGCTTTTTCGTGTCATTATCAGACTTGTCGGGCTGGATCAAAAAAGACATTTCTGACATGTTTGTTCTTGTAAGCTAATTGATTCATTCATCATAGTTGATGAGATTGTTGATTCTTTATATTTGATACTGTGGACAGCTCAGTGAAGTCTTTCTACCCCTTTGGAGTAGCCTTCTCGGATCGTCGGGGGCTGACCCACCTCTTGCCGACCGCTCCCCACTCCGAGCATTTCCGAACAAGCAGTCTCAGCTCGGAGATGTCCCAAACCTTTTCTTTTCGATCAACGCTAGATTGGCCTCGGCTGACCTGCCATCACCTTGCGGAACACGCCATTCACAAAAGCATCTCATGCTAAAAGAACCTAGTTCGGCGTCGTAAGAGATTCCCTCTCTTTCTTCTTCTTTCTGCCATAGCGAAGCCATTTTACCAACTTGAGCAAGTATACCTGAGTCAGAGTCAAGAAAGAGCCCAACACACAATGAATCTTGTCAAGCCCGACCATCATCAGCTCGCTAGCTATCCCGACTTGAAGGGCAAAGTGGTATTCTGTAAGTCCCAAAACCACATGAATCAATTGCTTTGGGCATGACGCAGCACTGACGCTCGCTGTACAACAGTGACTGGTGTTGGACAGACTGGAAGTTTGGATGAGCCAATGTGGGGTAATGGCGCCGCTACAGCTCTCCTTCTAGCCCTCCAGGGAGCTCGCGTATTTGGCTGCGACATCAACTACCAAGCGGCCATTCATACCAAAGACCGCGTGGCCGCCGAAGGGGGAGAAATCACTGTGACCGAGGCCGATGTTACAGTTGCCCAAGACGTGAAAAAGGCAGTTGACGAATGCGTCGCCACGTATGGGCGTATCGATATTCTTATCAAGTAAGTACAGCTCTCTTCCCAAGAACCCCGTGTTTGTACTCAACGCCAATTTTCTCTCGTGTGGCCGAATCACTGGCTTACGTAACAAATTTCACAATTGTAGCAACGTTGGGCGTTCCGAACCAGGAGGGCCGGCTGAGCTGTCTGAAGAGGTTTGGGATGCTCAGACCGACATCAACCTCAAATCCGTATACTTGACCTGCCACCACGTATTACCCCTCATGGAGAAACAAGGCTCTGGCTCTGTTGTCAACATCTCCTCAATCGCTGGTCTGCGTTATATCGGCAAACCGCAGGTTGCATACTCAGCCACCAAAGCAGCCGTGATCCAGTTTACCAAAGCAACTGCTGTCATTTACGCAAAGAAGAATATCCGTCTGAATGCCGTGGTGCCTGGTCTCATGTATACACCTCTGGTTAAAGTCCTGGCGGAAAAGTATGCGGGTGGCGACCTTGAGGGGTTCGTGGCTAAAAGACATGACGCCGTTCCGATGGGTGAGCAGGGTACCTCTCTTGACATTGCAATGGCTGTCACTTTTCTTGCTTCGCAGCAGAGCAGATACATTACAGGACAGAAGATTGTGGTGGATGGTGGTATCACGTCGTCAACAGGCTAAAGACTTGAAGTAGAGCGAAGAGTTTAGATGATGTTTTATTTTCTTGAGCATGATATGTAGTTCGAGGCATAAATTGAGTCTCAACCCCATTGCAGATCAGGATTCCAAGTATCGTCAAACACAATGTCCATAATGGTATTAAAGTCTTGACCAAGACCAAAGGGACCATCTCCGCGTATATTATTCTGGTGATTCCTGATGTCAGAACGAATTACGATGGTACCATCACCCACAAGGAGCTTTCAGTTTAGACTTACCTGACCCTGGGCGAATTGCATCAAGTCAATATTTGCCTCTGTAGCCCCCAATGCCTCCCATTGTACTGTGTTCTCCGTCGCTTGACCTTCAGTGACTGAGGGGACCAGCATCATCTGCGGGCTTAAGTGTTGCTCACTACTAGCGAACGAAGCCGATCCAACGACAGAAGAGTTCGGTGTCTTGATACTCTGGGCAATCTGCGTTCGTCGCCGCGATTCCTGTATCAACCATGTCAGCTCTCGAGCACGACAGATGCAAGAAAGAATCGTAGCACCTACGTCGAGAAGCTTTTGGGCGCTGATATTGCTGCTGCTTTCTAACCTACGGTGAAACTCCATGGCGTCTTCAACAGCCTTCTCGGCTATGTACAGCTGCTGCTGGTCTTGGCAAATGGTCATGTAGACGATGAGAATAGATATGGCACAAAACAGAAAGTGGGAAGTGATCTGACAGAGACCTCTTGTCAGACATGGCAGGACCATAAACTTGGTGGAGGTTTGGCTCACCCAAAATGTCCCATTGTATCTCGACTCTGCCACGCCAAAGTCAGCTGCCAGTTTGATCATGGCAAGAGCATTGTCGGCACATCTTCTTGCCCGGTCTGATGGGGGCTCTACTGGAGACTCATTGGGCTCCTGTCGACGGAACTCTTGAAGAAGATACCCCCGATAGATAAGCATATTGGCAAAGAAATAGGCCGACTGGACGGTACGTTTTTGCCTCTTCAGTATCCACGGAACATCATAGTATCCTTCCTCGTCGTGCGAGGGCCGGTCAGGGTGGAAGAATCTGGGCGCGTTCTGGAGCCACTGTTGGAGCTCTTCTTCCAGGTCTGAGACCACCCTATCGACGGATGATTGCGGACGGTCGGAGGCAGGATAGAGCTGGGATGCAGCTCTTCCAATTATTCGTACTAGGCTGAGAAGGAACCATGTCAGTGGACGATGAGAAGAGCAGGGTAGAAAGAATAGAAAGCAAGCAGAAAGTGAAAAGCTTACCTATAGTGGAGCGTAGTGCCCATCAACAACTTTTTCTCACGAGCGTCAACCTGTGAGGAGATGCTATCGTCGATTTCGGGCGATAGAACCACAGTAATATCACCTTCATGTATTGCCATGGGCCGTCCCAGAATCACAGCCAAGTATCTAGATGGATCCAATTTAGCAATCTCCTATAGTGAGCGTAATTTGGCTTACCTGTCAATCATGAACATGGCCCAGAATAAACGTCTTCTATAATATAACTGAAGCGGCCCGATGGTCTCGGTGTGGTGCTCTTTCTGGATGTCGATCATCTGGCCCAATCTAACGGCCCATCCGAGAGACATCCACGCAGAGTTGAATCGACCTAAGACAAGCTCGCATTGGCACTGGACCGCACATGGTTAGCAGAAGATTCGGGAAGCAGTGACACTCTAGAGCAGTAAAAATCACCTTCAAGACTTGTGCCTGCAGTAACGCAATCGTTGGGGGGTATACATGTTGGACTCTCTCGAGCCTCGACTCGGCAGCGCGTAGGAATGGTAATCTTGTTCCAGTCAGCTTGATTGAAGTTGATGTCTCAGCCCCATCTTTCGTACGCTTTTGCTCTCCATGGCGCTACCGGCTCGTTTCTCCAGGACGCCGTCCAAACGCATCTGCCTCAAAAGTCAGAATAACCCAGCCAGTACCCTGAGTATTCAACTCACCCAGTCCCGATGACAAGCAGAATAATAGCAGAGCTTTCATCATCTCGTGACAAGCTCTCACTATTCTCGTACAGACCATCTAGCAGTTCAAAGGTCTGGTCACGCGGTAGGAAGCGACAAGTCGCATTCCCGTGCTCGAAATATGCCTCGAGGTAGCTTGTCGCGATGCTTTTGTCGGGTAGTGCTAGTGTATGGATATAGTTCGAGGCTCGCATCGATCGATCGCATTCGTCGTGTCGTTTGAAGAGATTTCTGGGTAACCCTTGACCTATCTGTGTCAAGTGCCTCGAGACTCTCCGCAGGAAGGCATCGACGCTGGCATCGCCTAATTTGACGCATCAGCGAACCACGTTTCTTCAACTAAGCCATGTGGAAAGAGATGCAAGGATTTACCGGGGCAATCTTCGACACCCTCGTCGCTGTCTGTGTTGACTTGTTCGACCGCGCTGGTGGTTGGTTCCGGGCCTTGCAAGCATGCAGAATTCCCCTCTCGGAGATGCTCGGATGGGATCGGAGGCTCAGATCTGTGCTGGGGTCGAGTCTGTCTTGTGTGAGAGAGAAATTGCATAATTAGTTACAGAGCTGACTCTACTTACAGCCAACCCTGCTTGAACGCGGTTATAGGATGATAGGTATGAACAGGCTGAATAACACGTGTTAGGGTTGGGACGAGATGAAAGAATGTGCCAATATCAGACATACTGATGTGAGAATGTTTGCAGCGGAAGCAAGGCTGCCGTCCATCACACTTGACCTTACGTCGCTTGCAAAGATCGCATGCTCTGCGTTGATCGTCATTAGAATGCTTACATTACTGGCCCGGAGCGTCGGTCGATACATGCCTCGTAACATTTTTCCGATGAACCCCCTCAGTTGTTAGCGACGCCATGGTCCTATCCCTCCAGTCGGGGGCAGACCTCGGAGATGGTTGATGTAGTTATCAAATCAGGCGGAATCCCTTTGACTATTGACTAGGCCTTCCCCGACTGACTCAATAACAGCTCATCGATTATCAGCGACGACGCGTGTGATTACAGAATACCAGCCTTATAGAGGCTTCGTTATCTCGACACCCTGTTTTATGCATAACTTATGGAGCAGACTGACTGGCTGGAGATGCATGCCTAGTGAGGATATGCTGTAACCCCGCATCCAATCCTCACCAGGGAAAAGCCGCATCCTTGCCACTGGTTTCGGAAATGCTGGTCCACTCTTTCGGAGTTGCTCGGACCTTCAGCCCCGGCCCATCTCCGACCACCCGCCTTCAGACAATCGGTCTGGGCGATAAGCAAGGAGGGTCAGTCTACCCCATGGGGAACCAGGCTTGCGATTCATTGAAATTTGCGGAGGTTACTATTCACAACGCTAACCCAACCATCATCATGGACGGTTATAAACTGTATCGACATCCCGCCCTTTGTTCTGTATCTCAAGCAGCATCTGTCTTGGCCGTTTCTTGGTTCATCCTCACGATAATCGCCCTTGATCAAACAAAGACATCATGCAAAAGCAATCACTCCCCCTGCCCATTGAGGGCAAAGAAATGGATGAAGCCGTCCATACCGAGACGGTCACTGAACTGTCTGAAGGGGATCGAGCGTTTCTCGCGAGCTTCACCGACATGCAGAAGAAAAAGGTCATGTGGAAGGTAACTTTATCAACTCACGCTGGCAGAAACTCCAGCCTTGTATCGGGAAGAAAGCTGACTCGATGGTCTACAGCTCGACATCAGACTCGTGCCCATGCTCGCGTTCCTCTACCTCATCGCATACCTTGACCGAGCCAATATTGGTACGCCAGGACCAGGCTCGAGACACTCTTGTCATTGCTAACAACGCCTGTCAAGGTAACGCCAAGATCGAAGGTCTCATGGAAGATCTTAACCTGAATGGCACTCAATACAACATTGCGCTTTCCGTCTTCTTCGTCCCGTATATCTTGTTGGGTAAGATGGCCAAACCGATACTTTTGTGACTCCACGCTGATCCAGCTACTATACTTTTAGAAATGCCTAGCAACACACTCTTGCTCAGGTTCAAGCACCCTTCGTACTACATCGGCACCATTGTCACTCTGTGGGGTATCGTCATGACCCTCACGGGCCTTGTCAAGAATTTTGGAGGTCTTGTGGCATGTCGTATTTTGCTGGGTGTTTTTGAGTAAGATATCCCCACCTGGTTGCTTGTCCCATAATGCTAACAAACCTTGCCCTTAGATCCGGCTTCTTCCCTGGCGCCGTCTTTACCATTTCTCGCTGGTATCTGCCACACGAAAACCAAGTTCGGATCGCACTCTTCTACTCTGCAAGCGCCCTTGCCGGCGCTTTTTCAGGTCTCCTTGCGTTTGCTATCGCCAAGCTCGACGGTGTAGCCGGCATCGAAGGGTGGAGATGGATATTCATCCTCGAAGGCATTGCTTCAGTCATTGCAGGTGTTTTGACCTTCTTCCTCCTGATCGACACCCCGGAGCTTTCGGGATGGCTCACCCCCGACGAAAAGAAATATCTTACCCTTCGACAGTTTGCTGTCCAGGGAAACAGTATGCGGGTGCGAGCAGCTGAGGAGTCGCGCAAGTGGGAGATTGCCAAGTCAGTCCTCGTCGATTGGCAACTCTATCTTCAGGCGCTGGTCTATTGGTCGAATACCGTCCCGAATTACGGCATGAAATTTACCATGCCTCAGATCATCAAAAACATGGGTTACACCAGCAGCAACGCGCAGCTGCTAACTGTCCCACCTTATGTCATCGGTGCCATCTCGGCTTTTGTCTCGGGAATCCTCTCAGATCGCTTCAAATGGCGAATGCCCTTTATCGTCACAGCCCAGACGCTAGTGCTCATCTCATTTGCAGTCTTGTTCGCGAAGGCTGATGCCATCTCTGATAACATACCAGTTTGCTACTTTGCAATTATACTTGCGAATATTGGCTTCTATCCAATCAACCCAGGTGGCAATGCTTGGACTCTGAACAATCTTGCTGGGCCGACCAAGAGGGCACAGGGTATTGCGTACATGATTTGTCTCGGCAACATTGGTGGCATTATCGGCAGCTATATCTACATCGAGGATGAAAAGCCTACCTATCCCACTGGTTTTGGATCCTCCCTTGGCTTCGCAGGCCTTGGTGTACTTGCCTGTATCCTCTTGGAGTTCTTCTATTGGAAGATCAACCGTAGCCGAGCGGCTCTGGATGAAGATCAAATTCACCAACATTACTCGGATGAAGAATTGGAGAAGATGGGGGACCGCTCTCCTCTCTTCCGTTACACACTCTAGGGGGCTTTCGGAACATGTGATATAGGAAAATAGATGACGGTCTTATATTTCTTGGTGGACAACTACTATAACTAATCCTTCCTAGAAATTTCTCAGCCTCGTAATTAAATATCGAGCTTTGAGCCAATCTCTTAAGAGTTCTATCCCATCTTGAAATACCCTGTAACGGCATTTTTTTCTCACTCGTCCGAGACATCGCGCTTCGGTATTAGCCCGGACTTTTAGTTGTCCGCCAAAGCGGGGCCTTTGAACCAATGATCACCTCCCCTCTTTCTCAAGCAGTTAAGCTCCTTCCATCCTCGACAGTAGGTATCCCAGCCAGATCGGCCTAAAGATCGGATCGGAGGCTGTTTGCGGCCGATATGTGGTGTACTTTCAGGGAAGTTTTACTTCTATATAAGCTCAAAAGTTGCACTTTATGTGTCTACACCAAACACCAAGAACTTCAGCCTGCAAGCATGGACTCTCAACTCGAAGGCGGTTTTCTGAGATTAGAAACAACTGGACTTTTTCTGCTGTTTCTCTGTACTCTATACTTGCTCTATCATGTGAGTACGGTTTCACTTCCTCCATCTTTAGTTCTAACAATCCATAGGTAACATGTACTATATTCTTTAATCCACTTTCTCGTCTACCAGGTAGGCCATCCGCATCCTAACCATTGCAGGCTACGATAACACTTTTATACAGGTCCCTGGATATCCTGCTGGACAGACGCTATTCTGAAATACCACTGGCTAAAAGGCACAAAAGCGCAATACGTCCACCGCCTACATCAGCGATACGGTCCGTTTCAATAACCTCCAACAGTTTACCGCTAACTCGTCACGGGCCCTGTGGTGCGAGTAGGCCCTCACGAGGTTGACATTTCCGATATAACAGCCGTCAAGGAGATCCATCGCATCAAATATGGCTACAGAAAAGCGCCATTTTACCAGAATCTTGTTCCCAATACAAACAACCTCTTCAATACCCTTGATGTAGAGTTCCACCGTCACCATCGACGTCTGCTGTCCTCGCCCCTCTCTGAATCATCGCTCAAGTCTGTGGAGCCAACAGTCGATGATTATGTCAAGACAGCAATTGCTAGTATGAAGCGTGAAATGGATGAACGCGGAACAGCGGATGTAGCCAAGTTCTGGCTGTTTATGGCCACGGATATAATCGTGGAACTGAGCTTTGGGGAGTCATTCGGCATACTGAAACATGGCAAAGTGGGTGGCAAGTTTACGAGTCTCTTGTCTTTGCTAACTCATATGGCCAGAAGAACCAGTATATCAAAGACCTAGAAGGTCTAGCAGCCAAAGGTTCAATTCGATCGACATTCCCAACTCTCATAACAATTGCGACCAAGCTCCCACTTCCTATCTTCAAAGAAACTGCCGCTGCAGCGCAACGGATCAGAGACTACTCCGCCGAGGCTGTCGCACGCTACAAAAGAGATTTCGCAAACAATCCCGCAGCCGCTAAGCCCACGTTGTTCGGAAAGCTGTTTGAAGCTGGTGAAGCGGGTCTATCAGATGATGAGATTCGGGCTGAGGCGCAGGCTTATATTGTCGCTGGTTCTGATACTACTGCAACGACACTAACCTACCTCGTATACTCCGTCTGCTGTCGTGGCGATGCCCGGCAGAAGCTGGTCAAAGAGCTCATGGAGCTGCCCGACGACTTTGGCCACAGTGACTTGCGCGAGCTTCGTTTGGCTACCGTGAGATTCTTCCGCGCTTTTCCCAATGCCTGTGTTTCATCAATCGAAGGAATGTCGCAAGATGATATGGAGCTGCGTGCGTATTTTCTTTTGACACCGAAAGGAGGAAGATGTCTGATCCAGCTGGATTTAAAAAATTGGCCGACTGTTTCTTCTTTGTGTAGCCTGACGATGCGAGGATGAAGGCCTCAGTGGCGTGGTGGAAGAACTGAGGCGAGTGGTAGCTGGGTAAGGCAACAGAGAGGCGGGCTTTCAGGAGTGAGGAGGTAGTATTGGTATAGCTTTGCTGCCTGTAGATACCAGCTTGCATAAGAGTTTAGTTATTGGTAGAAAAAAACAAAGCACCCCGAAGAGCCTTTCTACCTTATTTTTACGGTGAAAGAGAATCAGTTGGCCAGAAGTACAGGGTATTTCCCATGATTCGATAGGAGATACTTTAGCTGCCACTGAGGTAGTATGGATAAGCAGGTACCTGTTCAACAATTAAAACAAGAGTCCGTGCGCTCCCCAGAATTCATCCATCGCGTCTCTTTTTTCGCGTCGGCTGGCGAAACATTGAAGAAAATAATACTGCGGCGTCCTTCAAGCATGTCGGTTGCTAGTTATAAGTAGTTCTTATTATCTTTGTTATTTGTTTAGTAATCATTAAAGTCCGAGCTATTGCCTTACGCTTATTCTGCTGCCAAACTTGCAGACGGGAACGTCATTCGTTTATCTGACGGGAACTTCCGTCTGCAAAACATCCCAGCCGATAATGCAATAAATATTGCTTGAGCCTCCAGAAGATGTTAACCGCAACTGGATCCTTGGTCCAGCAAATTTTGCAGCTCTCAAAATTGAATCAAGTCTCTACGAGGACTTATGCTGTCGCTGCAGTTCATTTGAGAAAACAAAGACAAAACTATGCCGAATTATCAAAGGAGAGCACGTGCAGCAGTGTCCATCGACTTCAGCTCTTTGGTCAGATCCGTTCATCTTATCAATTGACAGCCTAGCTTCCCCCTTACCTTCGCAACCTTGACCCCATCCACAGCACCAACACCCAATTTATTTTTAGCCTCCTCAAGTCCCCTCCTCTTCCTCCTTTCAACCGTCAAAAAGCAATACCTCGCGACCGCCGAAGCCACAGAACTAAAACGTTTCAGGTCCCGCCTCTCCCACATTACGCACTGACACGACCGTCAGCTTTAGTTGGTTATTTAGCGATTGGCCAAAGCATCTCGCAATCTAGGCCAATCCGTCAAATGATGTTCAGCCTGACTCGCGGGCCACGAAGCGCTAGCTCATTTGGGAGGCGATGCAGGGGTATGTAGTATTGACAAGTCATGGAAATTGTGAAGGTCGAGAAAGAAGAAAGGATAGATCCACTGGGGATTGTTTCTTCTCCACAAGCGCTGAAGGGAGCTAAAACAGTCCCGAGGGCATCGCGTCTAGACATCTTGAGTAGGAGAAGCTAGAGGGTAATTTCTAAGAGGGAAGGGAACCAAGCTGTCGTGAAATCGCCAATGCCATTGTCCTGAGACGACCAAGTCCATTCCATAACTAGACAAAAGCAAACCCATCTTCTGCCATCATTGTCAAAAGTCAACCCTTAATATCGTTTCTGCCCCGCAAGCATGTGACCAATGCTCTTGATACGAGTGTGCCAAGGGCGCATCTGGCAGCTGTATGATATGATTGACACTACCGTCTGTGCGATGCATGCTTTGACCCGTTTCGATTTGTTTCGTTTCTCCTCTATTTAACTCCCAACATGTCTCATTCACTTGGCCCTCTAAGCAAGTTGTCATTCATCCTGTACCGCCAAAATGCATCTCAATTCGCTCCTTGTATCCTCCCTCTTCGCTGCTTCAGCCCTCGCGGCACCGAGCGCTTCAACAAAGAAAGCTTGTGAAGAAATCTCAAAAGCCATTCCGGGTCGCGTCTCACAGCCCTTCACTATCAACTACAACAGTCAATCGTCAGGGTACTGGTCTACAGCTTTACGTGAGATCAAGCCTGCTTGCGTCGTCACTGCCAAGTCAGCTGAGGATGTTTCAAAGGCTGTCACCATCTTGAACAAGTATCCTGATGTCAAGTTTGCTGCTAAGAGCGGTGGGCATGATCCTAACCCTACTCATGCGACTGCTGGTGATGGAGTCCTCATCTCGTTGAATGAGATGGTAGGCGCTACTTATGATGCTGATAAAAAGGTTGCATATGTCAAACCTGGTGGAGAGTGGAATGATGTTATTTCGCAGCTCAACAAGGATGGTGTTGCTATCGTTGGAGGTCGTCTCGGTATGTTTTGTAAGGCTTACTGGGTGATACACTGCTGACTTGGCTCTAGGACTGGTTGGTGTTGGAGGTCTGCTTACACAAGGCGGAATCTCTTTCTTGAGCGCCCAATACGGCTTGGCTGCTGATGTATGATCAGTCATGGAACCAGAATGACTCTCACTAACGATGTGCAGAACGTTGTCTCCTGGGAGATGGTCAACTGGAACGGCACAATTATCAATGTCGACGCAAAGACTCAGCCCGAGCTTGCTGTTGCATTAAGAGGCAGTGGAAGCCAGTTCGGTCAGTCAAATATATTCTCCGTCAAAGCAAATCTAACAATCGCAGGTATCGTGACACAATTCACTGTCAGAGCTTACCCCATCGGAAAGGTCTGGGGCGGTATTCGCACCTACGACGAGTCCAAGACAGACGAACTCTACAAAGCGATGCACGAGTTCATCCCATACAGCAACGAGGACCCCAAGGCCGCTATCATTGTTACCAGTCTCATCCTCACTGGAAGTAGCAGGATCAACCTTTTGTTCTACTTCTATCAAGGCGAGAAGCCTCCTACCACTGGAGCCTTTGCCGATTTGTTGAAGATCAAGTCGACGCTTTCGACTACAAAGACACAGTCTTATCCTGATCTGGTAAGCCAATTGATATCGTCTTGGGATGTGACAGTACTAACGGTATACCAGCTCAAGTCCAACGGCGCCGGAGTTTCACTCTTGAACTCGAGAATCTCATTCAGAGTAAGCAGCTTCTTTCCCAATATCTAGCCTCAGCTAACATCTCAGACCGCCACTATTCCCTACTTCCCCGATGACTCAAGCGTATATGCCGAAATTACCGACAAGTTCGTCGACATCACAAGCACCTACTTCAAGAACCTCCGCGGTCTCGCCTCCCAATGCTCCGTCGACTTCCAACCCCTCCCCTCCGCAATCGGCAAACACACCGAAGAACGCGGCGGAAACGCCATCGGCTTCACTGCCAACGACCCAGACCGCGTTCTTCTTGAGATCCAGTGCGCTTGGGTTGAGAAGCGTTACGACGATACTGTTCGCCAGTTCTCCAAGGACTTGACGGCTTGGATTGAGGATAAGCTTCCTGAGTGGATTGAGAGGAATGGAGGATCTGCGGATGAGTATCTTCCTTTGTTTATGAATGATGCTATGTATGATCAGAACGTCACGGGAACTTACAAGGATTACGCCAAGTTTAAGGAATTGCAGCGCGAGGCTGATCCGGAGGGTGTGTTGAGAGAGAGGATGGGTGGTTTCAAGTACTGAGCCAGCTTCAGGGCTGTAGTTATCGCATTCGTATAGTATTAATAATAATGTCTTATCTATAAAGGTCTCTTTGGCGTGATTAGCTGCTGATACTGCCAGACTTAACACGTCCTCGCACATGAGCAACTGTGGATGCGATCAAGGAACTTGACTCCTTGCCATGCGTAAGTACAAGTGCCCTCGTCTCGAGCAAGCCAACAGGCTATCCCATATCCTTTTCAGCAAGGTATTCCCTATCCCGAACTGCTTCAGATGGCCCAAAGCTATTTGTGTCTCCGCAAGAGTCCCAACAGCAGAACCAGCCCCAAGTTCGAGATGCGCCTCGATAAGAGGTTTTCTAAGATCAACTTCTGTATATATCTTGTTGAGAACTGTGACACCCTTGTCCATCTTTCTCGTCTTGTCAAACATCTCATCACTCAATGCCACCATAGCTTTACCGAGCTCGGTATCAGGTCCAGCAATTCGGGAGTTAATTTGCAGAGATTCTGTCATGGTGTCCAGATTTAAGAGGAAATTGCGTATTCTGTTACGAAAGGCCTCGTATTTTGCGTGTTCTGCCATTGCGCCCAGCCATTCCTCTCTATTAGACTCGGTGGATGCGGCTTGTGAAACTGCGGGTGTTTGGTTGGTGTCCATTGCATATAGAAGAGGGTTCTCAAACTCGATGGGAATTGGGAAAGTATAGAGTGTTGAAGGTTGCATGAGAATCAAGAATCAAAAGGAGGAATTTATGACCCTGTACAGGGGAAGATGTCAGTGTCAAGGTATGCCAAAGTGATGCAGAGCAATGCCATAGAATACTCAATCACATCTATTTCTGGTAGGTTCTCATTCTAGTCACAGTTCATGATCAACAAGAGCATAGATTCATTGCTATAGGCGCTGTGCGATAGTGATAACAATTCTCAGCGGTCAATTTCTGTAAGCGGTTAATCTTCAACCGTTGGCTCTTGTCAGAGTAGGCTTTTCAGAAACTTCCCGTGTCTTTACCAATTGCATTTTTGCAGTTATGCAACCCATCTTGGGGTTCCGGACGGCCAGCTTGCGCGAGCTGTCAATCCGGGATCTTGATAGGACTGGAGACCTCTTGCGTAGCAGGATTTGAAAGGGAGCTATCGCACATGTATCATCTCAGTACTTGATGGAGCAACCTGAATATGACGTGGTGCAAGGTAAGCGGATTTGGTACTGAGATTCAGTATGGGCAGCATTGCTGTATGGCGGTTATCTCGCACGTCACCCATCGTCTCATGGAGACAACACATAGCCTTGTGTAACCCAGCTGCATCGGAAACTCATGATTCCGAAGACCCCAGCCCAGCCACCTCTCCTCACCGCCACTGACCAGCCAGCCACAAGAGAAAATGGTATTACTAAAATGAGGAACCCTGGTCGCACAGTTCAGCTGTGTCTTACAACCCCGCCCTGAGACATATTCCGCACTCATGATTGCGCCCATAGTCCCAATCCCCGTGGTGTCTCTCTTCTCGGACGTTTTCACAGTGCCAATGGGCTGTTTCTCTGGCTGGTAGGTGTACTACCTGCATCAGTCATTCGTCGAATGCCGCATGATAAGATTGCCTCCATGAGATTGCAATAGTTCGACGCATGGTTGAGTTGATTCGATGAGGTTTGGTGTTTTTCTTGGTGGCTAATTACCCGGCACGCCTGTAGAAAGGCACTTGATCCAGTGTGAAGAGGCCGACATCCATTGATCGTGCATCTGAGACATATCAAATCACTTTTCAGAATCGATATCTTGAGGAGAAAACGCGACAACGCTGCATAGGCTCATTGTAGCTGCATATGCAGTGACAGCGCGCAGTCCAGTGTCCTGTTGGAAGGCTTGTTACTCGCCAAGAGCTACCCAGCACAGAACTCTTGTAATTTCACGCGACACAAGTCTCACTCTCTCTATCAGCCATGATGTAGTGCTCAGTGCCACGAGGTTGGAGAACCCGCCCAGTATCTCAATTCTAGTGAGTTATTATTATTATGCTTGCTTAGCACCGTTTCCTTCAGCCGGTTTACTCCAATGAGCAACAGCCGTCTACCCCCAGTACCCATTTCTTTCCTTTGGAGCTGCGGGCCGTAAACGGCCAGCCGCTGCGGATCACCCATATTTCACTAGTCTGACTTGCTTCAGACCATGTTGGTGTTTCCTGCACGACATGAGACAATATCGCATGGTATTGAGATACCATACTCGTGTAACCATCAGCCATGAGTTCAATTTGAGGTTAGGCTACAAATTATAAGTAAGGTCTTAATTTTCCATTGAGTAAGTTGACTCGCCAGTTGTCTAAATTTGTGCAATGTCGACAGTCGCTCTATCTCGAAAGAGGGCATCGACCCCCTCTTCACCAACCACCAACTTGAGTAAGAAGCTGAAGCTGACAAGCATATCCCCGTTTCAGCCTCTGGACCAACAGATTTCACTCGCCACGCTTACGACACTGCTGAACCAAGACCCAACCGATCTTGTTCCAGATCTGCGGATGCAGGTGACATGTCTGAAACTGTTTCTCCTGGTAATGTGAGATCACATACCGATGCATCTTCTACCCAACTGACAGCCTGTAGTTCAAGAATTCCAGAAAATAAGCTGAGTGTTAAAAGGATTTCACCGAAACATAGACCGGAGCACGAAGTGGGGTATAGACAAGCTGTAGAGGCTCTTAGCAAGTTCGATGTTCTGGGCATTGCAACGCGGAAAATGATCGCCACGGTCAATGATATTGAGAGGATTACAAAGGATATTGATGAAATTCTGGAATTTGAAGCCCCATCATTTCCCAATGTGCAGCTAAAGAGGTCATGTCAGGATTTCATCGGGGTATATGAGGAGAGATTGGCCAGCTTGGACCCTATGAGAGAAAATCGTTGTAAGGATAGTTTGTCCGGTGGTAAACATGAGATGGTCTAAAAGAAATTTATCAGACACTCCCAGCGAAACTGCTAGTCAAAAAGCTCACTTTTCAAGGTTTTAAGAGCGCTGACATGTAGTATTGTTCGGTTATTCCTCGTGCGCAGTTGAATGCTGTCTCGGTTAGGCATCAATCCCCAGTACTTGCGAGTGATAGCGCCCTTCAGTGAGGCACTTCAGTGCAGTCAGTTGACGCTAATGTGCCCGAATGATATCTACAAATGTGACTGTATTGTTCAACAAGATATCATATCTTATTAGATTCTTTGTTAACAATTGTTCGAAAACCTTCTTTCTTGATTCTTTCACTGCTAGTTCTTCCTCTTCTGTTCATGTTCTAATCGCACGTATTGAGCCTGTATAGTGAACTAGCATTGGGAGACGGCTATTGTTTTCTAATGTGTATTTCACTTCTTTTGTTCGGTTTATTTACAGCTACTGTATCAAGCATCCCCAGCTTCACTTTTGGCTTCTTAAACTAAGCGCATATGAGTCTCCTTCAGATTCACCTCAACACGATGAAAAATTTCACATCTATTCCCAATCATAAGCTAGCAAGGTCATCAGTCTATGAACCAACTACCAAAATGTCCGACCAATCCTTGCCACTCCGAAACAAAAGTGTCATCTCGGACCTTCGACGAGAGTACAAACAACGCGTGTCCAACTTTGCAGAGGACATCGCTCAGGTCTATGAGCTACGCGCCAAGGTGGACAGAGCAAACCGGGACTTCAAGGATGGACTCGGAAAGGACGTCGATCGACTGCTGCTCCTTCACTCTGAAATCATAAAGGGATCCGATGCTGTTAAAACGGGAGACTCCCTTCTGCTGACTGAGGGGGACATCATAGCCCTCTACCATCAGCTTGGCACCAAGGTTGTTTCAGAGCATTGGTATGAGTGCGTCCTTGAGAACATTTGGGAGAACGAGAAAGTTAAAGCGCAAGAGAAGATGGTCAGAGAAAAGCACTACGAGCTATACCATCAGAAGAGGCGCCCACGCATGACTTGTGACAATGGCTATTATACACATCGTATGCATTGGTATGCTGAACGTCTGTTTAGTCGAGAGAATACAACTGAAGACGGGCCACTGCCAGTCAAAATTGTAAAGAGGCTTGCATTCCTGGAGCTGTATGGAGAGGCAGATGTTTCGGAGTCCGACTTTGAGCAGGATCTGAGCGCCCGGACTGATATTCTAATTGACGCCCTCAGGCCCGCGGGAGTTGAAAGCAAAGATTCCATCTTGTGGATGGAGCGTAGATATGGATGCAGGAGCCGCAGGGACGGTTAACTGTGATTGTGGCGTTGTTGAGCGAGATGCAAATGGTTGGAGTAAGCTCTCTATTTTTGGCAGGTTTCGATGAAACCGGGTGTAGGTTTTCCTTTCGTAAGATAAACTTCTGACCTTTTAGAGCTAGGTCTAGTATTATCGAGGCTCACTCTAGCTGCAGGGCTAGGTAGTTCAAATTCCGATACCATGACAACAAAAGCGGTCCAAGACCCATTATCTTATTTATTGTGCGTCCTCATTTGACATTCGCGTGTTCTTTTGCTCATCATCGCGACCAATTTCCACTTTCACCATCAGCTCATTCAACATAATGCCTTCCTTCCAGACGTCCTTTGCTATATGTTTCTGTTGATCATGCCAGAAAACTTCTGGACCCCAGCTTTGTTTCTCCGTTCTGGCCTTCCTTCTTTTCTTCATTGCGTCGTGCACTCTTTGTTCTGACTCCTGTTTTGCTAGGGTAGCCAGACTGCATTCTTTGGCTTGCTAAGCTTCGTGTTGTAAATCTCCCATAATACTGGGAATATCTTGACCCGCTTCATGATCCAATACGGCGCATGGCCGAATTCTTGGTAGAACCGTAGGTCTTTTGCATCATCGGGATTGTGCCACCGAATTTTGCCGGGATCGTCATGAACTCCGCCTAGTGACACTTTGAATCGGTGAAACAAGATTCGGGATATGTCGCGGATATCGAATCCCACTTCGGGGATCTTTGTCGACTCGAGCAGCGTTCGAAGAGATATTTCGCTGTTGCCGACGGCCGAGAAGGCTGCATCTCCAAGTTTTCTCACATTGAACGTGTAAAGTATTCTATTCGATGGAATGAATAAGTGGAGGTTGATTAACTCGTCTTTGGCTATTCCTGTGGCATCGAGATAGATCGTCCGAGGTGTCGCGTGGAGCCCGTTGACATCTCGTAGTCGTTTCAGTTCATTCTTGAATTTGACCGGTATGAGGGTCAGTCCACCGCCCTCATTCTCATTCTCAGTAGATTGAGAGATCGATTGCTGGTTCATTGTCTCGGTGAATAGTTGACAAAAGCGAAAAGGAATGATATGGCGCGATATGCTTGTGGACGCTCGCAAGCTTTCTGTGCACTCGCTAAGAGGTAATAAAGAATGGATAGAATGAAAGTATGAGCTCATGACGAGATTGACTGATTGATTTTGCCCCTCTTGCAGATGATTGGATTGCCTCGATGTCGCAGCCTGATGGTGTAACGATGGGCCTCCCGCATTTGATCTTCACGCATGGATGCAGACAACAAGTTTACTATGTAACAAACATTACCATAAATTCCTCCCTATTTATTTGCTTGAATTCCCTAGCAACCTAATACCTCTCCACTCTATCTAGCAGAGCATACATCCAAATTAACTACGTACTGCAAATCCATATCCTAACAGTAAGTAATGGCAATGCCTGACATTTAGTACAGACTATCAGTCCAGTCTTGAGCAGCACCCGATGAGGTAGCACCATTTATCGGACCCGCCAAGTTGACTCCAGAGTTAGTGTAGATGCCAAAAGGATCACCAGCATCATTCTTGGGGTTGTAGCTACAGCCTCCAGACGATGGGGGAAGAAGTTGCCAGTACATGTTAGGCAGGCCAGCAGAGTTCATGTCATTCACTTCCGAGACGAATGCCGACTTCTGATCGTACTGTTGCGAATCGACTCCCCATTCCTCGAGATAGACCTTCTTTCCGTTGGCCTGATTCAGCCAGTTGGGTAAGTTGGCGCTCCATTTGCCAGGGACACTCGCATAACGGTGGACGGAAATGGCATCAATGGCCTTGCACTGCGTGACCGCAGGGAGAAAGGTGCAACCGTGTGAAAAGTCGCCGCCTAGGCCACCGGTGGAAATCAGGATATGGCTGTCGAGTCCCGCGTTGCGCATGAAGGTTGCACGGCCACATGCCCAGCCTGAAGGGTCGCCGTTCTTGCAATTGCTAGGTCCAGGAGTCATGGGTTCATTCTACAGACTCTGTTAGAGAATTCTAAGCCTATTTGGCGACTTAGGGTTCGTACCTGCAGGTTAAAGCTAAAGATGGCGTTCGGCCAGTTCTTCCAGACTTTGCCAGAGTATGTGCCCTTGTAGTTAAGAATGTACGACAGACGCGCGTCGTATGCATCAAAGGCGTCCTGCTTCCCATAGAAATACCCAGAGCCCCATCGGGCCCAATAGGCATCCCTTGAGAATGTCAGAGATTGAAAGTCTGTGCCATGTGGATAGATACTACGTACTTTCTGTAGTCTCCAATCAAGGAGTTGGCGTCATGGGGTGAGATGATAGCTTTGATGTTCTTGTCCGACAACTTGACCAGAAGCTTATCAATCTCATCCAAAGTTACCTTGTTGTACTGTCCAATAGTGGTCTCCAACTGCGGGATATCCCTGACAATCTGGCTCCCTTTCTGGCAGCCCTTGCTAGCTTGGTTGACCCACAACCTGACAACTTTGGTGTCGTAGGAGGACAAGGTCTGGATATAAGCGTCCTGGGCTGAGTCTGATATGCCTTGCAGGAAGTAGTTGTTGGTGCCAGACCAAGACCCGGACTTGGTCTCGGCCACTTGACAAAAGTGAGCGAGGGCTAGACACAGCGTACTGAGGAGACCCTTCATGGTTCAGGCTGATTTGAGGGAAGGAGAAGTAGTTGGGTAAATTATGCGTGGTGGTGATTTGGTATCATTTCTTACCAGAGGGCTATGGACTGTATTTATAGAGAACAGCGTCTCGCATATTCAGGCTGTGTGGTGTATATATGCAACATCACAGTTGACTTAAGGTGACATTGGGGAAAATGCGGTAGTGAGACCTCCAGCACTCCGTAAGCATGCAATCCTTGATAAACACAATCTTCCAACAGTGTACAGACAGGGCAGGAAATTACCATAAAACTTATACAACTCAGTTGGCCAAGCAATTTTATCCTATAACAATGAGATGCCAAGAAATATCTACCTGGAGTAGTCATTTTTCGCCATTTCAGCGACATCTTCTCCCTTCTCTCACTCGATCAAGCTACCGATGCATCATGGCCCCCAAATGTCAAGTTCAAGAAAGCCAGGCTCGGCCCCAAAGACTGCCGTTGTAGCCGACACCAACCAATCATGATAAACAAGGTGGTGGATGATGCGCGAATTGATAGCTCGGCGTGCAATAGGGCCCTGCTAGGACAGTATCTGTTTAGAGAGCAATTCCAGAGACATGAGTCCAGAAAGTGTTACTGAAGGTGTCCTCGGTTATTCCCCCAAGTTCAGCTGATCCTTTTTTACAGATAGTACCCCAATCGTGCTGATAATTCAATGAGTCTTATTGGCCACAGTAGCCGACTAGACCGTGTCGATCTTTCAATATATGCATGAATCCCTTGCGATCGGCCATCTCAACCAAAAGGTTGTAAGTAACGGCGTTCAGCGTCTGCATCAACCCTACACCCCACCCCCCCCAACCCCAACCCCACACCCCCCCTGCCACTCAAGCTTTGCAATTTTTACGAACTGCTCATTCCGGTACGGCGATGTAGTTCGGGCGTACCGGCCCACGGTAATGGGAATTTATCGGACGATCTTTGTGGCGAGACCCAGCCATAGCTAGCTATTGGATGAATGAATCCACTCTAGGCAGCTGAGCCAGGTACGGAGTTTCATATTCGGCAATAGACGCCAGCTAGCTCATAATCCGCTACCAGCACGAGCTAGCTATTATTACTCCCGAACTTTCAGCCGGCTCTCAAGATATAAGTCCACAAGTTGAGAAGCCTCTATGACTAAGACCTAGAAAGTTGAGTCAATTATCACCAATCAATAACATCCCTCTCTACCTTCGCAGAACCATTCGACTGCTCTCCAAACTTTATCCACCATGCCTTCTCTCATTACACTTTCAATGATGGTCGGAACCATTGCGACATCAGTGGTCGCAGATGTCTACAACGTCAACGTTCCCTCGGGCTTCTTTCCTGGTCCTCAGTCTGGTATTGGCTCATGGTACCGCGCCTCCACCGGCCAGGACTCAACCAACGGAAACAGCTGGTGTGGCTACAAGTACTACAACTCAGATCCTTTGTTTGCTCCTGTAAGCCATTTCAGAACTAATATGCTTCTTCAACACTTATGATTTCACAGTCTCTGAAGGCAATGGGTGGTGCCACGTATAACTCCAACCCCGATGCCTGGAGACAGCAGACTAGGAAGTACTGTGGCCTGGAAGCCAAGGTCACCGACCCTACGACCGGCAAGAGTCAGCTTATGTACATTGGCGATTCTTTTGACGATCAATGGGTCAGAGTAGGTCACACGAGGAACTTGCGAAAAACTGCTACTGATACGTCTATGTAGACGCCCGCATCCATCGACATCATGATTGACGCCTTCTCCAACATTCACGGAAATCCCAATGGGGACAAGAACAACGTCATCAAGGGAGTTCAATGGGAGCTCACTGGCAGAGTCAACACCAAGTATGCTGCACCAGGTGCATCCTGGCCTCCCGCGTCAGGCGGTTCTAGCACTGGCGGTTTGGGAGCCAAGTGCGATGGGCAGACCAAGTTATGCAACAGCGGCCTTACCTGTCTCTCCCCTGATGGTGTCTGCAGCGACAAAGCTTGCAATTGGGGGTGAGTTGATCTTACCAAGAGTGACATGTTCAGATGCTAACTAGTCCTGCTAGGTGCCAAGGATGGTCTTGTAGCTCAAGTGTGCCGTGCCAAAAGCCCTGGAACTGTGTCAGCGGCTTTTGCAACGTTTAGAAAGGAAAATGGTGATCCCGATTATTCCTAATTGATCCGGATGTTCGCCTCTACTTGATGGACCACCTTAAGGACATGAGTTTAGATATGAACTTCTGGCGATCAACACACCAATTTGCTGATACAAACTCCACCGTCACGATCAACTCATCTCCTCAGCAGTATCGAATTCTATAAACGGGAGTCAAACTCGCTTAAGATTACTTTTCCAACAAAACATACTCTTTTCCCTTCAGTCATCCTCTGCATAGCGGAAGTTTACCAGATATTCCAATTGCCTTTTCTTAGCCTCCTCTACTCGCCGCCATGTAACATAAAGATCCCTCTCAAGTTTGGCACACTTTTCGATCTTCGCCTCAAGACTCTTACAGTCAAGGTCTCTCAGAATATCGAGATGTCGTTTGCATTCTTCGTATGCAGCCTCAGCAGCCTTGATCTCTGCTTCTTGAGCTTGATGGACGTAAGACTCTAGTTTCATGATTCTCATGTCCTTCTTTTCGAACTGAAAAGGTGCCGTGCTCTTTAGTTCTCGGCGTTTCATTTCGATCTTGGTGAGTGCGAGGGCATGCTCGAGATTAGCGACACTGGCCGCAAAACCAATGCAGTCAGTGCAGGTCATGTCATTGGTATAGTGGTCCATTCTAACGATGGCCGTGATGCTTACGGGGGTGCTTTTGAATGTGATGCTTAATGGGTAGTGTTGGTGTTGTTGGAAGTTACTGTTGAACCGTCGGTCGATCACAGAGTCGGGAGGACTTATATAGTGTGAATATGGTGTAAGTTCGTCTTTTTGACATTGTTCTGTTCGGCATTCATTCTTCTTTGCAATTCATAGCAGAGTTGGCACCAGCTGTTCATTTGACATCAATTGTGCACGGGCTCTAGTCCTTGACAGCTCCCTAACGTTTTTCTTGAGTGTTCTATGTTCTAAGCCAAGAACAGAGGGCATTCTGATGTTCAACTTGAGACCAACATAGCATAATGTTCACTGTACCAATCCCCTTAACTTTCATCTTATCTATCTGTAGTCACGACTACAGAAACTGATATGATATTTTCTCCGCGTTTGTGTCAGGGCTTGAGTTTCCCTTGAAGCCCTTAATCTTTCCACTCACTACAGAGTACAGTAAATAGGATGCTTCAATTATGATCATGGATCTAGCTTCTCGATAATGAGGCTGGAGCTAGTGGTAGAAACAGGTCCCGCCCCGCCATGTCTCGATCAACATTTGTTTATCTTTATACTTTCTAACGTTTGTGGCGGGATACCAGGCTTGGTCTTTTTGATGTGGCGGTGAGCAGCAGCATCGTGAAATTCAGCCAATCGCTTCACGCAGCTCAACCCCAGACATGTTAAGGCACACCAGCCGGAAAGGTGGGAGAGGATTGCGACGTCATAAGGTTTGCAGCGTAGCATCAAGTAAGATGAAAACTGGGGATTGCATGTCAAGACAGCGTCCGGACTGGAACTCATTGGAGAATGCTGCGTATGGTCAATGCTGGAAGAAAAACTACCGAATCATTACTAGGGTCACAGGCGGTCAATCTGAACCAAGACTACATATACTCTTCTTCCTACAACATCGTGTTCGACAACTGCCTCTACAATCACCATCAATCACCATAATGAGCGTCAAGTACCTTCTTTTCTCCGTCCTCCTCGTCGGAGCCGTTCAGGCGTATGATCAACCTCTCAATCCCGTACCAAGACCTCAACTAACTCACTTCAACAGAGAGGATTCAAAGGATCTCAGCAAGCACAACTGCTGTCTCCATATCAAAGACGCCAGTGATGCTTGGTGGATGACAAACCCCGACATCACCAAAGAAGTCTGCAAGTCGTACTACAAGGATGTCGTCAGTATATCATCACATCTACTCTTCAATAGGACTGAAACGGTTTCTAGGCGCAATTTGACAACAAGACCGGGACATGCAACGAACACAAGAATGGGACGATCAATGATGTGGATTGGAAGAGCAAGTGCAAGATTTATGGAACATCATTGGGCTGGACTGATGATCGGGTTGGGGCTGGGTATGACGCGACATGTTATCCGATAGACGCATGAAGTGTTGGGAGGGAATCGTGTTGATGAAGCCAGGCACGTTACTGCATCTGCATGGTAAATCGAGAATCGACAGCCTATTTTACGAAAAACGGGGAGAGCTGACAGCACCGATAACCTCGCTACGTTCTAGGTGCGAGTCCTTGCCGTTACCACGAGGCGACCAACCGTCGACAATTATATCAGATGCTGGTGACATCTTACGAACGCTCATGGGAAGGGTGCAGCCATTGACTCATTGCCACGTGGAGATCCAGATCCTTATGCACTTTGAGTGTATTGTATTGACTATGTCTAAGCCCAAGTTCAAATACCGGCAACGTTGGATTATCTAGTTATTTCTGCCTGCAACGATGGGGCCTTGATTATTTTTTTTTCGTCTCGAAACCACCCAAAGGAAATCCTGTATCTCATGGTCAATTGTGTTCTAGTGCGCGACTTACCGGACCAACAGGCTTGCCAGTCTGTCACTGACTTGTATAAGCTATTGCGTAGATCGTCACCAACATTTGCGGGGTGCTCGTGACATGCTCGTGGCGTCAACCTCGACCATGTTTGGACCCATGATGGTAACAAACATCACCAAAACTCCACCAACAACCGCAAGACTTGAACAATTCATTCAAACAACAATTAACAACGCTGAATATTAATTTTGTAGAGCTGAAATCAGACTATTACCAATTAGATCCATCTCGCCAACACAACCAACCCCAAACCCCAGCTTATCAACCCCCCAAAACTCGCACCAACACTCCTCCCCGCCAACAGACTACTCGCCGTATTATTCCCCCAAAGCCACGCCACTACCCCAGCATCATCCTCATCATCAATACTGCACACCATCCTACAAACATTCCCATCTCCCCTCTTCCTCAAAAACCTCCCCTTCGGCCCAGCGCCATCTCGCTTGCGCTTATCCGATGTCTCGCTGGTGTTGTACAGAAGTTGAAGCCACTGCATCTCCATGTATGCTTCTTCACCCATCGTCATATTCTGCGTCCAGACGCCGCCGTCACCCCATGTGTTGAATATCATAAGAGATGGATCGCGTGGTACTTGGAATGAGATGTTGGCGACTTGTTTGCCGTTGGCGTACCAGATTGATTGGTTTGGTGTCCAGTCCATGCGATGTTCTACCCATTCGTTCCACTTGAGACCATCGGGGAATGTTGTGTTGCGTGTTGCTTTGGGGTACACTTCGCCTTCAATGCTGTATCCTGGATGATTCGTGTAGTGAACCCGATCGTAGTCTTCACGGGTGAGAATCTCCATGTCGGCTTCTTGGACGTTCTTGATCTCGTCGGCGGGGACGTAGGTGAACATTGCCATGCAGGCGCCAGGTGCCCCTCTCACGCGACCGAGGAATCTGATGGAGAGAAACTGGAAGCGATCAATTGAGTCAAATTCAGATGCGACTTGAAAGTCTTGTTGTCGGTTCGTTCGCATGGAGAGGTAGGTTTTTGACGCGGGGTTCTTGTCTGGGTTGGTCCGGATATAAATGTTGTTTGCCGAGTTGACCATGGGGAATCTCGCGCCGTAAGCAAGAGTGTCGTGACTTCTTCGGTTGCTCCAACTTTGAATGGACCAAAAGCTCTTCCATTCCTTCTTCTTGAAGTATTTGCTCGTCACGTCGGCTTCAGCCGATGCGTTCTCTCCAGCGATCGTATCCGGAATTTCAGCGTATTCTCCAAGATTTCTAAAGTCCCAGAACCGATGCTCTGTGTAATATTCTGGTTCAATGCCATCTGTTAGGTAACAATCGCACTGGTCGGCCTCCCAATCTTCAGGCTTCGTCTCTGTTGCATTACCTTGGGCCCTCGTCACTGCAATGAGAGCGAAAACCACGAGTTTTCGTAGGCTCCCCATGTTAATGATCCTCGTGCATCAACGCGACATGACCACCGGGCAGTTTAAGCTTAAGAATAAATTAAGGCTGCGTTGGGGGGTTCGATCTAACATTAGACTGAAACGAAGCAATGCGAGATTAAATAGTCTACTCTAGCACCGAATCACCATGCCTAGCGAGTCATAACTATCGATTGTTTAAGCCGTTTTGGGAACGGCTCAGAAGCGAGCGTGAAAGTGCGCAACAGAAATACTTTAATTAATCATTATGCAGGAAAGGCCAAGAAAGTCCAATTGTTCTTGGCAATAATTGGTGCTTAGAGAGAAACTTGTGCATACTTGCGATGGAAAGCCCGTACGCCACTAAGAAGTGTCCCAAGGCTAATGGTCGGCGATTAGAGCAGATGCCACATCACGCGCTGAAGAATTATCTTGACTTCGAAGTATCAATTGTAAATCATATTATATATATACTGGTTGATAAAATTTAAGCTTGTTCTTGAGACATGCGACGGTCTAGAAACTGGAACACTGGATATTGCATGTCAAGCGACGTAAATTAAGTATACAAGCCGGACCTCATACCCCTTTTCAATCAGAGCAGTTCAACTTCAGAATTCCAACTATTCACACAAATAGCAACGCTCTCTTGTTATTGATCCTTCACCGTAGCTTTTCTCAACTTACATACTTCTTAGTAAGACTCTTATTATGTAGATATTCGTGTCTATTCAGCCGCATTCTTGTACTCATGCTCAACTATTGGCTAGTAAATGATCGCTCACCCTGAACACTGACGAACAACGCTATCGTCATCTTATCATGCATCTTATCTCGTATCGCAACTCCCCAATACAGCTAGCTTAGTTCTCTTTGCTCCAGGCTGGAAATTGGCGGGAGGGAACCTAAGACGACCAAAAATGACATGTAAATAAATCACCACCTACATCCGCTGCCTTACGGAGAGCGGCTCACTATGCAACGCTAAAGCTCACAATTCAACACATCACATTTCTTAATAACCTTAGCGAAATGAAGTGTGGTATTGTCGTCCTTAGTTTGAGACGCGGCATGATGAGACAGATCACACGCAATTTGAACGGGAGAATAGGAGACTCAGCGCGATGATGGCTGGACAACAGGCGCACCCTGGGTCATGATACAAGGTGAGGAGGAAATAGAATGCGTCAAGTGACTCAGTCAATTGAAGATTCATGTGAAGCGGAGTGAGAAAGATGTCAAGATGTGTATTACTCTAAGCTATTATCTTGCGACAGAACGAAAATCTAATCAACCTATTATTTTTACACCAGCCAAAGCAACAATCGCACAGAACAAACAGAGCCCTCAATCACTTGCACCAGCTCTCAACGCGAACACCCTCCAACGTTGCTAGCAGAGAAAAGTCCATGTTGTGCTGTTTCATAGCCACCACAATGACGTCAAATGTCTCCAAGAAGCTCTTGTTCCAATCACGCTCAGCAAGACGAGGAACCTGAGGCACAGCTTCTTGCTTGACGAGAGCATCAGACCAAGTGAGGTCAATCTGAGCACCTGAAACAGCCAAATTTCGAACAAGGTCAACACCAGGTGAGTTATCAAGCTGAGACTGACCAGGCTTGAAACCAAGACCAACGACAAGCACACGCGAGCGACGCTCGGTGATGGATACCGAGTCAATGAGGCGTTGGGCAAGCTTGGCGGGTCTGTTGCTCATGGCTAATGAACAGGCTTCAAGCAGGGGAAATGAACTGTTGGAAAGGAGATAGTAAGGGTTGACGGGAATGCAGTGTCCGCCGACACCGACACCAGGGGCATAAGGCATGTAGCCAAATGGCTTGGTAGATGCTGCGGAACAGACCTCGTAGGGGTCGATGCCGTGTGGGATACAAGCATCAGCCATTTCATTGGCGTAGGCGATACAGACCATGCGTTGGCAGTTTTCGTATAGCTTCATCATCTCGGCGACTTCGGGCTTGGAGACGGTGACAACATTGTCAAAGATGGTGGAGTATATGCGGTTGATGGCATCGAGGGAGCCGGGGAGGATGTCGTCAAGACCTGAGATGATTTTGGGGATTGACTTGACTGGGGGTTCGGTGCGGCCTGGGTCAACGCGCTGTAGTTGTGAGTTAGTAAGACTCATGGTGATGAGCGATAATGAAGGAGTGAAGGCATCACGTACCTCTGGAGACATGCCAGCAAATAGAGCAAGTCTCTTGGCGATGGGTCCGACCAGCTCACGGGTCATACCAACAGCAACAGAGCTCTCAATAACAATAGTCGAACCCCGACGAGCAACCTGACCGACCATCTTGAGAGCATCACAAAGGTATGAAGAATCGATGGACTTGTTAGGTCTCAATAGTGTAGGCACCGAGATGAGAAAGTGGGTAGCAGCAACAAGATCATTCCTAGTTCGGGAGAAGGTGACATTTTCATTACCCTTGAACTCCTGTCGAAGATCTTGAATGCGTCTCTCGGAAACATCAAAGCCGATGACTTGATACCTTGATGAGAATGAGCTGACGAGATGTGTTCCGACGTAGCCAACTCCAACGACTGCTACCACGGGGATATCGTCGGGAGTGACATCGGCGGAGAACTTGAGGGTGAGGTCTGTCTCTGAGGGGACGGAGCTCAGGGGAGGAGTGACTGGGTAGAAGGGGAATGCGGAGGGAGAGTCTGAAGGAGTCAACATGCCAGTGAAGTCCTCCATCTTGACAACAGCTTCAAAGATTGAGTGGAAAGAAGAGACAAGGAAAGGTTGAGTGAGAAATCCCGGATGTAAAAGATTCAGAGGTGATCGAACCTCTCATACAATGGCAGCTCATCCCCAACATCTTAAGTATTCTCCCTCCAAGGCCTAGACCACGGCTTGTGAAACTTTCAGGCACCCTCACAATACTGAATTATGCGCATCATTAGAACGTGTGAAGAAAACTCTTTGCCCAGGCGTTCTGGATTCTATTCCAGTAAACGCCTCACGCTGCAGCGCCACCCAGCAAGAACAGTTGAACGATTCCACTGAGACTCTGATCCTGGTTCAGACTAAGTGTAAATGGCTGACGGTGTGGATTGAAACAATTCAGTTGAGCCTCGTTTCTTCTCAAGCCTGTTCGTTGCGAGCGTGCATGTTATCGAATAGCAGCATGTCTTTGACGGACTGATCTGTGGAGCCTGTAAACAGAGACTTACGGTAAACTCCGTACTAGGGTCAAAGAAGAAACTTGTTTATTGGATAACCGTGCAGGGCTGTAAAATGTTCCTGTTTACCTAGCCGCTCTACATACCAAACTAACTCTGCCGTCTGTCGTTGGAAGCTGAGTAGAGTATCCGATGGTTCGGAACCAGCTATTGATTCCGGTAGATCTTCCCGGGAGTAAAATTACAAGGTCAGGGGTATGTCAGCCGTGATTTTCAGGAAAGGTCAGGGGTACATTGCACTAAAATAAGAACACGGCTCTGTCGGGACTTTTACCCAGCAGGATATAAAAAGCAAAGTTTGCCGCAATGCAGCATAAATCTTCCCGCGTTTGGGGCAAGTTACGGCGGCTGAAGTGTAAAGAGAAAAGAACAACATGAGCAAAAAGAAAAAAATGCATGAATTAATTTCCTGTGAATTGAGTTCTTTCCTATGCTGTGTAACGGGAATCCGGGACCTAGTGAGACACGGGAAGATTTGCTGTCTTGGTTCTCTTTTTGGTTGGTGTTGAGATGAGCATGAAAACCAAGACTAATTAGGGGACGGGGCCAAGACGGGTTGTCATGGATGTGGGTCATTAACTACCGCATTATTCCCATTAGTAGAAAATGAGGCTTGAGGAAAACCTGATTGTCCTTGTCGCATAATTGAAGCCCAGTGACGATCAATTTTGCTGGGATGTCATGTAACTGAATGAAGAACGATTGAGGCTGGGTCTCAATGGGCATTGATTCTTGCTGGGACTGGACCGAGCTATAAAATAAACCAATAAATGTAAAGAGGAACAAAATATGCAACTACAAGGGTCGGTAGATGTTTTGAGATCGCTGGCTAGATTCTTGGGCTGCGTTAGTGAACCAGACTATTGATTCAGGTCTACGGGTCGCTGTGCCTATAAAAATCCCGATGTGTTGAGCCAATTGAACTGTCAGATCCCGGAACCTTTTTGGGAGAAAAAGCAACTTCAATAAACCCCCGACGACTCATGACTTCCTCTCGCTCAGCCGCTATGTCACGCTAATCTAGGACAACTGCCGAGAGAGATTTCTTTGGGAGTAGTTTTGACAGTCTCCTCTTAGAGAAGATGTAATGTTGCGAGCTCTAACTAGCCTTTCGGGGTTTTAGCTGGCTGACAGTTGTTGCATCTACGGCTCAATGGTTTAAGAGGTAATGGAAATACACAGATTACCAGGGTAAGCGATCACCGGCAGGGGGTTTGCCGCACTGGACAATCTGTTCGGTTGAGCCGTCATCCACCAAAGCAATAAGGTTGAACCATGTCCATGCTGACAGTTTCGATCGGTCTTTCTATGTTATCTCATCCCAACCTGAACCACAACCCAATACTTATGCATATCCTTTGACCAGGATCCCTGGTAAACTTCTGAAAGAAGAACGGTTCTCTGGGACGTCCCCTTTTAGGTCATGCTGCCACAGTCTAGACATTTTAACCTCCGGGACTATGCGGACGCCTCGTTTACTGCAGCACGTTATTCATGCAAGTTTCTTTTGAAGGTCAGCTGGCTCGGATCAGTACACTAGAGTAGATTCAGTACTTTCCAAGAAGAAAGTACATGCCCATCGATCCAGACCGTTCGTAGGCACTTCACGGTGGATTACAAGGGTTCCTGATCAGGCCCTCAATACCTGGGTGCCTACCAGATGATTGACTCCTCAGCTAGCCATGTCGATCCAATTATGATTTGAGGCTGAATGTCTAGAATTTTTATTAGCGAGACTATTGCTTCCCTGCATGATGAGGCAAATGAGAGCAAAAGCTTTTCTTGATGAGGAGGCAGGTATTATTTAGTCGATAACTTTCTAACCCTTTCCCTCTTCATCCTTGAACAACTGCAGAAGCATTGCCTTTTCCCTTATTCCACCTTGTCACTCGTTTCTTGGTGTTTCACGACATTCCAGCATCCTCGTCTGGTCCAACCACTTCTCTTCGTTTGCATAGCGCCTTGGTGTAACAATGAATTCTCTCACCACTGAACCTCCTCGTTCCATTCTCATTGGCAAGCAAAAGGTCCGTCACACTGTTGCACTGCTTATTTCTGCACGACTAACTCTTCTAAAACAGGACCAAGTCCATGCTAATGTCAGGATCGTCCATGGCAAGGCCCGCTCCAACGGTTCAGATGTCTCAGACACTGAATATCCCGCCGTGCCTATCCCCGCCTACCTCGTCGACGAAGCTTCATCGAATGACAGTTATCGCGCTTCACAGCCTTCGTCTCTGAGATCATGGGTCCCAGAGTCAGTCGGTACACCCGATACCCAGAGGACTTCGGTGACGAGTCGTCCTGGCTCAAAAGGCACCGATCTGATTGCTCCTATCCCTCGTCTTCCTGTCTCGATTAGCAACAACACATCTGTTGGTTCTCGCTCTGATGCTAGTCACTCGTCTACTCCTTCAGTTGACAACGAGATCACACCTGTTCCTCAACCCTCGGTTGAGCGCGACAATGCCCCCGAGTTCAAGAGTGATGGTGCTGATCAGGCTAAGCCCAAGGTTGAGACTGTCGCCGAGGACGATATTGGCAATGCTGTCCTGTTGAAGCGTGGCAAGAGAAAGGTTACGACTCAAAAATACATTCTCACAGCTGGTCTGATTGCAGTCAAGTAAGTTTATCTCAATCCATCTCATCCCATTTCAATCATATTGACTCATATCCCAGCTTCATGTTTATCTTTGCCAGTTGGTACTGGCCCCGATACTACTACATCTACCTCCCCTTCATCTCCTTCCCCCTCGTCCTCAACTGCATCATGATCGCTTCCATTGCCGTCTTCACCCTCATCCACTGGGTCAGCCCCGAGAAGCAGATCAAGCCCGAGTCCCCCGAGAATATGGTCTACGTCATTCCCTGTTACAACGAGACACTCGAAGAGTGCACTCGCTCCCTCGACTCTCTCGTCAACCAGACCGGTCTCGAGAACCACAAGAAGGGCATCATGGTCATCTGCGATGGTCGTGTTCGTGGTCCTGGTATGACAAAGACCACTGGCGATTACCTCAACGAGGATATCTTCCTTCACCAGACTCTAAGGAAGAAGATTCTTGGCGCTTACACTGCTTGGGACGGCCAGCAGATGGACATTGAGATTTCCAAGGGCTTCTACAAGGGTCTGCCCTTCTACTGCATCGTCAAGGACCAGAATCAAGGCAAGCGTGACAGCCTCATTGTCATTCGATCGTTCCTCTACAAGTTCAACACCCGTGCCCAGAACCCTGAGTCCATCTTCTCGCGCGAGCTTTTCGACTCCATGACCAGCTGGCTTGAGAACGAGGTCAAGATGGACAACGTCGATCATCTCATTGGAATGGATGCCGATACCGTTTTTGAGGACAAGTGTGTCACTGAGCTTCTCAAAGAGTCGTACTATCCCAACACTGTCGGTGTCTGTGGTTACGTTGCAGTTGACTTCAAGGATGGTAATTGGAACCTCTGGTCCATCTACCAATCTGCCGAGTACACCATCGCCCAAGGTCTTCGTCGTCTTCATCAGTCCATTGCCACCAAGAAGGTCTCTTGTCTTCCTGGATGCTGTCAACTTCTCAAGATCTGTGACGAAACCTGTGGCGATCTCGTTCTCATCGATCTCTTTGGTTACTTCCCCAAGCACATGGACGGTATGCTCAAGCGTATCCGCGCTACAGCCTCAGAGGATCGCAACCACATTTGCCAATTGCTCGTCACCTTCCCTCACGCCCAGACTCGCCAGGCTCTTCATGCTCGCGCTTACACTGATGTCCCTCACTCTTGGAACGTCTTCCTCTCTCAGCGTCGTCGCTGGACTCTTGGCGCTACTAGCAACGATCTTCTACTCTTCTGTGCTTGGAACACTCAATGGTGGGAGCGCATCGTTGCCTTCTCCAATGTTCTCACCTGGTCTCTTAACGTGTTCGTCATTGCATCGATTGGTTGTATGATTGTCGCTTTCATGAGTCAGCCTTGGTGGTTGATCATGTGTTTTGCCGGTGTCATGATCATTCCTCTTCTTTACTACGTGATCATGGCGACTTGGCTTCCTCGCAACCTTGTCGAGCGTGCCCAGTTCCTTCTCGGTCTCGTTGTCTTTGTCTTCTTGGGCCCTTTTCTCAACATTGCTGTTATGCTTTATGCTGTTGTTAACATGGACAACTTTGGTTGGGGTAAGACAAGGAAGGTCATCACTGATGACTCTGAAGAGGGGAAGTCATCACAGAAGGAGGGTGTTGTTTCTGATAGCAGCTCGACTGAGCCTAAGGAAAAGACTGCTACTGCAGTGTAGTGATTGGAGTTCATAATGGGATGGTCAAAAAAGGCGACAAGACGTTACATATCAAGAACATACATTAGACAAACATAAGTAATTGTAATACATATCCTGATTGCTTTCTCAATTGACTTGAAGTGACATGCCTTTTGCGCTTCTTTGTCTTCTTTCATCTTGTCACTGTTGGCTTGGATGACTTGAAGCATGTCGTGTCTCACCACGAGATTCACTATTCCATAACCGTGGAGTCGCGTGCCTAGCCCGACTGAGCAAGATCAATTAACAAAGCGTGGCGCATGGGTTCGGTCGAGATCCGCGAAACGTCAATATGTGGCGCGACATGGCCAGAACACGCAAGACTGCTTCTGCAAAATGACAGAGATGGGCTTCTTGACCTTGACTTAGGATCTTTATACAAAACGATTTGCGCCTCGCGGAAAAGCTCGATACAGCAAGTCACAGCAACGATTGACTACTTACCCGAGAGCTGGGTGCACGGGCCACAAGCACAGTCAACTGCGCTTGGTAGAGAATCGGCAGTTGGTTACTAACCTGGACATGAATGGACCGATGTGAAAATCCCATGGTGGGGATATCACAGTGGCTGCCACCTTCGCGGCTAGATTTGACACTGGTTTCAAGCCACAACGGCAATCAGATCAGCATCATATCAGTGACATGAGCGATGTATGGGCTGATCAATTGCATACTTAGATATTGGTGCTGGCCGACAGATTACGTGGCTTGCAAAAACGCTCCCAAGACACAAAAAGGAAGCCACTTACTAGTGCAGCATCATTGATAACTCATATGTCGTATAATCAACCAGGTGCAATAGCAGCTTTACAACATGCTGTTCACTGTGCTTCTGGATTTTTAACTATTCTGCTTACCCCTCTTTGAGGATAACATGATGTTCTCCAACGTCGCATGCAGAAACTCAAAAGGCTGGGGAATCAAGAGACACCTTTTGTGAAGTGACAGCAAGATGACAGTTTAGTGACACATCGACTGACAGATCAGATGATGGATTTGAAAGCTTAAGAATGGTCACCGTCTGGAGAACCTTTATTTAGTGACATTCGCAAACTTGAATCCTTATGCTTATCAGATAAACAAGGCTCAGGTTCTCAGTTCACATTTTGGAGACTTGATATACATGACTCAAACAAGTATCAATCATGAGTGACGACTGGACCAACGAGCCTCTGGTTCTCGATTTTGAGCATCTCGCTCGAGGCGACGTCGGCTTAGTCGGTGGCAAGAATTCTTCTCTGGGTGAGATGATTCGAGCCCTCGGGCCCAAGGGAATTCCAGTGCCACCAGGCTTCGCGACATCATCCTATGCCTACTGGCACTATGTCGACGCCAACAACATCCGGGGCAAGATCGATGAACTCGTCGATCAATGGCAGTCTGGCCATCAAACGCTTGCTGAGATAGGTCACGCCATACGCATCCTGTTCCTGCGTGGAACGTGGCCGGCTGATACTGCAGAGGCCATACTGTCTGGATATCGCGACTTGTGCGATAAAGCCGGGGTTGATGATCTAAGTGTTGCAGTGCGATCTAGTGCAACGGCTGAAGACCTTCCTGACGCGAGCTTCGCTGGACAGCAGGAGACGTACCTAAATATCCAGGGGAGCGAAGCGCTGCTCGATGCTTGTAGACGATGTTATGCTTCGCTTTTTACAGATCGAGCTATCAGCTATCGCCATATCAAGAAGTTCAATCATGGAAACGTGGCTCTCTCCATTGGGATCCAGCAGATGGTTCGCTCTGACATCGGCGGCGCAGGTGTCATGTTCTCTATCGATACAGAGAGCGGCTTCGACAAGATCATTCTCATCAATGCTGCATGGGGCCTTGGCGAGAATGTCGTTCAGGGTACTGTCAACCCAGATGAGTACCAGATCTTCAAACCTCTCCTATCTAATGAGAAGCTATCGCCGATTCTGAGCAAGAAGCTCGGCGACAAGGCGATCAAGATGGTGTACGGGGATAAGTGCGTACGAACACGCAATGTCCCTACATCCAGGGCCGAGCGAGCTGCCTATGTTCTAAAAGATGAAGAGATTCTCCAATTGTCACGATGGGCATGTCTTATCGAGGAGCATTACAGCTGCCCGATGGATATGGAGTGGGCTAGAGATGGCTCTTCTGGCAAACTCTACATCGTGCAGGCCAGACCTGAGACGGTGCAGTCTCGCCGTGACACGGCAGCCTTCAAGACCTACACGGTCGGAGAACGTGGCCACACCTTGACCACAGGGCTGTCTATTGGCGACAAGGCAGTTGCAGGGCGGATCTGCCTGCTCACCTCGGTCTCGGACATAGACAAGTTTATCGACGGCTCGATCCTGGTGACTGAGGCTACGGACCCTGACTGGGTGCCTGTCATGAAGCGAGCTGCCGCAATCGTCACCGATTACGGTGGGCGGACCTCTCACGCCGCGATTGTCAGTCGGGAACTGGGTGTTCCAGCGGTAGTTGGTACTGGAAACGCAACCTATGTTCTGCACACTGGTCAAGACGTCACTGTGTCATGTGCAGAAGGCGATTCGGGTCTTGTCTATGATGGAATCTCGGAGATCACCACCCAGATGGTACACATATCCGAGCTCCCTTCTGTCCGAACAAAGATCATGCTGAATCTGGCCAACCCCTCAGCTGCGTACCGCTGGTGGAGGCTCCCAGTTGATGGTATTGGACTTGCTCGTATGGAATTCGTGGTCAGCAATTTTATCCGGGTCCATCCCATGGCTCTCATTCATTATGATCATCTTGAGGATGAAGCAGCCAAGAAAGAGATCACCAATCTTACTGCAGGCTATACTTGCAAGCCTGATTACTTTGTGGATAAGTTGGCATCTGGCCTCGCAACGCTTTGTTCTTCTGTCTACCCCAAACCAGCCATTATTAGGATGAGCGATTTCAAGACGAATGAGTACGCTCGCCTGATAGGCGGTGCTGAGTTTGAACTTAAGGAGGAGAACCCCATGATCGGATTTCGCGGGGCCTCACGTTACTACTCGCCTCGCTACAAGGAGGGCTTTGCCCTAGAATGCCGTGCTGTTAAAAAGGTTCGAGAGGAAATGGGACTCACCAATGCCATTGTCATGATTCCCTTTTGTCGAACAGTCAAAGAAGCCCGAAAGGTGCTAGACATAATGGAAGAGAATGGACTGAAGCGAGGGGAGAACGGCCTCATGGTTTATGTGATGTGCGAGATCCCTTCCAATGTCATCCTGGCCTCGAGCTTTACCCAGCACTTTGACGGCTTCTCCATTGGGTCCAATGATCTGGCTCAGCTCACCCTCGGTGTAGACCGAGATTCTGGGGAGTTAGCGAGCTTGTTCAACGAACAGGATGAGGCTGTAAAGTGGATGATTGCTAGAGCCATTACAGTGGCTCGCCGAGAGGGCTGTAAGATTGGGCTTTGTGGCGAGGCACCAAGCAACCATCCTGAATTTGCAAAGTTCTTGGTTAATGCGGGGATTGATTCCATCTCTGTCAGCCCTGATAGTTTTGTTCAGGTTATGAAACATGTAGTGGCTAGTGAGAAGGGCTTGTAATTATTGATTTATCTATTGCTAGTGATATCGATATCGTATCTTGTTCATAAGCCGATGGTTTGACGCTGTTACATCAGATGCGGAGTGGAAACTACTGTCACTCTTGCTTTCAATGTGCCTTCAAAAAGAATGGTCTTCCTTACGAACCTGGAGATATCAGTACTGAGAGTTGGCAGTACAAAAGAAAATTGAAGTCCGCAAGCACAATAAGCTTGGCTAGAAATTGCTTATATCTGAGTCTTTCACAAAGGTGCCTTGCTTTGATCGTGATACACGAACGTTGACTAGAATTACTAAACCTGTTGACTATAAACTTACAAACGCCAATAATGCTCACCACCAGTCTCGCTGGATTAATTCAACACTGGCTTTCAACAACTCCCCTGATACCTTCACCGCAGCATTCTCGCCTGGGCTCATCGCCAGGGGAACTGAACGCAAGATCCCCTTCCTCCCAATAACGGTTGGCAAGCTGAGACAGCATCCATAGTCCTCTTGAAAGTGACTGACCGGGTACATCTCATTCTTATCGAGGATGACAGAACAACACAAGTTAGCAGCGACGGAAGCTATTCCGAACGATGCAGATCCTTTGCCCAGTATGATGTGGTTCGATCGATGTTTGCAGATGAGTTCGATCCTACTGAGATCAATAGCGCTCAGCATTTTCACATCGTCAATGGGGACCGCTCCAATGGTTGCTGCGGACCACACGACTACTTGGTCTTCTCCATGGCGACCCACGACAAATGCATCCACAGCAGATGGGGATACCTATGATGGTTCTGTGTTAGAAATGCGGTAGTTCAGATATCACAGCGCCCACTCACCAAAGCACGAGATGCAACCATCCCTCGAAGCCTGTAAGTGTCGAGAGCTGTACCAGTGCCAATGACCTGAGATGAAGGAAGTCCCGACATCTCCTTGGCGAGAGATGTCAGTAGGTCAACTGGATTTGCCACAATGAGTAAAACGGTGTCAGCTCGGAAGGGCTTCATTGCCTCCATCACCTCACGTATCATCGAGGTGTTCCGAGACGTATAGTCAATAGTTGTCTGACCTTGGAAGAACAATGAGCCTACATCCCATTTGAAGGAGAGAACACGTACCCAGCAGGTGCTTAGATGCAGCGGTTATGACCACGAGATCGCACTGAGCAGCCTCATGGTACGTGGCTGGACGTACACGCGTACTGCTGTTAGTACTGTAAGAGACATCGCAGAGGTCTTCGATCTGGGCATTTCTGACATCGAGGTCGAGGTCGACGAGAAGCAACTCGCTCGCCACAGAATTCAACGTGAGGTTGTAAGCGACGGCACCGCCGACTTCACCGACGCCTACAATCGCCACTCGAGATGCTGAGCCCATTGCGCTTAGTCGGATTGCTGGAAATATTGTTGTCCCGCTGTGTGCATTGCAGTGTGCCGCGATTTATAAGACCCCAGGGATCATTCAAGAATTGTGGCGTAATTAGCGTTTGTGGTGTTCTGATGATGTTCTGATACTCGACATTGGTGGCTGTCATAGTAGTATCGAAGCGTCACGCCACAAGAAAAGACCTGATATGACAATGACAAGACACTTGCTCACAAGAGAGCATCACAAATCAGATCATAGCCCGTTAGTTATGTTCTGGTGGAGGTTATGGATCGTATTTTAAAAGTCTTTTAATAGCGGCTATGTTCGGCTGCCATGATAGCGGAGGTCTCTGATCTGACGGACCCTTCAACTCACCATATGACCCAAGCTTGTATTAGCTCTATGCAACAGCACCGGCATGTTGCTATTTTGGTATATGATGGAATCACTTCAAATTCAAAGTCCACCTCGTGATAGAAGGCCTACATGATGAGCGTTGTCGAGTTATATTGTCGGTGTCACTGGGAAGAGGCCATAGAGGCTATGCAGCTGCATCACCAGATTGTGACACCAGAGGCTCGTCAGTCAAATATAAAACACCTTATCAGAAGCCAAATTAATTCCATCATCAACATTCACTCAACATCATAAGATATCAGCACTCGTTACACATAAACGCAATTCCCATCATGAAGCTTATCCCTCTTCTCACCATGGCTGCCTTCGCAGCTGCTGTCCCCGCTCCCAAGGGCTGCACGCCCGGAACCTACTCGTGCACGGCAGACCTCAAGGGCTGGCAGGTCTGCAACGTCGACCGTACCTGGGTGGTAAGCCTCTCCGTTTCCTAGCGGCAGCTGACACGGAAGGGAAAGCTAACTGGGGCGTCTGGCCTTTAGCTCGCCGGTGCTTGTCCTCCGAAGACGGCTTGCCTATTTAACAAGCAGAATGGTTCGCCGTATTGCGTGCCCCCTGGCTTTCACTTCTAGACCATTTCTGGCCAGTATTGGCTCGGGATGATTGTTTCCTCGCAGCTTTGCTCCATTGACCTTTTTGGTATTTAAGCCTGGAAGTTTGCACAGTGCGGTATACGAATGCGCTGATCAACGCATCCTCATGTCAATCCTTGTTCTGGCTAGTGAGAATCTGTAAGCAGCTCCTTGTAAATAGGCTCTTTTTTTAAATCACGCTTATACGTACTTTCCTTTATTATATACGCGCCTGGAAATAAAATGTCTTATACAAACCTGACGATGTCTGGATGTTAGCCTACTCTCTAAGTCATAGTTGGCCATATTGCTACTTGATTGCAGCAGAGGCTGCGGTATATAATCATGTAGACAAACCGGGCTAATGATATTTCCTTTTATTAATTCACTAAAAAAGATTTCCAGAGAGTGTTCAATTAAGAGACAAGAACAAAGATTCTAATTCAGAAACATGAGTCCCAAATAGCCAATCCCATCATAGTTATACAATTTCTTAACCAAAGTTCATAATACCTAGGCAAAGAAGCAATGCCTTACTAATCCGCTACGCCAACAACTCTTCACTAATGAATCCCCTTTAAATATCTTTTCCATGCTTGTGATGCGTATCAACAACAGTCTTGATCTCAATAGTGGTATTCTCTCCAGTCTCCGCGACTGCGTGAATAAGGATGTCCTCCCCATATGGCCACTCCCCCTTCATTTTGTCCGGCGTGTCATACTCTACATAGTCAAGAGGGTCAAGCAGCTTCTGTGCTGCTTTTCTCGCATCAGCACGGTGAACAAATGTCCCCTCTATCTGCATCTGCTGCACGCAGCCGGTCCGGTCTTTGTTGTAGTCGATGACGGTCTGCGTCACGTAGTGAAGCGAAGGTACTCCATGGGGTAGCAGAATGGCACCGTCCCGATCGGCTTGGAGCAGTTCGGTGTTAGGCGTTACCTGGATAGAGACAAGGAATACCTGGCCTGCGGGAGCTTTGGCGTAGATGAGAACACCGTCGCCGTGATCCCAGGTTCCGACATGGCGTGAATGGACGGCGTATTCGACAAAGTCATCAGGCTTGTATCTCAGCGTATGGAGGACCTTGAAGGCCGAGTCTTTGGCGGCTTCGATCGTCGCTCGTGTGCCAAGAATGTAGATAGCTCGTTGGGATCCCGATGGTTCGAGGTGAAAGTCGATGACGGTCAAGATGATGTGGTAGAGAAGTTCAGAACTGTTCTGCATGATGAAGAACATTCATGTAGATGATAATTCACTGGACAGATTACTAAGTAATTGCTGAATGAATAGATTGTTTATTGAATCCAAGGCGCTGCTAGTAATGGTAGGGACCTTATAGAAATATACTCAACTGGTCGATCTGCATCTCGACTTCAAGGAAAGCACATCATGATAGTAACCAGATGGTGGACATTGCCTCAACTATTTCTCATTCGTTATGCCGTGGAGTCGTCACGCTGTAGAACCACTGCAACCATTCAGCGTCTTGTGATTTGTCAACAAAACATCCTCACATGATTTGTTTTCGATGTAAAGGCTGCTTATTCTCATCATATGTATAGCTGTCATATGCCAGCCACAAGAACAGAATGGTGTGCGGTCACTTGTTTGAGCGAGAGATTCAGCAAATTGAGGGTATAAGATGCCGTTGGAGGAATTTCCACGATCTGTGATAGGTTGAAGGAGGGTTGTCTATCGTGCCATGTTGCGCCGCTTTCGTGGTATGATGCTGACGCCACAAACACTAATAACTTGTCACGCCAGCCATATCATATCATATCATGACCCTTAGCCTCAGCAGGTCTAGATCGCGTCTTTACTGAATAATTCAAAGGTCAAAGGTCAAAGGTCATATCAAACACAGCATCCCTGCCATTCCCCCCGGCGCGGGAACATCTTTCTACCTCATGCTGTAGCAGTCATGTCTAGCCCTATCACCACCGACGTAGGCAGCCCTGAGAACTCAGCCCCAAGCGATGGGATGCTGGCGTGGTTGTCTGCCATCCTGCTCCCAATTATGGCTTTGACAATGATGTTCTTGGTAGGGTTACCCAAGTATGTCTTGCCGCCTGTTGACTGCCAAGAGCCTCAGAGATTAATAGTTTCAAAGAGTCTATAGGTGGGCGAGGCCAAGGTCTTCGTTATCCTCTGGAGCAACATCGCCTACCACAGTGTCATCAAGCTCTTCACAGCGTCGGGACCTGCCGCACCTCGACTCCCTTGCTCCTCCAAAAACCAGCAAAGACATGAGGTCGAACATCATGAGCCATGCTCACGCCTCGTGGGCTGTACCAGCCTTCAACATGACATGGTATGTCTCTGGACACGTCACCATTCGGCGCCACTCACTAATCGCCCGCTCTGGGTCTAGTGCAATCTGTTTGGGTGAGGTCAAGGACACGGACATGCTTCGCCAATTGGATTGTGAGCATATCTTTCACTCTGATTGTATCGCAGCGTGGTACCTTGCGGAACATGATACGTGCCCTGTATGTATTCATAACTTTGTTGCCAGCGCTTGTAAACTGGAAAGGCCACAGCAGGTCCACGTATATAATGGGCGGATAGATAATGTTTAGATATCCTACTAGAACCAATCCTGTGTTCTATTGACCAGTTACAAGGCGTTTAATATCTGCCGGATGTACTGGGGAGCTTAATCATAATTTGCCGATTTCAGTCGAATTTAGTATCCTTTAGTCTCAAGATTAGCATATGGAGGCTTGCCCTGTCCATGGGCTCCAGTTTGAGCCCGGCGGATAATGCTAGCCTTGTTACCGAGCATCAAAGATATGTAGCAACCGGACAACCTTTACGCCACGGAGCAGTTGTTCCGTCAGTTGCTGCAAGTGGAGGGCACGGACCTCAGAGTGTCTCACGCAAAGCAAAAACATATCTTAAGTGAGTGGTTAGCCACACTCACATCCAAAAACATCTTATAGCACTACCTATGTACATGTTGTCGTTGCCGACATCCAGCTTCTCTTGTGTCATTATACGATCGTAAAGCGTCTGTCCAGATGCTGTACCTGATCAGACAGACGTCTGTTCTCCTCCTCGAGGGCGAGGATGCGCTGCCTTGCGAAATCCAACACCTCCCCTCGACTGTACCCACAGTCCGGTGCTTCCGAATCTCCTTCGCCGCCAGACTCGTCCTTCACCTTTGAAGCTTGGAGCACCGCCAATAGTCGCTCGAATTTCTGCTTCAAGCGGGTGCGATACTGCTTCTCAACATCGTTATGGCACTGCCTAGCCTGAACGACATGCGCAGGGAGTGCGGGTTTCTTGCCGACCTTTTTTGGCCTGCGTGATGCCGAGCGCATCTTCACTTGAGTGGGAGTCTTTTCCAAGCCCACGAGGCTCTCTTCATTGCTCATTGTCGAGTCGCGTCGCTCCAAAAGCCCCGCAGTAAGTGCTGGCGGTAGGGCTTTTGCCTGGTTCATATCAGCCCAGGATGAATCGAGGTTCTTGTTGGGATGCTTCGACTGCGGCACCTCTCCGCCCTGTGCAGGTAGGTCATCTTTCCCAATACAGCTATTGGTGATACAAGAGGAGGCTTTTCCTGTCTTGTGCAGCTCACTTGAAGAGGGGTTTGGCATTTGGGTGAGGAGTATGTTGGGGATGGGTGACATTGGCCGAAGATAATAACCAGGTGTCTGGTACAAGGGATCGAGGAACACAGGGTCTGTAGAGGGTCATTCTCTGCATTCGATAAGGCCATGGGCATCTTACCCTGCTCGAATTGACTGAGGATACTATCGAATGTCGACTGTGAGGTGTCAGCCTGGATTGCCATGAGGGGTGGCAAGGTGTTGTGAGAGCACCAGTGTCTTGGCCACACGGACAGGTGAGACTGTGCAATGATTGGAGATTACCTAAATGCGACAAGGGTTCATGTCTTCCTGCATCTGTCGAATACCGACCGCTACTTACCTTGGAGGAAAATGACGGTCCGTCCCATTGGAAACCGTTAAAGTCTGGAATAATAGCAGCGGTGCTCATAATAATCTGTGCATCCAATGATGGCGATGTCTTGAAGGGGAGAAACAAGCTCAATGCCCTCTGGCACAAAGAATTATATAAAACGGCCCGGAGCTGGTGGCGTTGGTATGTGATACGCAAATCTTGCGATATGGCACATCCATTTGTGTTATTCCCCAATGTTTTCCGGCCTACCTTACCTCCGTGCGCTGGCGGTCTCGACTCTCCTCGTGGCTGGGCCTCTAGCCGAGGGTCGAGACCTCGCAGCAGTTGCATCCGCTTGCCCAACAAAGCTAACGACTTGCGGGGCATGGCGTTGATTACGATAATGGCAAATAGTGGTGAGATGCAGCCAAGCCACATCACCTGATATCAGTATACAAAGCTGTCTGCGTTTGCGATTTATGCGTTTCATCACCATCAGGTTCTTGGTGATCTCGATCTCGGTCTTGAAGAAGCTACCAATATGACTGGCATGGTTCGATATCCATCATTTCAGGCAGCGGTTACCCAATGTTTTTACAGAACTCGACAGTTACATCACTTATCTGTTATCAACTAACTTAGCGTGCGGTTGCTGACGGCTGTTGAACTAGTCTCAGCGTCCAACACCAATTATTGGCCACGTCGCTGTATTCAAAGTTTGGCTAATTACCCTATGACGATAAAACGAGTTGTTCCATCCTTGTTGGCGTAACTTAAATGCAGCATTAATGCCCACAGTACAAACAAGTTCAATCATTCTTTTCCTAACCCAGACCATAACGTGATATGAGACTCATCACCAGCATCTACCACTAAAACAGCCACAAGACTCCAGTTTCATGGGAACATGCCAGGTGGTTTATCCCATCCGTTATTTCCGCCCAGTCCTCGTCTCGGGCTACTGGCAGCGGCAGTGGTGCTCGCAGTGGTGCAGTTGGGGCTGCTGGAGGGAGATTGTTTCGAAATCAGAGTTTCGACGGAATTGACTGCTTCATTTGCGATGAATCGCTGAATGAGGGCGCATCCGCAGTCGCCGTGCCTCAGCAGCTGGAGCTTTAGTTGGTAAGCTGTTTCCCTCAGCTCGTTGCAGGAAGCAAATAGCTCTTTGTGCCGGTCCTGAAGCTGTTCCAGCTCGGCGTTCAACTTGTCTTGTTGCTCTTGCTTTCGCGCACGACAATTCGCCGCAGCTCTTCGGTTCCTCTCCAAAACCTTCATGTAACGTTTTTTCTCTTCCCTGTTGATTTCAGTCTTCGTCCTTCTTGCGTTCTTTTTGTCACTGGGCTTTCGTCTGTTTCTTTTCTTCCCCTCAGCCTTTGTAACCGGGGTCGTGCGGGTCTTGATGCTAGCGCTGACCTCAGGTGGAGTCGAGTTTGGGATCGAATCGGTGGCAGTGCTTAAGCTTCCGCGGTGGTCTTGCAGAATGCCCAAGGTTGCCTCTTCATACAGGCATGCTTGCTGTATTCGACTTTCAGGTTGAAAATATTCTTCGACGCTGTGCGTGCTGGACAGAGATCCTGATAACGGTGCAGAGTACAGTCCCTCATCATTCAGCATGCTGCCCGTAATAGCATCGCTCTCGCAGTACTTTGAGGACGAAGGCGGTATCGATGTCCCAGGCATTGCGCATATGTTGTAGAGAGTGTTGGATGAAATGTCCCAATCCCATGGGTGTAGACCTTCAGGCATGTCTCCCCAAGAGAGGCCATAATCAGGCTCATCTTGAGTATTAATGCCCCAGTCAATAATTGAAGTCATTTGGAAGTGGAAGTACAGGCGAAATCTGCATATAACTGTCCAAGGATGTATTTCACTGCAACGATATAAATAAATGCAAGAGTTTGTAAAACCAATATAGCTGTTTTTGCGAGTAATGAGAAAAGAACCTAGCAGTGCCAAATTACTCATTAAACAGGACATGATGGAGATATAAGCGATGTTATTGATCAATTCGGATGAATACCCTTTACCATTATCGTGCGACCTGGCGTTGGAGGTCAATTGCAGCACGCATCAACGTGATTAGCCGCCGCCTTGCTTTCAGGGGTAACAATTTTGGCCTAGATCAATATGGTACCGATATGATCAGATCATGGGTTTATCCGGCCCAGTTACATACGAAAACTTTGGCAGTCATGATCAAGCATGCGGGGAGCCGGTCGTGGGACAGCCACAAAAGCTGCACGCTTAGCATTGCACATCCAATTCAACGAGCATGATGTGGGTTATGACATGATGGAGCTTTAATAAACCCTGTACCGAGGCCTAGATCTCGTTCTGAAGGTTGCATGTCTTGCATATTAGTATGTCGGTACGCCTGTCATAAGCTGCAATGGCGGAGACTCTTAATTATTGTCACCAATAAGCAAACAGTATGCCAGATCAGTGGCTACTTGAACCCCAAGCCAACTGATATGGATCACTATTCATATTTTTTTCTAAGTCTACAGCAAAGCTGAGGTGAGGGCTGATGTCCCTGTATTCGTGCTACTCACAACATCGGGCTAGTTTCTCATATTATATTATTCTCAGAAACCTGCAGGTTTAATTCAGCTCCTTTGGTGAGATGTAGCTGCTATACATTCTGCCAAACAGTTGCCTTGTTATAGGTGGTAGGTGTGGAGGATTGGGATGCAAATGCTTATTGGCTTTGGCCAGCTGTCGTCCAGAATTGGTTTAATTAAGTTTCCCCACAGGCTTGGTTTGAGGTTATTCCGTCACCGAATGCACTAACGATTCCAGCGTTTTTCAGGTCTTATCTATCACGTGCATCTGTTGCCTGTTCACCCAATTGTCTTACCCTGCATCTACGAGCAATAAGACAATAATGTGAAGCTATCGGCAACTTGCCTTTGCATGAAATCCGAAGTCTTTTTAATAGCCTCAACACAACTATGAAACGTTACCCTTAGATGTTTCGTCTAAATGTTATATTGGCTCTCCTATAAAACATAGCAGATGTAATTATATTATAACTCATAGTATACGCCCTGCTAAGTAAGACCTCCTTGTTACATCAATCTCCAACACTGTTCTTTATTGGCAATATTGGAGGCCAGCAGAAGACTTGCCAACGGAAAAGGGGCTTCCATGCTACTTCAGCTTTACCTGATGCCTCAGGTTGCCGCGACAGAGCTACATGCCAGGCTGACCTCATCACCTATAACATATCATATTCTATAAAAGGAGACCATGTCAACCCCTACGCCCAGGCCGCCACAGCCAGTCTTCACACATATCTGAGCTCTGTAACCTACCCTGTCATATCTTTAGCATATGTAACCATAAAGAGCTGAGAGAATAAACCGGAAAGTGAGTCAATCTCACCGACAGAACCTGAAGTCGACGGACATCCCGACCTCCGTAACAAAGACAACTTTGACCGCACGTACGAAGTGGACGCGAAAGGCAAGGGTCTTCGAGCAACTAGTGCTTCATTCAATACGCACTTCTTCATCGGTTGTGTCTACAAACCGGGTTCCGTTGCAGAAGCGATGTCTTTTCTTTGTTGTGATGTTTTGGAGGCGCAGAGCAGGGACTGCAGCGATGCTTCAGGACCATATACTTAAACGGTGACGTTTCTGTTCTTGAAGAATTCAGGAATAAACTTCCTTCTCACTATTTCTGAAGCAACATTGCTGAGCTCGTACTACTGAACTTCCCGTCTCCCTCCTTCATTTCCCGCTGCCTTGACTATTGCCCTAGTGTAAGTAGTGCAGACCCCAGCCGAGCACAACTATGACTAACGATCTAGCCCGCCAATACCACATTTGCATAAAACATTACAGCCTCAGACCCCACTCACGATGGTGGAATCCACAAACGCAGAACGTTTGGACTACTTGTGGGAGATGGCTTTGGCCATTCATGGGGGTATCATTGAGCACCTTGACGAGGACCATGAACTTGACAAACCTCTCATCGCGCACCTCAAAGAGATAGACCACTTCATCATGGTCAAGAAGGGTTTGCAAAGCCGTCGTATCGATCAGGCTAGTGACAACGATAACCAACTTGCCGGGCGTACCACCCCTCCACGCAGCCACCAATCCCCTTTGACCATTGGGCACGTCAACAACCAGTCAATCAGCCCCCCAAGCCATCGTTCAGCAGCTTCCCCTTCCCTTTTTGGTTCTTCTCCTGAGCCGCAGTACACTAGAGCGTCGGCGCCTGCACGACGAAAAGTCGCTCGTCGGATCCCAGGAGAATCTCGAAATTCCAAAGCTCTGCGCGGGATGCGACGCGCAGTACCCTATGCAAGCTGGGTTGACATTCCCAAGTGAAAGACGCGGAGCTGATGATCGGACAGTGAGAGGAAGGGGGGAATATTACATTGACTTGTGGTGTCGCAAAAGAATTGGAAACGTGAAGGGATAATAGAGGTTGCATCACTTTACAGATACCCAAGTTGGATCTCATTAGCGTCGGACATTTTCAGAGTCATTACAGCATTTAATTCTATGGGAAACAATACAGTCATTCCTACGGCGTGCTGATTAACTTAGTGACCAAACAGCTGTTACTATTTTCCAGGACTTGTGTCAATTGATCAGGTTATCTTACTGATTCTTAGCACGTCAAGAACAACGTGGCTTGCTCCCAAGCTCTCGCTGACCAGATTTCACTTTGTTAAGAACTTGTACCTAGTGCAAGAAAAAGCAAAAAGAAGGGCTCCTCCGGGGATTGAACCCGGGACCTCTCGCACCCAAAGCGAGAATCATACCTCTAGACCAAGAAGCCGATTTTAGTAATCAGATATCAAAAGCTTTCCCAAGACAGTTTTATATTGAACAGAGCATTCAACTCCAGCAACTTCCTTAAGATTTGGGCAATCCGATCTTCAGCAGCTATCATCTCACTGTCAGGCGACTGCAGATCGTTTGTTTTTTGGTCGCCCAATGTGAATATTCTGTTTTTTGTATTGCCTAGAGTCTCTAAAAATATCCAAGGCACCATCAATAATGCATAGATCTTCAGCCAATCCGCCTCTGGTATTTGGGAATGACCTCAATATCACCCAGCTTGCTCACTACTTGTTTCTAAACTTGGGAAGCATGACTCCAGAGATGGCGATGTTGATGAAGAACAGTGAGGTATAAAGAACAGTAGTTCTGTCAAGTCGGCTCTCGAGCTTGTTCATCTTGTTCTGCTGGGTAATATGTTGGTCCTCAAGTGTTTGTATTCGCTTTGCAGGGACTATAAGCTTTTTCTCAATGACAGGAGTGTCGTTCTCGCAGCCGCTCTCTGCGTCAATCTCATCTGTGGCCTTGTTGATGCTGACGTTAGTCAGAGATTCACCAACAGTCGCTGCTTTTGAGTTTGAATTGATGTATGGTTGGATGTTAGTCACTGACGCACAATATCGAAATAGGATGATCCCTGGCGAGACATGCTGAATGATATTGATGGCTTCTGATTGTGAGAATGCTGTGGTGTAGTAGTCAGTGAACTTGCAGCAAAATGGATTAAGAAGAAGACAACTACTGCGCAAGTTTGAGAAATATATACCTGTTACGGCGACTTTAATATGTCGGGATCTGAGTAGCGTTCAAGACCTCTTTGTCAGAGATTTGTTGTTCTTCGAGGTGAGGCATATAGAACATATTCCCTGTTCTAATTTACCGTCTTTAGACCAAGTCTTGGCTTAATTCCACAAAAGGTCAGTTCTCCAATATGACACCTGGAAATGATAAAGAACTTTAGGCTTAGCCCAAGTATCAACAGTAACATCGAATCGTAATACATCGACAGACTTCATTAGCAAAATGAAAGAAAATTGACGCCTATTGGTCTCTGGGCTGCAGTACCTAGATAGCAAAGACATGTCGGACAGCACTGCCTTTTCTTTCTACATGGATAAACAAAGACCCGGAGATTGATAGTGTGCAGTCTATGTTTCTCTCACTTGCTTTTCATTTTGCCCCTCCCAAGACTAAACTGATCGAATATGCCAAAGCTAGACTACTCTTTACTCAACGTTGCCCCTACCAAATGGTACGCGTGTACCCAACAGTAGGCAAAACTATGGAGGAGTGTCTTGGAATCTTGAGTCGTGGCTGATATGCCAAGCGGACCCAAGAGCGAGCAAGTCACCATTAAGGGATGGCCACATTTAGTATCCGTATCAGGGCCAAAGCAAATATGGTCACTGGGCATCAGTACAGCCACAAATCCAATGGCTCAGCCAATTCGCGTCGTACAACATGAGAGACACAAAAACATACTTTCAGCTGGCTCCATGCAGGGCTGTAGCAGAGAACAAGTGATTCAAGTGACGTGCACTTTAGAACTAAATGCAAGTATGACGGATAATTAAGTTTATACTCAAATTATCCTCGTTTGATTCATGGAATGCACCTACTGGAACTTGAGCACGCGTCATAACACTGATCACCCCCACCCCATGGTTACACAAGATCCTACAGCGATGAGGCTGGGCATCGGAGATTAACAGACCGGGACTGGATGACGGAATCGACCGGGCCGCAGATTGGCAATTGCCGATTCAAGGGATTTGAGGTATGCCCCCCATCAAAGCACAGCCTGGCTAATGTAAGGGATAGATGAAAGCTGAGCTGAAGATGTTGCTTTTTGTAAGACGGCCACTCCGTATCCAGGCGCATATGTGGCTTTTTTATCGCATCTGCAAATACCGATCTAGAGTCTGAGACATTCGGATGACATGTGATCGATATGTCTCAAGCCATCAGAAGGGGGGAACCGGACGGAGCGCTGTTTCGGGTGTTACTCAGGGTATTGAGATATGAAACATAAATAAGGGGCACAGCAACCGGATGATAAAACCTTACCTCAGCCCTGATTGATCGTCATCTTAATCCATATCTCCAATACACTGCACAACTTGCTTGATAATCTATCTCTCTTTTCGAAAGATGCCTTCAACAGTTATCGTCGACAATAAGATGCCTGGCGTTCGGTGCCCGACTTGCGCCGCGGCTGGACAGGAAGTCTGGGTCATTCCAGGTCGCTGCTGTGGGATCTGTGGAACTGCTTGCGTGGGTGAGTAACCATTGACTTCAAGGGACATACGTGCTGTTCTGATACCATTGACAGACTGATGGAACTCATCCGAGTGATGTCCGACTTCACTCAGCGATAAAGCATAAATGACAGCCGGCCCCATAAGCTTCATGGTGTGAGGGACTACACACTTCTCCTTCCTATGGACTCAAGCTTGGACTTGAATCCCAACTTCTCCTCTTCATCTGTCTACTGTTTCAGCGGTTATCTTCCTGGATGATGTGACGCCACGATGACGAGGGCTTTTTTTATCGCTGGCTATACATAATCGCTTCGCTAGTATCGTCGTGCAACGGAACTAGTTTTGGCAGTACCCAAAGATGTGCTCGGCGGGTCTCGCTATGTCAAACCGCTCTTTCATTGCCCTTCTGTCACAGACGTGAACTTCCCGTCTCTATTGTTTGGTGCATCGGTCAGATTGGCCTCAGTACACGCAGCCGATGGTACTTTTTGGGATTTCGATTGTCAGCCTGGCTCAACCATTGTTCACCCACCATTCGCGGTCAGCCTGCCCGAACAGCGCAGTACTCGAACGATTGTCCGTCCGTAGAACTTCGACAGACTTCCATGCATCCGTTTCATACGCCTAAGCACGGATCCCAGCACTGTTCACTCAATGGTCTATCTATGCATCGCTATGATCGTCAGGGACTTTATATTGTTCACTGCGACAACATGATTTCCATCGCGAAGCGAGGAGTGCCAAGATAGGTGGGTCAGGAAAGTGCGCGGAACATTTTAGCCAAGCGTACATGGTTTTAGTGTATGTAACAGTGATTATAAGTACAAGTAGTGCTTCCTATAATAAAGACCGCCATAGGACATCAGTGTCAGTGACGACCACCAATAGAATCCACGACATCATCACCAAGTTCAGCGTCTTCTTTCAAAATGGAAAAGCTTACTAAATCCCACCTCCGGGAAGTCGGAAATGAGCAGGTTAGTCAACGGATTCTGCAGTGGACAGATGGCAATGAGTCTTGCGACCAGAGCGACCCCAATACATCAATTCATTCACCCTCAAAGTCTAGTACCGACGGGTATGAGACTTCAATTGATTCCTTTTATACAGCTAGTGAAGGTGGGTCCGAGGAATCAGCTGCGACTATCGGACGATCTGCGATTCCTGAGCCCGCAACATCTGATGTTCTCATTGACACTCCGCAGCAGGAAACCTTTGAGGACGCAAGTGAAACAGTAAATCCGCACCCGTATTTGGCAATAAACCTGGACTTCGCCAGAGAGGCTATTTACATCTATGAGATGATGAAAGAAGGTGTCATTGACGATGAGTGGAATAGCAAGTCCTGCCTTCTTACACGCACGCTCATCCATGATAGACCAGTCTCCTCGTCAGGGCGACTGGGCTGGCGCTGCGATGTCAACTATGACCCAGATGGTGTTTACACAGGCGCTGTCGTGGTACTGTTCATGCCTGATAGCGACTTTGTGAAGAAGATCAAGCAAGGCGAAGTTGTCTTTGATCAATCTACTGATATGAAGCCAGTTTCAGTTCTCATGCAGACGATAGACCCTGACTTTTCTGGCCTCGAGACAAGACTTGCCGGTCGAGTCTTGGCTTGGAAGGTTTGTGGTTCTGGGGATTGTGTCTGGATGAATCGGCAGGGTCATTCTATTCACCTGGGTGACCCAAAGGTGATTCCCAACATCATCCACCTGCTCAAGTGAGTAGTGTCTTTACATACGACTTGCTGGAGTAAGTATGTTGCATTTTTATTTGTGAGAATTGTTTTCCTGTTACAATTCATATTGGATAAAGGAATGCTCAAGTGGGCAGGTCCTTATACACCTTTGTATTACCCGTCAACCTAACAGTATAGTATTGACTGATAGACTGATTTATGAGTATGAGAATGAATATATGAGTTTCTAGAGTGGAGATTGTATGAGTCTTTGCAATATACTTTGTATAATAGAGAAAGCAAATTAAAATCTTACAAGTGACCTGCAAGCATTACCCCCGAAACTGACGAAAGGTTTTCGCTTCCCAGCCTTCCCCAAAAATGCCCTGGGACGGAGCATATCCCCCGAGGTATTGTGTGATTATAACCACTACATGAAAAAATTTCCGATCTCGATTGTCATGGTGTTTTGGTCTGATCTCTCTCGTGTCAATGAGAAAGGTCTTCTCAATGCGCCTCCAGATCATCAAGTCTGGGGAGACTAATGTGTTATGAGCAGTTTGAGCTCTACACCCCAAGGCTCAGTCGCAAAAACAAGAACCAATTCAAATAAGCTCATAACAGCCCAGATGGAGGTGAACGCCATGTCGAAGATCCAGAGGTTCATGCAATAAGTATGAATCCAAGCAGCGAGATATAAATCCCTCCACGAAATCCGCTGGCCTCTTTTTCTCTCCTCGAGCGTGTCGAAGTATCCTATAACTCGAGAGTAAAGTTCTCTTCGCACCCTGACTTTCGTCGCTCTTTTCTGTATCTCCAGAAACGTCTTGCGGCGATTGATTCTGTCGCGAACGATCGCTCGTGGTACCTCAACCCATTCTGCGATTTCTGCAGACTGGTCCAAGTGGAGAGTGAGTTGTTCGCGTATTTGGTCCTTGAGGTCCTGTTGTTCGTCAAAAAGCCTCCCCAGCTCTCTTTTTGTCTTGTTTTTGAGAGGTGTAAGAATGGCGGACCAATTGTTGTTGGAGGTGGTACAGAATGCCCTTCCAAAGACTTGGAAGAGTATGACCCCGCCCAAAAAGGGTAATATATTTCCATACCATCGTGACACGCGGTTTGTTACGCCTAAGATCAAAGCGATGATGATAGTTATTAATACAATGTAGGCAGATATCATCATTGCGTAGAGCAACGCTAACAACGCTAGGTCGCATGCTGCAGCGACTCCTTTAGTTATAATGATAATGAGAGTAGAGCTGGGCGCCATTGGCGCGATATATCCGTGGGCAGGAACCGAGTTGTTGTATGTCATGGTAGGGTAGGGGTAGGATGAGTCCTATCATATAGAGAAATTATGTGTGTGTAATGTAAGCCGCGAGAATGCTGGGCTTGATGGAAGCGATAGCTGACTGTGAAAAATGACTTGTGCTTAGGGCGGTAATAGTTGTTATGAAAGGAGGGAAGAAATGGAAGAGGAACTGGGGAGAGATGTGAGCTATACATACAGGTTAAAGGTAAATGTTAGATGTCTTGTATATGCTAGCAGATGCTCATACTCCCTCAAGGTGTAAGAACGATAAGGTGTTGTATTTGATGCGTTGCCCTGATCTGTTTCACCGAGATATTGATAAGGTTTGCATAAACAAAACCTGAAGTGTGAGATACAAAGCCAAATCCCATTAAGCATTTCTGTCAGTGAGGCTTAGATTTATTACAGTTAACCTCAGCCGCTAATGTGGCGACATTATTCTCAAGTTAAATCTCACATGTTGCTATCCACTATTCTCACATCAATCAGCAACTCGTCAGCCACAATGCCCTCCCAGTCTTCATTGCTGGCGACACTCTTCCACTCATCAAAGGCCTGATTTTTGGCATTTGACTCATCACAAGCGGTTGCCATCTCATCCTGCAGATCTCTCATCTTGCGTTCAAGATCATCATACCTCACATGTACCCTGAGAGCCTCGTCGCGCTGTATCTTGGCCTCCCATATACATCCAATCGAAATGACGCGTGCCTTTGCAGTTTCCACCAGCTCAGATGAAACCTGATCAAAATCGCAAGCGGTCGCGATGTCACTGGTGAGGTCGATGTCCTGAATGAGGGCGTTCTATCAATGCTTAGTAACTTTGTCGAGGTGAGTGTAGCGCTCTTTCTCGGCGTGATCGGTGAGGATGCTGCGTCACCATTTCGCTGGACCACCTGCATCCGTCTGCATGTAATCCGCGTCTAGCTTATCGCGAAGACTGTTGGTGTACGACTCGCTGGCTCATTGCTACATTGGATGCTTCCTTCTGTCTTGTCGTTGGACGAGAGCAGTAGTGGCGGCGAAATGCGCGGCTTGACTCTGTTGTAGATGCTTATCGACGTCGTCGCCGAGTCACTTCTAGCCGTTCCACGTGAGCTTTGACAGCGAATCTCGGGTAGGGACGTGTTTATCGATCGATCGCATCGGGGAAACGGTATTGCGATTAGAGCTTGTGTTGGTGTTTGTCATTTCGTCGTCGGTATCGGCTATCTCAGCCAGCTGGCAGAACCTGTTGATGGTGAGGGTGAAGATATCGGGCTGGCGCCGCGATCAACCTCGATTGAGGTGGCAGGCAAGTCAGAGACTTCGGTGTCGTTAACAGGAAGGCCGAGCGGACCGGGGATCTTGACCACTCTCGGGATGCAGATCCAGCTTGTGGAGGTTGAGCTCTCAATCATATCAGCACCGCCCTCGCGAGAGTAACCATCAGATGAAGCTGAGGAGGCCCAACAGAGACCAGATGGCTCTTCATTTTGAGCTCAAAGACCTGCTCAACAGTGACACGCAAAACACCGCCACGTTGCAGACCATCGGCGACTGAGATGAAGCTATGAGTGCGAAATGGTATTGACAGCTGGTGTGACGAGCAATACATGACTTGGAACACCAGTTAAACTTCACCTACACCTTATCCCGTGACCGTGCTCAGACACCCAAGCATCAGAAGCCACTTCTAATATACTAACAGACGCTTCCAACCCAATGCAGTACATGTACAAGTTCGCTTACTCCGGCTTCTTTCCATACACAAGCCTCAGTCGACAGTAAGGATGATACTTGCCCGACCTCAATTCCCTTCGAAGCTGCGAGCAATAAACCGTGACTTCATCCTGCGACCATCCTAACACGACGCTCGCCATGTACAAAACAAAGCCCTCCAGATCTTGATCCATGGCAGCAAACGCAAAGTTTCCGATTTCTTGCATCTTGGGATCTTTGGGCCAGCTACCGATAGGAAGCTGCAATTCCAGTTAGCCAGAACTCCTGCATGTAGTAGAGTCGGACGGTTAATGGTGCCTACCTTGAAATCCCGAGTCTGGATATCCGTGAACCCTGCATCTTCCATTCCCTGCTTCTGTAAATCATCATCAAGAATGGTAAAAGTTCTACCAAGTCTCTTGCCACCTTCGATAAAGAACTTGCCCCATTCACTCATCGCGCTACCGTCCTTGACAGTATCATCATCACTCTCAAGACAAGGCGACGCTTCAAAGCTCTCAACCCAACCGCCTGGCTTACATGATCGGAAGGCCTCTTGGAATAAAGCTGACCAGTCGCTGATGGAACCGTAGAGATATCGCATGTAAACAAAGTCGAATGAGTCGGGAGAGAAGGTCCATGGTTGAGTACAGTCTTCGATCTCACTGCTTTTGTCAGCTGATGGCCCAAACAAGTTGTCGTACAGCCGATGTGGCGCTGAAGAACTTACAACTTCACGTTGGGGGGGACCCAGCTTGGTTGGATGGGAGATATGTCGGTGCCGATCACTTCGGCTTGGGGATGCTCATCGGCAAAGTCACTGAAACGGTCAGTAAGAACATCACCACGTCGAAGCAGTCCACATACATTGCCCAGATTCCTATTCACCAACCATATGAGTATGTGTTTGGTTGCAAAGTCGCGGTTTCATACCTGTTCCAGTGCCCACATCAAGGACAGACTTGACAAGGTCAGATACGATGTCTTGCACGAGGGTCTGGAGCTTACCTTGATATCGTCCTTCAATGGTGCCAGGTGAAGTTTACCATCTAGTGTGAGGACCAGAAAATGGTGGCTGAAACGTGTCAGTGTCTATCTGAACCAGCCCCGTAACTCTTACATAATATCCATCGCCTCATTCTGCTGAGCATCATTGGATGCCCTGCACGCCACGCATTAGTTGTATGCAGTAAGCAGCAATATTTGCATAACTCACCAATATTCGGCATTTCCCCTCTCAGAGTGATAGGTCCGTCCTTTGATAGTTCTATAGTTCAGGATACTCGACGTCATCGAAGCCGTTGATGACTCTGTATCGACCCCAAGTGAAGAATCAGTATCTTCATCCTGTTCATCCTACACAGCGCGTTAGTCCCAGCCCCTTTTGACAGGTCTCAAACGTACCTGTGCCAAGGCAGCCCAGTGCCCAGCGTCATGCAGCACAACCTCACTTGCTCCTGACGAAGGAGACTTTGGTGACTTCTTCGGGGACGAGGCTTTGTCGCTCATGATGGTGTATGACTTGGCGATGAGGCTTGCGTAGGAAACTAGTTGGTTCTTGTCAAAGCGCGATTTTTGACAGCCTGCGGGGTAGACATGAACGTCTCGGCTGATTGATGTGGCATTTATTGCGGATCATTGCCGGGTGTTGTCGAAGTGCCGGGGTTGCATGATAGATAGGACAGGGATAAAATATGATCTGACATTGGTAAAGACCGAACATCAAGATGAAAAGGACAGCATGAAAGATATAAGTCAGTGGAAGGAGATATCAATAAAGAGCTTATTGCGAGAATTCACACAATTTACATACTCTACACAAGAATCAAGAGTGTTTTCAGTAAACAAAAACTCCTGCAAACTCTTAACTCCATCTTCCCCCTTTTCTCTTCTCTCTTCTCTCATGTCCGTTAGACTTTACCTTATTCTTGAATCTTTTAACAACAGCTAATCGGCCATCTCTCTTTATATTATCATGAGCGGTCGCACATAGTGATCCATCCACTCACGAGCAATCACGTATTCTTCAACAATACGGCAAGCTAGTATGGTGTATCTGGTCTTTCGACAGGGCCAAAGTCTGGCTTGAGAGGCTTGGCATAATGCACTTCTGATTCGGTGACGCGGGTGCTCCTCATCGTTAAACATGTTTTTGCGAGCCGGTAGGCGGTGGGATAAAATCGACGGATGTTCTCCAAAGATCTTCTATTTTGGGACAAGATTGACGATGTGAGTGAACGTCTGTGTAGTTAATATAAGTGAAGTCTGAAGGGTTAGTATACGCGTTATGTGTGTTATTGTTGCAGTTATGCACTAATAGGTTTCTAAGAATTTCTAAGTAATAAGTTTTCTTAGCCTCTACGAAGTCATTTGCCTGTTAGATGATTTGTTCACATCGCTGGTTGTATTCGTGGTGTAGAGTCTACCGCCTACCCTATGGGCAGTGAGTTAAGCATTAGACAACAAGGAAAATGCAAGGAAAGTGAAACACAAGACGAATTACATAATTATTGCTTCCCTTTTAATATAATTTAATCTCTTTTTCTGTATTAAGTACTGCATTCCTTTCCTTGACAACAGAACATCGAGAAAGTAAAGAAGTGATCAACCGGTCACTATTTATAGACGCGGCCGTGCTGCACCAGATAAGATAAGATAAGATAAAGGAAAGTCTCTCACGCGTCACTTCACGTCAACTCCATACGCGTACTGGGCCCCAATGCCTTGAAATAAGACGCGTTTCCAGACTCAATTTCGGAGTAGAGATGAAAGTGTTTCCACTTTTTGACCAGACCCATCAGGCTGGTTCTGACGTGTTGGCGCATCTGTAACGCACCTCAAACCCCTGCATCCCTGCCATACATTGCCAAACTCAATCGTTTGACATCACGTCTCAGATCTTGACAGTCCCCGTTTCACATCCCATTCGCTTACACACCAAGAATATCACCACGAACTATTACTACCAGCGAAAACCACATCGGTTATACGGCCCGTTAGACTGTCTCATCTGTCAGATCTGGTTTGGATTCTCGGATCAAGCAGCTTCCTGTTTCTAAAAGCGCCCAAGGGGTGATGGCATGAACATTTTCGTATTAGGATCTGTTTGGAAAAACGGCGAGAGATTGACTTTCGAGATGCCATTAAAACGAGTAGAAAGTATAAAGTGCGCGATGACACCCTCATGTCTGTGCTTGTTCATCCAGCTTTCATCCAATCTCATCTCTGTTTATTGTTTCCAAGCTCTGCGAGCTTTTTGTCTCCTCTTTTACTTATCATTCTTTTACCAGGCTGCAGGAACAGTCATTCATTACCATATTTGCTATTTCTAATTGCCTATTACTCTCTCTATCACGATGAAGTTTTCTGCCGCCATCATCACTCTTTCGGCCGGTTTGGCCACTGCGACGCCTGTCTTTCGCACCCCAGCCCCAGGCAGACATGTCTCTCGATCCATCAAGAAGCGACAAGTTCCCCAGGAACACTCCCACGACTTTGTCTTGACCATCACTGGTGAGATGCTCAGACTCAACAACCCCAAGGAGATCCAAGACCCTGTTTTTGGTCTTCTGGGTGATGCCGCTGCAAAGCAGGGTGCAGGAAGCGTCACCAACCTCGCTTGTCTGAAGCAGGAAACTGCTGATCAAGCTTTTACCAACGCCAAGGAGATTGGCGATCTTCGTGGGATGGCTGGTGCACTGCTCTTCCAGGCCATTGAGCGCAACACCGGTGGTGTTGGTGTTGCCAGCAAGCTGTGCGATGAAGCAGCTGTCAATCCCGAGATTGGTGCTCTCACGCAGCACCAGGATGCTGCCTCTACTGGCGCCGGTGCTATCAACAAGGCTGTTACTCTCGAGCTGTCCAAGCAGCTGGCTGGAATTGGTGCTGACCCCAACTTGGCTCTACTGAGTGGTACATTCGCACCAGGAGATGTAAGTACATATGTGCAACTGGGTACTGAGTATGCTGACAATGTCTAGACCAGCGATACCACCGGAAAGGGCAACTCCTGTGACCAGGAAGAACCCGACCTGGGCTGCATCTTCTCCCAGGGTCTTCTTGTCATGGATGCGACAGAGGATGAGATCTCTTCTGCCGTAGCTGATGTCACCCCAACATTCACCGGAACAGGCGGCATCTTTGCCACTGACCTGGTCGACCTGGCCTCATTCTCTGTCGCCTCTGGCACTGAGGTCGCTGATCTTGCTACTATCGTCAACGGAGCCGCCACTGGTGCTGCCTCAGCTACTGCTACCGCTGAAGCACCGGCTGCTATCAACACTGGCAAAGCTGCTGAGAAAACGGCGGGTGCAGGTGCAGGTGCTGGAGCTGGAAAGGGTTGCAAAGCCAAGTCAAAGACCGCCGCCAGCGCGACGACCTTGACTCCCCTTCCCAGCCGCACCTCTGGAGATAGTGCCAAGGCCACCGGTGCCGCCAACAATGCCCAGGGTGTGAACGTCCAGACCTTCACTGGTACACTGGGTGGAGCACCTCCCCCTGTCATCTCTTCAGCTGCCGAAAAGCCTTTCTCTGTCAACGGAAACACCTTCAATGGTGAGAGTGTTGCTCTCGGCCGATCTTGTGATATTCAGCACAATGCTTGTGCAGATGCTGCTAACTCTGGTCAACTTGCGGGAGGTGTCGGACAGTGCGAGACTCAATTGGCTGCTTGTCGCGCTGCCATTCAGTAAGCAAGGAGGCACTTGTACTTTATATACGGTTTTAGCTGTAGATATATACTTTGAATGACTCACGATTTTGCCTTTGAACATCAATCAGTGAATCTTTGAGTTTGTGCTATGAATTATTCTGGCAATAACACCGAGACTCTAATTAGCTCTCTAACTTGGAACTCGGTCTTTCGAAAGCAGAAAGCGAGAGCGTGATCCTTTCCAGAGTATCACCAAAAAAAAAAAAAAAAAAGAAAAACAGTTCTCGCAAAGTATATAAATTAAAGTTGACCTATAAAGGCAATCGATTAATAATCTCATTCACCTGCCTATAACCCAAGTCAACTAACCCTTTTTTATCCTGGCTCTCACATGTCTAGAGCTCAGTATGGACGATTACATGAACGTCTCTCCCAAGTATTCCCACGCAATCAATGCATATCCGAAAGTAGGCGGCCATGTTTGTCCATCCAAGCACCCTGATCAGTGCAATGAGTTAGTCTTTCGTCCTCCCAGCTTTCAATAAGTCGAAAGACCACCACTTGATACCCTGCTTCTGTTACGCTACTGAAATCAGGCAAGAAATCGTTGAAGAGTTGGCATGGCGGGATAGTGATTGACTTCTGATCGTCATAAAAGTCGCCGTTATTCAAGCTACTCATTTGCCTCTCAACATACCTAGTATACATGCATACTAGCTGCAACTCGATGCATCCCTCTTCCATAGTGGGAAGGTCATCCATGATAAGCTCCCAGTGATTAGTTTCACAGGATTCCTCTGGAGGACACTCGGAAGCGTTGCGATGTCGGAGAATGAATATTGGGAATTCTTCCCCATCGCCGTATGTTCCAGCCGCTGCTGCCCACCAGAGAAGATCGATTGAAAAGGAAGAATCACTTGGAGGCTTGGGACATACCCATATGTCCTGTTGATATCTTGCGTCAAGCCTTTCGTCGGCCGGAGCCTCTTCTCGATCAATGTGGACCGATGCCTTGGATAGTCGAGGCTGGAGTTGGCCGTCACTGAGTCCGTTGGAAGACTCTGAACCAGCTAGAAGTTCGCTGCCCTCTTGGGGCCCCTAGTTCTCCCCAGGTGCAGTCGAGAGACGCAATGGCTGCTTCGACCTCCGCCAGTGCCCGTTGCAAGGCGGACTTGGTAGATTGGAGTTGATCCATGTTGGAATGTCCGGCGCTAGGAAAGGTTTATAAGATTATCTTTTAGAAGGGGACTTACCTTATGGCGTTGGTGGTATGGTGTGCAGATGGACTGCTCCCAGTCAATACAAACGCTTCCGTCTTCTTAGATTGTATCCACTTGCGCGACTAGTCTTCTAACAAAGACTCAATGTACCGTTGTTACCGTAGTTATTATTGGGCTTGTTCATCAGGCCTTCCTTTAGTTTTGCGAAATGATCTGGCAACAAAGCATAACGAAGAAAGTGACAGCCGATAGAATAATTGAGGTCACTGCACAAATAAGTAGAGCATGAAGAAGGTATCCTTGCTTTGTGTTTGCCATCGGCGGCTAGATCCTTTGCGACCTTGCCACTTGGCATCTTCAAGAAGGGCGAAAACCCTGAATCGTGAGTTCTATGATAAATCTAGACCTAGCTTGCGAAAGTATTGAGGAGCTTGCGATGAGACAATGGCAAAGGCGCTCAGAAGTGACTAGTGGGAGTGACGGAGTGGATTGAAGCGATGCGTCATTGACTACGCGCGTCCATTCCTGTGGATGGACCACGTTTGTGTGCCTTAATGAACAAGGCTTAGCGGACATCGGGTTTAATTATAATGCGAACATCAAGATCTTGTCCAAGCTCATGCTTCATGCTTTCAGGCTGAGAAGACTTTTCTTCCACGAATCATTAGTCAAAATGATAAATAGCATCTTTTTGGTTGTTATCTAAACTACACCCCTACTATCATTCATGAATGTTGTCATCTCAACCAGCTCAGCCGTGCTCGACGACGCTTCTTGCTGCGCCTGACTTGGCTTTCCTTTAAAGATGGTACTCTCGGTATGACGCGAGGTACTCGGAGTTCTTCCCTGCTGCCTGGGTGCAGATGATCCTTGGTGATGATTTCTGGGACCTGAGTCGATAGAGCTTCCAAGTCTTGGGAACGCCTTGAGGATAAGGATTCGGAGATCAGGAAGACAGACACACCATAAGCCAACGTTGATCTCAATGACTGACCAGTAACAGGTCTCGAAACTGTCCCCTACATTATGTCAGATGTGATTGCGGAGACAAAGGTTGATGAACCTACAGGTTGGGTTCTGAGAGTTCCCAAAAGCAACCAAGTACCGCAGTCGCAGGATGCTGACAATGGTGACACTACTCACGTTAGCTTTTATCGGCGACAGGGCAGCCTGGCAACTTACAAAGTACCAACAGTGAACATGACTGCTACAGCAAGCTTCCTTTGCCACTTCATTTGCAAGCGGACCAGTTGCCAGATAGGAATGGCCAACATCCAAACATCCAGGATGATACTCACGGCTGCAATAGCCCAAGCTAATGGATTGATTCCAAGACAATGTCCCTCATGCAGCTTATCCCATCCTGTCCAGTAGAAGCTAATCGGCTGACATTGTGTGATAGCCAATATGTCGAAGATGACCATGCCCAGGGCTGCAACACCGATCGTACCCCATATAAGACGTTGGACGGTTACCACAGGGAAGATTCGGAGGTAGAAGAGGGCGACGCATATCTTTGTCAGGAAAACATCGGAGGCGTAGAGGGTTTGGCCAATGTAGAGGTACTAAAACTGTTAGAAATACTTTTGAATAGAGATGGGAGGCATACGCAGAGATAGCTGTTGATCGTGTCTGGGCTGAAAAGCCATGCGTCTCTCCCGAGACCATTGCCCGAAACTATCCGCAGTCAGTATTGATTCCACCAAGTGCGAGGATGACTTACGGCCATGAACACAAACAATAGTGTTCCCCAGATCAAGTAGCTATTGTAATTAGTAGGGCACTCTTTTGGCTTCGACAAAGACTCACAAAGACAGCTACGACGAGATAATCATCCAGCCTGAACTTCCTCTCGTATCGCAGCTTCTCCCAAAACCGAAGACCAACCGCAATCGCCGTGATTGTAACCAACGTAATGGCCAAAATGTCGAATTGCGCATGTTTGTCTCGCACCGGAAAATCACAAGCAACTGAGGTGACATTCAGCGTCGCTGCAATCGTCAGCATTCAACCAGTACCCAATTCGCCACACGCACCTAATGAGTCCCTTGGCAGGCATTTCTTCTGAACACAGCTTGCGACCTGCGTCTTGAGTTTCGGGTCGGCGCAAAGACATTGGACGTCAATGCCACAGGTTGATGTTGATACGAGATCGACAAGACAGCTTCCCTAAGAGAAATCAGCATTTCTCGGTTCAGATAAGCGAGAAACATACAGCGCAGTCTGGTATCTTTGTCAGAAAGTCCGAGACATCATCACAGAACACTTGGCATACGAGACAAGCCCACGTCACCAGCAACAGCAGATGCATGCTTCAGATGATATGCAGCATGGTGGAAGAGACAGCTGTGATATCGACAGGGGAGGAATACGAGGGAAATTGAGCAGTCATTTAATTGTTTATCTCCCACCAATCTCACGTGGCAAGTTTAGCCTGGCTGGAGAGATTGCCGATGCAAATCTTTAGCTGACCCCACAGAGTTTGAGACTTGTCTCCAGTATATACGAAGCGGAGTCATGTAGAAAGGAGGCCTGAAAGAGGAAAGAGAAACAGACTAACTGTAGAGCTGGGAAATTGCGTGTTGGGACGGTAGGTGTTTTCTTTCGACCCCCCAGAGGAGGATCGACGGATTAGCGCAAGCATGGACTGGTAACGATGAATGAATTGCTAATTTGGGTAAAGGCCTTTCGGCAGTTAAGGATCCTCAGATGCTAGACAGAATACTTGCGGCTGCTTAGAGACATTCGCTTTCTGTCGCCCATCCCAAGCTATGCGGCCACTAAAGATCCGCGATCCACTTAGCAAGGCTTATTGTCAAAGCGGGATGGGGTGAATTTATGCGTTCGAGTCAGTGACGGCAAGTTCGCCGAATTGCTGGAACTGTCAATATGGCCGTATTGCCGAACTTGCTGATAATCACTGCTTCTTGGCAACGTGAATGATGACCTGTCGCAGTTCTGGTGGTCTCGATCTTCACTGTGAACTAGATCTTTGCCGTTCACGACACTTTTTGGACAACGCTGTTGTTCATCGGCAGAAGAATTGCATTTGAGGTATCGTCACACCATGACGGCTTTCGCAAGGGCGGGTGATACTAGTGCTGGTTAGTGTGTAGCTAACCAGCGGTATATGAAGTCATTGAAGTCATTGAAGTCGGCATTAAATCTTCTGTCTATAAGAGGCACATTTGGGTATACTACTGCGCCGCCAGAAACTTAAATCTATTGGTGAAATGGTTCAAGAGGGAAAGAAAAAGAGAATCGTGGCGCAAACGATCTAAAGAAGCTTGCGGGAAAAGGTACGCTAGAGCTTTCCGCTGTCTACAAATGGAATGTAAGATGTAGCTAGTGACAGACTTTGAAGTATTTGTCACTATCTTGCTCGTCATGTCCGTTGAGATACTAGCTATGAGCTAACAGCTGAATGAATGCTGTCAGCGCGCTCTCTAGACAATGAGTCTTCGCCGTTCACTGCACAGAGACGCGAACAGAGGAAGATGTTCCAATGAAGAACCGGTGAGCTTCACTTAGTCCCTGTTAATTACAAAACAATGAACGTGAAAGAAAAGTGATCAGAATAGACCTTTACTGCTACCAGGGACTTAGAAGAGGTTTGGTGGTAGTTGATTCACAATCAGGTTGAAAAAGCTTTGACGAGAGCTTCACCTTCGAGCTTGGTACACGCAATTCAACAATCTGACTAGGAACGTTTCAGAGTATGATGATAAATACTTTAAAAATTGGGCATAAGCTCTTGCCAATCTACCCCTTGTTGATTTTGCCCTGTTCCTTCACCTCCTTGACCTTTCTGGCCATATCCTCTCTTCTCCTTCTGCAAGCAGGACATTCCATTGGAACAAAACGGCCTGCACTCCTTATTGCGACGTTGCAATGTCTCCAGCCGTTAAATTGAATACCTTCTGCGCAACAATCCCACTCCTGGGTACTTCCCATGTCCTTCCCGCAGTAGCACAGCCGCTCATAATATATTACAGTGCACATCGTGAGTAGTAGTGCAGAGGCTACTGTAAGGTGGGATGCAGATAGTGTTTGTCTTTGGAGGTGCCTTGTATGGTGGTAGTCTCTGTGGACGTTGTTTGAGACACTTGGCAATGCGAAAGAGTTCTGCTTTATATATAATTCATACTCCCAGGCTGTGATGAAGGTTGGCACCGACACATGGGAAATTCTGTGGAGGACTACTTGTTCCTAATCACTTTTGGATAAAGTGTCAGTCTCTGGCATCTACTGAGTCTAGGTCGCTTATTTGCAGATGACACCCTTTTCTGAGAACTTATAATCACCACAGAGAA